>NC_133235.1:18658119-18967446 GCF_040436345.1 Pagrus major | reverse complement strand
ATTCTATACAAGGCCCCATAGTATTGGGTGACCAGAAAAATAGAAACGATGTACATGACAATCCAATCCAATAAAACAGTACTTTAATATACCCTTTGTAAAGTGGTTTGTTTAAAATTCAGTTTCTTGACACTATCATACATGTTGGTTCAACTCAAAAGTCCAAAAGTTAAATGACCTCTGTATTGTAAATATGAATTTGTATGTGCTTAATTAGTCAAATACTAATATCGCGCCCACATTTTGACAGGTCTCAGTCATGTCGAGAAGAATCGTTTTTCAGCTCTGAAAAATTTCGTTCAAAGACTCAGAGCTCCAGGGCGCAAAGTTCAAACTGTGACACCTGTGCAAAAGTCATTGGAGCCGTTCTGTCTGCAGTACACATACCCGAAATGTCCTCAACCAAAACATATCACAGGTAAGAGGAACATGTATTTTATAATCAATTTCTGATCATTAGATAACTTAGGCCAGACACTGACTTTTTGATTATAGAGTAGGCTGTGTTGTGTTAGAAATAAGATGGGATGAATGCAATATGGTAATCAGACATCCACGGGAAACTGAACCAGCTTAACAGTTGTTGTATTGAACATACAGATATGGATCCAGCGCAGAACACAGTTGAGGACCTGATGTTGAGGATCGGTCATCTTGAAACTGTTGGCAATTCTAAAGGAGTCTGTCTCTACACAATCGATGGGATGCCCTTGACAGATGATCCCTTCTTCAACACATGTGAGCAGACCTGGACACATTTTAAAGAGAAATTTACTAGATGCTACATTCTATATTGCCAAGATTTTTTCCTTAGCCCTTACCTTTAACAAAGTTTAAAGTAGTGCGACTATTTGAGTTACAGTCATCAGGTGGCCAGACAAACAACTTCTAACAAACGCTGATATTGCTTTGTAACTGCTGGATGTGTAAATAAAAAATCAACTATATAAACTTACATTTTTGTCTCCTCATGCAGGGTCTTTGAAAGACAGACATATCCAGAATGGAGACGTAATTTACGCCATCTTTACACCGAAGGAAAACCTGAAACAGGCTCCGCAGATACCAAAACGAGAGATTGGTGAAACCTATGGAGAATGTGTGGTTCGATGCCACATCATGCTCAAGGTGTGTCATACTACAACTAAGGATGCTACAAGCCACTGATATGGATATAACTGTACAAGCTGAATATTTGTGATTTACCTTAAAAGATACAATCGAAAAGATTATCCATCCATTATTATGTTAACAAGACAAGTGTCTAACCTAAGTAATGGGTACTCTGTTCTGATCACAAAGTGCATTTTACAACTTCCATACCCTGTGGGAGAAATCTTGACTAGCAATATGTTTCAAGATTGGTGCTCTTTGAAAAGGCAGGAAGCACTTGTATGTTTACGTATTTTAATGTTGTGGGTGATGGAGAGGATAGATTCTTTTGTTTGTGTTTTGTTGATGTGAGCACATCAGAAGTTCTGACAAGTAATTTAACTTTTCACATTCAAGAAGCTTCAGCATTGTCTTGGTTCAATGTAACAATCTTGACTTTTAAAAAAATCAAATTGGTGATAACAGATGTCAGAAAAGGGTCAGAAATCACTCAATATCCATTTCCAATCAACAGAAATTTGAATTTCAAGTAATACATTTAAATGTCATCACTAACCACTTTGCGGATTGCATTAATTTTTATAAATAATGTAGATACAGTTATTCTAGACGAAACTGTTGCTTAAACGTTTTTTATTTTCTTCATACAGGGAGACTTTGAGGTAACAGTGAACTTGGCAAGTGACACCATAACCAGTCTGAGACTCAAGCTGGCAAATGAGAGTGGAATCCCAGCACATGTCCTTTATTACAAGTAATTTAGAATTATTGACACCATGCATTGATATCATGGTTATTATGATCGTCTCTGTCGTAGTACTTCTGTGCTTTCTTCTGCCTTTTTATATTTGCAGAGGTCAACATTGTGGCGGCGACACACTGCAGAGTTGTGGAATCTCTGAAGGGTCAAAAGTTTTCTTCTCTTTGTCCACGTTTTCTGATGAGACTTCGTACAAGGAGACATTCTTCATCAACGATGTTGTGCCTTCAGTCCAACAATCCCAGAAAGGAATCAGTGTGTTCTTGTCTTCACTTAACGTCCTTGTATGTTTTATGCTTTAATACTTTATCAGTCTCTACTCTGCTTACACTAGCATGCTAACATGCTAAACTAAGGCTCATCATGGTACCGATTAATTCTGTTTCGCATCAGCATGTTAGGGTTGTCATTAGCATTTAGCTTATAGCTTATAAATTATAGCTCATAGTCTCGTTTCCAGATTAAACGTAACATTTAACTGATCTGAAAAGATGGCAAATCTAGGGAAAAGCTAAAAGTTGCTTCATTGTAAATTTAATTTTACCCTAACTTCTGATGTGGGCTTAGCTTTGTTTCGAAATACTTTTTTTTTTTTCTCTCCTTCTAGCAACATCGTTATACGGGAGAGAAAACAAAGAAACTGATTTCTTACATACGGAAACTGACTGGATGTCACCCTCTCGCCCAAAGTTTGTATCAGTTATTCAGCAGGAATGAAACACTAACTAGGAATCAGAAGGTAAACTGTGAGCTGGTATGATTCTGACTTTAACACCCTCTTGTATTGCACTTTTTCAAATGTTCTAGTGTGCTGGATTTTATTTTGAGGATTTGTATTAGTGGTCAGAGCAGTAGATATCTCGGCACACAAAATTTTCACCATCTGCACTGTTTCAAAAGGAGGTTTTCCTTGAATTTGTGTGAACTGAACCTTTACACAAAGTGTTCTTTCACCAGTACCCATATCTTCAGGTCTCCTTTTTGTTGTTTTTTTTGCAGATTGCAGTTATTGAAGGCCTTTACATGCTCTTCAGAGAGCTTTTGCCTCAACGTGGAAGACAAGGGGAGAAAGTCATTGAGGACCTGGACGTCTTTGAGAATTCACAGTACTGCTGGGCACATCTCGTATCAGAGGCAGAGGTATGATGATATTAAGGTTTTGATATGAGCTTGTGAAGGGTAATTTTAGGCTGAAGTCTCTGAAGTATTTACTCGTATTTTGTGTGGATGTAATATCTTTTAACACCTTTTCTAGAAGTTGCCATTAATTTGAGCCTATAGGTGATACATGATTAGAATATTTATTAATGCTTTAAGGTAATTTCTGCTTTGACTATTTTTGACAGAAACAGGAATCAGATCTTGAGACCTATGCGCCAATCACTCTCACGTCAGAAGATGGCAGCCGTTTCTGCGAACCAGTCAGAGTACCTGGTGTACCTGGTCCCCTTGAACGAGCGCATGTTCTCCGGAAAATCAAAGGTAAAACTAAAACGCTGATACGTAACACATCAGGTATGAGGAAACGCATTGTAGAAGAAAATGAAGGTAGCTGCTACGCGTTTATTTGGCTGCTCTGCTTTTTTCACTTTCATTGGGAAGCTGCTATTGTTGAACTGAAAAAGGCTCTTTGCAGCAAGATATGGAGGCGGCTGCATGAGCTACTTAGATTAAGAGCTACTGGCACTGGAACGTAAAGCCTCATTAAAGTCATTAACACCTTCTACGTTGCCGTCCTGTTGTATGGAATCACGCATTGTCTGCATCTAGCTCTCTGATTATGATTGCTTGTGGCATGTTTATCCCAACTGTATGGAGATTCAGAAATAGTATTTATAAAATGTATTGCCCACATTTTTCTTTGAGAACTGTTTGTTTTATTTTTGAACTATCAGATGTAATCAGCTTCACTTAATTATCCATCCTTTTGTTTAGATGGGGAGAAAATTCCAAACTGCAGTGAAGAGGTCTTGCGTGAAACGTCATTACAGAGAGCCATCGACATTGAAAAAATCCTGCTCAGTCTGCCTCCGTCCATTAGAACATACCCTCTTTGGATTCACAATGACAAGACAACTGGTCAGAAGTATGTATAACTAGATTTTTACTTTTTATAAATTCAAAGAGATGCTTTTTTTCTGTTACGATTATTTAGTTTGTTCTAGTGTTCTTGTAGATGATCCTCAGTGGATATATTTAAATTTGATTATGCAATTGAATGATGAAAAGAAAATGAAAAAAAAAAACAGATATTGGAATGTGAAAATGAATAATCAATTGTGGGGAAAAAAGCAGCTCTACTGCAGGTTTTACTAACTTGTGCAATTAAATGACAGCTTTCAGATAAATCTGGAGAAGACTTTTGGAAGTATGGCAGAAGATTTAAAATCTCCCTCCAATCAATACCTCAATGTGACCCCACCGCTGCATTTGAAGGAGTTAGGACACCACGGGTCCTGCCTTGTGTTACTGAGTAAAGGTACTGCATTAAATCACAGTCCTGATAATTGCTGACAGTGTTATGAACTGAACTAAGCTGGATCTGACTTCTTTATGGAAACACGGCTTAAGCCTCCTCCCCGAGGGGAGAAGATTTCAGCTCTCAAAAATCAATGGTTTTAAAAAAGTGAAAATGCTGAAAATGTCAGTGTTAGAATGGACGATTTATGACCACAATAAAAAAAAAAGTCCAGGCACTCAAGGAGAGTTAAAAAAATGTAAAAGGCTTTTATTTCATCAGGCTACAAACAATACAAATACACCAACACATACCAGCTTGCGCCTTCTTCAGGGTGAAGACCTGGATCATTCATGTCATAAGTCTTACCCCGGAAGTATTCCCTTCCATGAGCACCGGTAGTTTGAGGGACACCATTTCATACTTCTTTCATACTTGTAACCATATTTTTACTTTTATGTGTTGCTGCTTTTACCCAAGTAAAGGATGTGAGTACTACTTCCACCACTGGGGTCAACTGGACAGCAGGAGATTACCAGTGAGCAAGGATGTCCCGATTTGGGGAAAAAATTTGCCTATCCTAAATCTTAGAAGAATCACTTCTTTGGATTTTCTCAAATCGACCAAAAAGCAACAAACAAGAGCAAAACAATCACTTGTGTGTATGGGCGTTAACGAACATGACGCTCCACAACACAGCCTTGTGCGTCAAGAATCTGCATTTGGGTCACAGCGATGCCTTCTTACGTACACAGTGAAGAGATTGAATGTAATGGAAGAGAACTCCCCATTGGTTTCCATATTGCCTCTGATATTTAGCATCATGTTTTTTGGAAGATATATAATGTAAATTGTTTCATGTAATAAATTTTTTTTTCTTTTCATCAGACAACCTTGGTGTGTATTCGCATAAAGACAAAGGATCCCCTGATATGATCAATGTGCACGATTGTCTTGACGGCAAAGTAAAAACTGTGGATGTGAATCTCTTGGCGGCCAGGTAAGGACCTTATAATATCTTGCATCCACTATATGTTTCCCAGCAATAAAGCGCTCTGATGGCTAGTGTCACAATGTTGCAGCTGATGTATTTTCTTTTATATACTGTATGCTGATTTTTTTATGTTTGTTGCTGGTTTTTGTCATCTAACACAGGACTGGTGACCACAGAGATGACCGAACATTTGTCACAACCAGGAGTCCTGAAGAAGCAATTCTGGTAACACTTTGTCTCCTGTCTTGTTTATTGGACTGACAAAGGAAATGTGACATTTTTGGTTTATTATTTTTGTTTTTTTTCGACTTGAATTTTCACCAGGTGCTGATAGATACAAGCTCCTCCATGGAAGAAGAATGCTATGGAAGTGCAGAGATTAAGAAGATCAATGTGGTGAAAGAGCTCTTTGACAACTTTGCAACAAGGAGCATGGCTTATGATTTTCATCATATCATTGGCCTTGTGAAGTTCGACTCCATGGTGAAAACTCTCCACACATTTACTGAAAATCTGGAAAAGTTCAAGGTAAATTCAGACGTGTCTTAGATTTGCCTTATCTGTCCTTTTATTTTAGTTAATGTGCATCTCGGTGTAATGCAGTCATATACCTTGATGAAGATTAACAAGTTTATAAATTGTAGGAACACATACGTAACATCGAGGCGAGTGGATGTACCCTCCTGTATGACGCCCTTCGACGTGGGGCGGTCGAGTTGGAAAAGGTCAAGACGAGGTTCCTGGACTGTCGACTTCGGATCGTTTGTCTCACTGATGGAAATGATTCTGGGTGAGATTCCTCTGTTCTATACAGTTATGGTACATTGACCATACAGTATACTTGACTTGACCTGTACATACTGTATATTGAACATCTAACTGTGAGCAACAATGACGTCATTTCAATCATTAATCTTTCCATAGATCCTCCATAGAGCCAGTTGCTGTCACAGCCAAATTGATAAAAGCTGACATCATTGTGGATTCAATTCTTCTTGGAAATGTGGAAAACAACATGCTGCATGGAATCAGCAATGCAACAGGTTTGGAATCTTTGAAAAACAGTTGCTTCCTTATTTGAATCCCTTTAATATACTTCCTAAAATCATGCATCGAATGGTGTAAAAATAAAGCAATATACGCCATAAAACATTCTGCACATTCTGACTGACTTTAAGCCTTCATGGAAATTTAAGAGATCTCGTCCTCTTCGTTGTTAAGTCTTTAATGTAGCTGACTGTTAATTCCCTTCAGCATTATTGCATTTTTATTACGTTTTAGGTACACTGTAGTATAAAAATAGTTTTTCGTTACTTTTATTCCTACATTCAATATATTTATTCAGGATCATCATTTCTCAACAAACTGAACCAAATTATTGAACTAGAACAAAGTAATTGACCCAATAGCTTGTATGACCTCTCTTAGCATCTCGACTGGTAATGGAAAAGAAGGGGGTTTGATTTTGCCCAGTGGAATTGCTTCCCACTCTGCTGCGAGTGCTGTACAAAGTTCAGCATCTGTCGTTGCCAGTGGGACACTGGGTATTCGATCAAATTCAAATCCAGACAACAGGGTGGCCAGTCCATAACCTGCATGTTTGCACACCAGTATGCCTCACAACCTTCACATCATTTATTCCGGATCGAAAGCCTGTTGCGTTATGGTTTGCACTAAGCGTGGCATGGTGACAGTTTGACTTGACGTTATGTTTTTAATGGTGGTCAGTGCTCTTCAAAACCCCCAAAAGGGTAAACACAGGGCCGGCCTGGGGCATAAGCGAACTAAGCGGCTGCTTGGGGCCCCCTGGAAAAGGGAAATTAATACCATACAGTGCATAATTTTTGTTGACTGTACTGAAAATTGTCGTTCCATTGATTCACAATGCAAGGATGTTTGTAAAAAGAACATAATATATGTACAAAGTAGTCAGATGTTTTTACCTTGCATTATTATTTCTCTTCACAAAGTCTTTTACTGTGCAGTTATTCAGACTCTTTGTAATCTTTTCACCTCACATCTGTATTGCTTCCAGGTGGCTGCTGTTTCAAACCACAGACAGCCAAAGATGGTCTGAGGCTCTTTGAGATTGAGACCCTTCTGTCTTTGGAGCAGAGGACACTCAAGGAAAAACTTGACCCATCATCCATCAGTGAGGTTAGTGGTTGTAGATCATTGTCCACCAATCTGTTGGAAGTGATATAAACATGATACACAAACTTTGCACATTGTCTCGATGTGCTAATTAATTCGTCTCGGTAATTTTTTTTTAGAAAGTTTTGACAAGGATCTTCACTACACATGGGTATGATGAATATCCAGAGACGTCCCTGCCAAGCCAGATAAACAGCAAAGTGACAGTGACAGAGTGGTGAGTGATAGAAGCTGCCATTATATAGAGGCTGATAATAAACCTGGTCAAGTAAGCTTAATAGGACCACATCCATCTGCTGAAAACTGTTTTTTTAACCTGCTGTCATATTTCAATGTCAAACAAATTGATCAACGTACTATCATTCCTGTTTAAAACCATAACCTGATTTTAATTGTAGCCCAAAGAACGAGTTGACAAACTTTAAACTTCACGCATTAAACAAAGCATCTTTGTTAGATACGAGTGCTGCCAAAAATTTGTTGATGGGTGTAAACAAAAGAGCCTAGAGCCAAAGCTAGTGGCAGTACTTGATGCACAGTGGTGTTTTGAGCTTAATACTAGCACGCTAACAGATGATGCTTCAGTCTGGACTGCTTAGTGGATCAACCAGCAGACATTGCCATCCCTAAAACTAAAATTCGAAGCAACTTGTGAAGGAATTTAAAACGGCACATGAAAGAGTGATGGGAGATTTTTTTTTTTTTTTGCCTTTCACCTTGTCTTGCATTTTAAATATCTAACAGGCCAGGTCTATTTGTTCAGAAGAGAGGAGGTATAGTCCCTTTGTTCAGGGATTTCAAGCACTAACAATCACATTATATTGCGGGTGTATTTACTTACTAAGTGTTTGCATTTCATTTAAAGCATTAATGTTTTTTTAAATAGTACTCTGAAAAAGAAGATGCCGGTGTTAAGGGGGTGGGGTTTGGAGAAGGACAAGCGTATCCTGGAGGAGCTGAGGAGCCTGCATTGTGACCCGCATCCCTTCTTCAGGGTCTTTCCATCAGAGGAAGACTTTAGTAAGTGGCATGTCTAATGCATGTTTGTGATGTTTTTTATGTCTGTGCTTAAAGACAAACACAGCATTCCTTTATGCATGCAGTCATATGAAGCCACATAGCCCTGTTTTTTCCATATCAGTAACTTCATAGTTTTCTCTGCATCTCAACAGTTTTCTTTTTATGAACTTGATTTGTTGTTTTCCTTTTTATTTTATTTTTTTTCTTTGGTCTCATGTTTTCTTTTTTATTTATTTGATGTCTAACCTTTTATGTCACATTTTTATCATGTAAATAATAAAATGAATGATTTATTTTCAAATTTTCTGACAAAAAATATATAAACTGCATTTTGGCATGGCTTAAACAATTGTACTGGCACTTTCAATCTTTTCAGCCTTCTGGAAGATTCTCATGGAGGGTCCTCCTAACACGCCGTATGAAAAAGGAGTGTTTGAGCTGTACTGCCAGTTCGGTCCTGACTACCCAGTGAAGCCTCCACTTGTCCGCTTTATCACAAGAGTATCCTGCCAAAATACAAACAGCTGAAATGTTTGCTTTATTTGTATTGATTTGTTGTAGAGACTCACAAAATGCATGGCCAAAGGATTTGTGCAGTACTAATAAAGTAATGTTATGTTAGCAGTGTGTCCTTAACATGATGACAGGTGTACCACTGCAATGTCAACAGTGTGGGCCGCATCTGCCACAACATATTTGACCGTAACTACAATGCCCACATCACCATGAGAGAGATCCTTGAAGCTGTGTATGGACTACTCATCATCCCAGAGCCTGAAGATCCACTGGACAGGTTACACACACACACAGGAGTTAATAGGTCACACTTTGTGGTAGAACAGGTTGGCACCAAAGCTAATTTTTTATCACGTCTTATGACCAAAGTTCAGTCAGTTCTGTTGACTCAGTTTTGTATGGTAGGCGTATGTTGAACATTTTATTGCTTTTGGTAAAGTGAAGAGGGAATTAAGAGTCCTTAGATGAGTGATTTCATTTTTACTGTCTTGGAATAATAAGGCTATTTTGAGATAAACTGGCCATCAAATAATTGATATAAATTTGCAGTTCGGTATAGCAGGTCTTCAAAAAAGTACTGCCTTTATATTGCTAAGGTTTTTCAAGATTGTCAGTGGTGTTTACGTTACATAAACTTAAACATAAAATATCAAGTATTTGACTTGCCTATTAATTTTTTCTTTGGAAGCATTTTGGCCGAGGAATTCCTGACGAGCCGCGAGACGTATGAACGAGAAGCTGAGAAACATACAGAGGAAACAGCAGGAAACTCACTGGATGACATGGAGAAAGTACTTTGGCTCTGATATATACATATTAGTAGTTGATATTACTTTTTTATTACATGTTTGCTGTTTTACAAGCTTTACATTAACAAAATGTTTATTGTATGTTTTATTTGAAGACATTGGTAGATACTGTGCCACAGTTTATACCCCAACACCTGATCTGTCCACTCACCAAGAAGATGTTTATTGATCCTGTGAAAACAATATACGGCACCGTGTATGAACGCAAGGCCATTGAGGACCACCTGAAAAGGTGAGTACATTTACTGCTGTTGACAATAATACAAAAATCAGTTACCAGTGAAGGCCACCTAAAAGACTGATACATGTTTAGACATGTATCAGAAACAACTCAAAAGTGACTTCATCTCTTACTTTCATTTCTAAGTAATTGACTTATTTTATTCCTAGGGTTTCTGTGGAAATAAAGACACAGGCAGTTACACGAGTCCAGAACCCTTATCACATCCCATTAAACGTCCACTGCATTGTCATTTTCCCAGTTGACTGTACTCTCTCTTCCAGACACCAATATGAGCCACTGGCTGGCCCAGGACACGAGCTTGACATGAGTGACTTCACAGCAGACCATGACATGAAGAAAATGGTGATGGAACAGCGTTCTCGTCAAATTAAGTGAAGCTAAGGAAAAACTTTGAAGTTAAAGCAAGTTGGATACACCTCACACTCTCTAGAGAGACGTTGAGAAAGCGCTACAGGTACATTAAACCTTAGAATCCAGAAGATTTTATTCTTTATATGCACTTTATAATTTTGTTTTAAGCTGAATAAACAAGTGAAGTTTTGGTTGGTCTTTTTGTCCTGACACCACTTTTATTTGATATGAACAGTGACAGGCAGTTGTTGGATTTCTCTGTTGAGACAGTTGTGTTTGAGTTAATCTTGTTAAAATTAGTTAAAATTGAGTTTTTTTTCTTTCTTGGATTATAAGGAATTTAAAGTTATTGCATTTGTCTTACTGGTGACGGAAGAATAAAGAATTGGCAAAAAAAAGGGACAGTGATGGATGCAGCACTTCTACTTTCTTCTAATTCAAATAAATATAAACTTTTTTTCTTTGAGTCATATATCTTAAAGCCGATTGATGTTCAATTAAATAACAAACAAGTAGGATTTGTATGTTTATAAAGTTTGCCAACAGTTTGGGTTGGTTTGTATAGATTTGTTTTATATGACAATAATAAAGGTCATTGCAAAATGGCTGTGTCCTGCCTTATAATTCAACATCGTCAAGGGTTAAAACATAACTAAAATAGTAAAAGTTTGACATTAATGATTTTCTGACAAAAACAAATAAGAGTTCAGTTCACCAACACTCATCACTGTCAGTTACTGAGGCTACAATGGTTGTTTACCTATGGGGGTTATTGCTGTTTTTGTTGAGTCTGAGTTCATTAATGCTACAGGACCTTTTGGAAAAAAAATCACATACAAACAGCAGGGGTGCTCCACATGATGATGCAAAGAAAAAATATCTTAAATTATTTTAAGAAGCAAAAAATATTTGTCTTTGGGAAGATAATCATACAGCCTGATGGTGTCATTACGTTTTTCGGTGTTGGTGAGTGTGAAGAGTTTTGATTCTTTAAATTTGCATAAGAAATCTATACAATTAGGGGTGATCTTTGTTATTCTGCATTTGTGTTTGTGAAATCAACCATATATAATCAATGAATCCACAATGAAATCAATGCATGCTGTAGGACCAATCATCGCTGCCCGTTCTGTCTTACGTCACGTCCACATTTCCTTATAAGGACTCTAGAGCACGCATGCACTGTAGAGGGATTCAGCCATGATACCAAATGAGAGAGGAAGTGAAACACTTATCTTCAAAGTAAAGTTCCATGAATTCGAAAAAACATATTGAATACATTTATGGCCAATATGTGACAAGACGAGTAATTGCTTTAACAATAAAACGGATTACTCCAAAGAACTCCGATCATTTAATATTTGTACGCTTTATTTCAGATTTAACGTCGACGAACCTCCGTCAGTTATTGTTTTATTTTGAAGGCTGTAACCGGAAATGTTTGGAGCGCATATTTAAACATTCCTCTCACTCGCGGTGTGTTCAGTGTATGGACAGAGAAGACGGCACACTGGGTCTGAGTTGAAACAGGTGACTCAGACAGAAGCAGGTGAGTGTACTGGGTTTTTTTTTTTTGTTTTTTTTTACCAAAAGTTGTGACTAATATTAGCTTTACTTTATCCGTTTGTTGACGTTGCCATGAAGTCAGACCGAAAACCATGGACACAAACTTCCCTCAACAAGTAGTTAAACCTCTGACCTGTCAGCGTTAATGGAAACGTTAGCTTAAATTTCAAACAAAATGTTACAGCATTATTTTCAACTTTTGTCAATGACATGTCTGACCTTACATTACTCTCAGACTGTTAAACTCACTACTATAAGTACATTATTGTTTATTAGCTACTTCTGCATCCTGGCACTGATTTTCCATCTCATTCGTTCTGAATCTCAGAGTTAGCATAGCCTTGCTAACGACAATTTGTGTCGGGTCTACTATTCTTTGAAACAGATTTTATATGTTTTAGTAAACAGTTTTCATTTACTCTCAACTATTCATGAATTGCGACATGCTGAGTTTTTGCAGAGGTGGCCTGCCCTTCCTGTAGAACCTGTTCTCACCTATGTACACCTGTTAAATCAGTATCCGCTCACATGTATCCTGCAAAGTGAAAACGCTCAAACTCGTTTTGAAACGATCGCAATGGGCTTGTTTATAGGACTGTAAAATGATGGTAGGATTGCCTCAAGAACAGGGCACAGGTTTCATGTCAACATTAGGGGCGACACTGGAAAATAACATTAAAACACATCAACTTACTGCAGGTTATGGTGGTTAAACACTACTTTCCCTTTTTTTGTTTGTTTAAAATATTAAATTAAATACACATAGAAAGAAATGTGAGAACTATGCCTGCAAATAAAAGGGTGAGCATTGTTTGCTATATAATTACTGACCACTATAAACGTCAATCACTGTGCTTTAATTCTTATCTGCATTCAAGTGAGTTTCATGCAAATATGGAGCCCCTGTTTGCTTGTGTGTAGTGCTGAGTCAATCAGAAAAATGCAGATTAAAGTAAGATGCTCCCTTTTTTATTAGGGAAGAAATACTGTTATTTCAGACAGGTTTGGACAAACTAATCTGTTGTGCTGCTGAAATGTAAAGAAATGGCTGTTTCCTGGAGAAATCTTCTCTTCGAGCTGCCTGTCAAAGCAACACATCAGGGATTTTTAAAACTAAAACATGAAGTGATGTAAATAGGCTTCAGTACTAAATGATATAAAGATAGTTAGTTTGTCACTTTCTTTTATGAAAGGTAGCAATATGATGAATACAAGCTGGAAAATAACAAGTCATTTCCACCTTTTAGTTCTTGTTTTTCTCCCACCATAACTACCATACCTCTACTTTAGTCTACACATCAATGTAACCCCACTGCATTCCTCTGCTTGTGTACTGTATGTCTGTTCCCTAGAGAGATGTGGTGGGTGCTGTGGGTGCTTGCAGCCTTGCTGGCTCTCTTCTGCACTCTGGATGTGTGGTACTTCCTGCAGGCAGGTGTTGTGATCCTCCGGGCCTGGTTTCAGCCGATAATCTGGGATGTCACAGCAGAGCAGACCATCACAGGCCGGGTCACTCCCCACGACATCGACATGTGCCACATGAACAATGCTCGTTACCTTCGGGAGTGTGACTTTGCCCGCTTCTCTCTCTACGTACGTAACGGTGTGTTCAAGGCAGTGCGAGCCCTGGGAGGGTCCATGGTCGTGGGGGCCACCACCATCCGATACCGCAGGGCTCTGTGTATAGGTGAGGGCTACGAGCTGAGGAGCCGAATCGTCACTTGGGATGAAAAAGCCTTTTTCCTGGAGCAGAGATTTGTGTCAACAAAAGATGGGTTGGTGTGTGCCGTCATGTACTGCAAGCAGAGTGTCATACGCAGTAGCCCTGACAAGATCATGCAGCACCTGTGCAAGCGGAAGGTAAGGAACAGATTATCAAACACACATGCAGATTTTACACCAGAAAGGAAATTAAAAAGGCCTCCAATAATTGATTGACATTGAGCTTATGTCTTTCTCCTTGCAGGTGGAGTGCCCTGAGTTTCCAGAGGACCTTCAGCACTGGGTTAACTTCATCTCCGCCAGCAGTCAGGCCCTCAGGGCAGAGAGCGGACTAGATGAGAAGAACAAATAAGGGATTGCATGGGCAGCTATTGAGACTGGCTTTTGTAACCTGGCTAATTTACTAGCCCCTGGAGAGAGACATTTCTCATCTCTTCTCAACTACTGGACTTGAACACACTTGTGCCTACACTTCTGAAAATGAGCCTCACTCAGACCCATTACTTATCTATGTCAGCATTGTTTGGTGTGGCCAAAAACAGATTACCTATTCATTAAAAGGAAAGTAATATGATTGGAAAGTGTATCTTCTTGTATTATGGCAGCAATAAAACAAATCCATTATGAGGTCCTGTTGATGCACTTTTATGTCCTCACTGTGTTTATAGACAAACAGCTGTACAGAGAGCTTCACACACTTTTAACATGACTCCTAGACAGAGTTTAGTTAGATGTTTGACTGTAAAAAAAAAAATTGAAAACTAAGAGAAAATTGTTGATGATGGTTACAAATAAGAAAAAGAAGCAAATATCACAAGTCTGAGAGTAAAGAAGAAGAAATTTAGAAAATTGGTTTGTTGAGCGAGTTTTACAGTCATAAAGGATGTAGAAAATTGGTTTGTTGAGCGAGTTTTACAGTCATAAAGCATGTAGAAAATTGGTTTGTTGAGTGAGTTTTACAGTCATAAAGCATGTAGAAAATTGGTTTGTTGAGCGAGTTTTACAGTCATAAAGGATGTAAATATACAAAGTGTGTGCAGGTTTTTACAGATGGAGTGACGGATTCATAAACAGTCCTGGAGGTGAGATATGCAAACGAACTTCACATTTCTTAACTGTGTATACAGTTGATTTGTATGCCATTTTGACGGCCTTAAGACAGGCTGATCAAATCAATCCAAACAAGGTTCATGTCTGTGGTGAATCACTGTCTCAGAATTCATTGAAAAAGGCACTGAGGTCACATTCATATTGGTTCCTGCTCATATGGGCATTCTGGGTAATGGGAGGGGATTAAACTAACTAGCTACAAACTGTTAAAAAATATTATATAGACGTGTGTGTGCGTGTGTGTATGTATACATATATATGTGTGTGTGTGTATATATATAGAGAGATAATGTCTATATTATATAATATATATATATAATGTATATATATGGATATGTGTATGTGTATAAGGAACTGAATATATTTTCTTTCATTTTACAATCCTGTGTTGTAAAATGACAATAAATGAACCTTGATACCTAGATTACACTTTCAGAGGTAAAGGGCACAGTTTTTTGGAAGAAGATCATGAGAGTGACAACAGCAGCTGGATCAGCACATAAAAGGAAGAAATCTACATTCAATTTAAAATAATGTGAGTATCATTGTGAGGAATGGGGGAGCGAAAAGAAAATAGGGGATAAAGCTAGTTACCTTACTACTCCAGGGGGTGGCAGTAATGGCACGCTGCTGTTAAACCTCAAAGAAGAAGAAGAAGAAGTACGTGTCGTCACACACCCGGAAGTCATGTTAATTCATTCCTACCGGTTTCTTCAAGTTACATCGCATCCCATGGTAGCACTCTCTTCTAGACACACAGTGAGTTTTACAGCCATAAAAATACAATTATACTGTATTTATGGTTATTACTTAAATCTCGATATTGACTAAACTTTAAAATAGTGACTTTACGCGTTCAGAAAGTCTTTATTCTGCAAAGGCCACTAACTACCGGTGGCTAGCAGCTAAGCTAACAGATTTGGCTGTCACAGCAGCTTGAGCCGCGTTCATTTGAATGCAGCAGCGTTTTTTTGTAGCTTCCTGGTCCTCTCAAGGTTGAAGTGGGTGATTATGTTGCATCCGTGTTTTTAGCTTTAATGTTATGCCAATGAGTGAAAAAGCACTAATCTCTTGTTTTTCTACCCATCTGCTCTGACATTGATGAGGTCAAAGGAGCGTTTGATTAAATATTGAGTGTGGTCATGCATTTGGAAAACACAAACTCCTTTTATGTAAAGGATTTTGCTGTAGACTAGTATAAATGCAGCGGTTTATAAATCATTTATAGCATATAATGCCTTAACATCTATCAGTTTTGTTTCTTGTCACTAATATTTTGTCCATTTTTGATATTTGTTCCAGAGGGATGTTGCTGCTGGTGCTGGGTGCCCTCCTCCTGCTCTTCTGCAGTCTGGATGTATGGTACTTCCTACGGGGGGCCCAGGTGTTCATCCAGGCGTGGTTCCAACCACGAATATGGGACATTCTTGCTGAGCAAAGCATTGATGGCATGGTCCTTCCCCATGATTTGGACTACATGGGCCACATGAACAACTCCCGATACCTAAGGGAGTGTGACTTTGCTCGTTTCCATCATTACATGCGAAACGGGCTGTTCATGGCCTCACGCAAACTGGGGGCCAAAATGGTAGTAGGGGCCTCTACCATACGCTACCGGCGCTCGCTGGCCTTCCGTGAGGCTTTTGAGATTCGGACCAAAGTATTGGGATGGGATGAGAAGGCGTTTTACTTGGAGCAGCGCTTTGTGTCCAAGGCAGATGGTTTTGTCTCCGCGGTCATGCTCTGCAGGCAGAATGTGGTGCGCTGCAGCCCAGAGACCATTATTGAGTTTGTCTGCAAAAGGAAGGTGAGAAATAGCAAGAGTCCTCAGATGTCTTCATTTGTCCAGACCTCAAAGATATTCAGATTACTGTCATAGAGTATTTTTTCTCCTAAAAAATTACTTAAGTTGATTATCAAAATAATTGTCTATAAATATAATAGCTGACTTGTAATCAATCAATTGTTGCAGTTCTATACTTTGGTAGGGTTGTGACTAATAATTATTTTCATTATTGATTAATCTGCTCATCATTATTTCTGTTAATTGTTGTAAAAATATACAGAAAATTCGCTTTACAGTTTCTCAAAGCCTAATATGAGATATTAAATAGTTGGCTTTCTGAAAAAAAGACTGAAATCATACAAATCATACAAATATTCAAATACAAGAGCAGCACATCTGCAGAGTTTAGATATTGGAACTAGAAAATATTTGCTAATTTAAAAAAAAAAAAAGAAAGACTTAAAGGAATCAATTAGGATTAAGATACTTGCCTATCATTTTTCTTTTTGTCAACTGATTAATCAATCAACTAATAATTTCACCTCTACTGTTCTAAAAATGTCCATCACAAGTTAATAAAACCCACAGTGATGTCTTCAAATGCTACAATATGTATGACCAACAGTCCAAAACCTGGAAACTTAGATTGATTGTTATTGTTGTTTCCACTCTAGACTGTGGCTTTAGCTCTACTCTGGCACTCTGTTAACTTTGTGTTTGTGTACAGATTGAATGCCCCGAGTTTCCTGAGGACCTCAAACACTGGATTAGCTTCATCTCAGCCAGCAGCCAGGCCCTGAGAGCAGAGAGCGGACTGGAAGAGAAGAACAAGTGAAGCCGCACCATGAATCATGAGTATAGACGCACATATCATTAGCATTGCACGCACATATACAGTAACATACATTCACACAAACAGTTAAACATCGTAGAGTTTTTAGTTGACTTACAAAATTCCATGTATCTGTTTTTCAGTCGATCGTACCTGCTGTGTATTTTTGTATGATGTGAACAGAAATACTGAACTTGAGACACCTGAGTATGAAAACTTGAACTGTAAGGTATTCCATGTTTAAAAACACACTGTACTGTATGCATTGGGATCGTGGTGAAAATTGTTCTGCGATACAATGACGTAGCTTTATCCTTGCAGCTTCTTCAGCAGTTGACTGTGAATAGACTTGCTTCAGACATCTTCATTCTCATTTAGCAAAACCTTCAGATAAGCATGTAGAGAAAAAAAGGTAATCTTCCACTGACATTGATGCATGTTTTGAAACAAACAGAAGAATTCTTTTGTGCCTGTTTCTCTTGATTAGCTGTAGTTTACACTTACAGAGAATTACAACTTTTTATGAAAAAATGTACATGTGATGAAATACTTGAATGGATATCATGAATATGTACTGACAGCTGTTTAATCTACCCATCAGCATTTTGCACAAAGTGTAACACGAGGGAGTAGATGAACTGAATTCCTGGTAACAATCTGAAAGGGAATGTTTGATTTTGAAGGATAATTTTTTTCAGTACAGTTTTATTCCTTTTAACAAATTATAATTCATGCAATTAAAGGGTCGGCTTCTTGATTGGAACTGCATGTAATACCAAGAAAAAATGCTTGGATCTGAATTAACAGGCATAATAAGCAAACTGTTCCAAACCTGCAACGCACAATGAACAAGAATGTTTGGTTTTATCGAGGCAGCCTTTTGAAATCTGGAAGTTTCCCCTTAATGCATCAAAGCTTTATTTTGTGACCAAAGTAATGTATCGTCCTATATGAAGAGGAAACAAAATCATTTTATGAAGATGTATGTGACCTGTTATTTATCTTGTTAATGCACTGACAACAAATCCTGTCCAGTTAGTTTAAGTTTGAAAATATGCACTGTCCTTTTATTTTCCACTTATATATGATTTGTTGAAATTAATTTATGTACCAAACTTTATTTACTGTCTTTATTTATTTGAAGGCATTTTGAATTAAAAATGCATTGGAAACTATATTTGAGTTATCAGTGATTTGTTTGTTGTCCTGTACTGAAGACTAATATTTGTACCTACCTTATTATTTACATCTCAGTGACACTACTGGATATGTGACCAGTGCAGTTTTAAAGTCTGTGCTACAGGAACTTAACAAAATGTAATTGTTGTGTAATTGATACAAATAACTCCAGCAGATAGTTTAAAAAGGAACTTTTTTAGTGCAAGTCTAAAATTTCTGGCTTGAAGAATTTGTCATTCAGAGATGTTCAAACATTTTCTTTGCAGGGCGTAGTATATGGTGTTTCGCAGTGGCAGAATGTGTACATTTATTCTAGTATGGTGATAAAGTTCAGTTTTTAGGTACTGTTACTTTCCATTTTCCACTACTTTATACACCTACATCAGCACCTTACAGTCTGACAGCTATATTTAAGTAAAAAGTAAACAAGGCTTTCTACATGTTAATGCATCAATAATAATTATCCAGTAAAATATCTGACAGGACTGCATCTGCTGCAGAATAACCTAAGGAGCCTATGCATTGCTCATTATATGTTTGTACCTCTATTAAAGTAAGAGTTTGAATGCAGCTACACTTATATTAGAATCAGAGATACTAAATTGATAGTATTATACACCTGAATCCTTCAAAATAAAAGCACCATCTCTGCAAATCTTAAATATAAAAAAATTATACATCAGAAGAACTTGTTCTGACCTGTACTTTATTCTAACATTATCATTGGATTTAGCATTAAATGAAAATTTACATCTGTTATATGACACCTATATGGTGACAAATTACGTTATGTTATAGTATTTTTATTAAACTGTATTTAGGTATTGTTCGGTCATGATTAAATATATACACTGTTGGGAAGTGACTGTGAGCAAGTACTTGTACTCACATACTGTACTTCCAGTTTTGTGATACTTGAACTTTAATTGAGAATTAAAATATTGTACTTTTACTCCACTACAATCACATTACTATATTTATGATTTTACTTTATTGTAGCTTTCAAATTTGTTTGAAAAATTAGAAGAAAAAAAATCATATATAATGTACTTAACAAAACATAAGGTTTCGTAACAGATTAAACAATCCTACAGTATATAGAGTAGTTAAAATGAAATCCATATTGACCAGTTTCAACTTAAAGATACTGCTGAAAATACATGTTATTAATACATCAATAATAATAATGTTGTGCCTGTTGTGTTAAAATAATATACCTTTACTCTGTACTCTTACTCAAGTAGTATTATGGATGCTTTTACTAGTAAAGAGATTTTTCTTTTCTTTTCATTTTTTTTACATTAGTTAATACTAAAAATGTAATTTTATAATATATTTTATAACATAAAATATACACAAAGCAAATTTTAAAAAATCACAAAACAGAGAGACAAACTATTTCATGAAATAAAACTTAAATAATTATTTCCATTTTCTAATTTAGTGATAATGGCATATATGGCTGTAAAACAGTTTCATTAAAGGGACACTACGCAGTTTTGGAGAAGAAATTCAACCTCAGAATTTTATTATTTACAATATTAATAAGGTAATAATACAAACTCAGAAAAGTAAGGTCCCCAGAACGCTGTTTGAAGCTGGAAAGGTGGCAGGGTCCGCCACATATAAACAAAGTAAAACACCATGAAATTGTGTTGTCCTTTATGGTCAATTTGTTTACTGAGTTTAAGTTTTGTTTATTTAGTTTGTTTAGACTTAAAAATCAGTCAATGAAGATCTTTCTTTTCTGACTAAAAATTATTCCCCAAAACTACACAGTGCACCTTTAACCTTATTTTGAAAGTACCTGTTTTTTAAAGCTTAAACTCCCTGCCACCGTTTCCGGTGACGTCTCCCTCGCCACGCCCCCTCCCATTCACTTCCTGTAAACAAAGCAGCAGCTGTCTGCCTGACAGATTCCTGTGTTCTCGCTCATTTTCTACGCTCTCCTCGCTGTTTGTGGACGATGGCGCACGCCGGAGTGGTTCTGGACAAGGACCAGTTCAACTGCTCGATCTGTCTGGACGTGCTGAGGGACCCTGTGACCATCCCGTGCGGACACAGCTACTGCTCGGACTGCATCAAGAACTACTGGGACCAGGACGACTACCTGGGGGTCTACGTCTGCCCACAATGTCGGCAGAACTTCAACCCGAGGCCTCTGCTCGCCAGAAACACCATGCTGGCCGACGTGGTGGAGAAATTCAAAAAGACTGGACTCCAAGAGGCCACGACGCCTTCAAAGCAAAGTTTTGCCGAGGCCGAGGACGTGGAGTGCGACGTCTGCACCGGGAGGAAGAACAAGGCTGTGAAATCCTGTCTGGTGTGTCTGGCCTCCTACTGCGAGCTGCACGTCCAGCCTCACTACGAGTCCGCTGCCTTCAAGAAACACAGGCTGGTGTCGGCCTCCAAAAAGTTCAAGGAGACGATCTGTGGCCGACACGACAAGCTGCTGGAGGTGTACTGCCGCACAGACAGGCAGTGTATCTGCTACCTGTGTCTGACTGATGAACACAAGGGGCACGACACGGTGCTGGCTGAGGAAGAGATGCAACAGAAGCAGGTAATCAAATCACCTGATTAAAGACAAGGCTGCTGATCACTGACTGTTCCTCAGTGGTGGAGTGTAACTAAGTACTCAAGTACTGTCCCTGAAGTCCACATTAGAGGTACTTGTACTGAGTCTTATGTCTTTTAATGCCACTTTCTCAGGGACTATTTTAGTTTTTACTCCACTACAATTATCTCACAGTGTAGTTACTAGTTACTAGAGGTAAACTGATTATTGATCGGTCATTGAGTACATTGATTGTTTAGTTAGACCTGGTCAAATGTGTTCTGGATGTCGGAAAAGCAGCAAAATCATTATTTTCTCCAGTTTCTCAAGTAAAATGAAGTATTAACAAATGTAACCAGACTGTCTGCAACATCCTAAATGAATCTAGTCCAGGTTTGATACATTTATGTGCAGGGATCTTTCATCTTGACCTGCTCTGATTGAGAAAAATAACAAATTTGATGGGTTTTTTTCGGTTTTCACAATTAAACAGACTTGTTGTACCTGTAAACAACCTGTTTCACAACTTTAAGCAATGCACCAACTGAGAATGAACCCATACTTCTCTCCGTTTACCTTTTAACTCCTTAACTGGAAGTTTAAGTGATGAACATTGTGTAAAATCTCATACAGATGAAAATCCAATTCAGTTTAATATAACCACAAAGAAACACCTTGAAATAAAAGTGACTTTGGTTTCCATTTTTTCTCTCAGAGGCAGCTTGGTGACATGAAGCAGAGCTCTCAGCTGAGAATTCATCAGAGAGAAAAGGAGGCCCAGGAGCTGAGACAAGCCATTTTCTCTCTCACTGTAAGTGCCAACACACACAGTATTGATCACTATATGCATGCTAAAAACCTCTTTGAGTCCTGTAAACAATTAATTATTCAGTATTTTATCACCCTTAAAACTGCCAAAACTCAACGATCCGTCCGACATGGGTTGATTTGTTGATTTGCGTCTCCCTCCAGCGTTCTGCTCGGGCAGTAGCCGAGGAGAGCGACGCCGTCTTCACCGACCTGATCCGCTCGATTGAGCTGAAGCGCTTTGAGGTGAGAGAGCTGATCAAAGCCCAGGAGAAGACGGCGGCCAGTCAGGCCGAGCAGCTGCTGGACAAGATCCAGAAGGAGATCGCTGAGCTGAAGATGAACGAGGCTGAACTGGACAAACTGTCCCACACCGAGGACCACATCAGCTTCCTTCAGGTAACGACACTGCGGAGAGGTTTCACATTCCCAGGACGTTAACACTTTACCTAAACTGTCTGTCTTGGTTTGTCATTTCAGAGCTGTCAGTCTCTGCAAGCTCCACCTGCGCTGTCCGCTCTGCCTCCAGTCACTGTGGACCCCCACCTGACCTTTGGCCTGGTGATGACAGCTGTGTCAGATTTTAAAGGACTGTTGCAGGAGGTCTGCCAGGAAGGATTTGTCTGCATCTACGAGAGAGGTACACCAATGAGTTGGACTGAATTAGTGTTTTTTATCTGACGCATACTAATCTGTCAGCTCTTGTTAACGCGATGTCTCTCTTTCGTAGTGAGAGACGTCATCATTGTCGGCCCGAAACATCCTGCTGTGCAGCTCGACACAACACAGCCCCGTGAGGGTGGAGCGGCTGAACAGATGGAAGCGACAACAGGTGAGTCTGAAAACATGTCCGTGCTCGTCTTAATAGTACGATTTGGAAGAGTAGGGCACAAAATTACGACTTTGAATGCAGGTTTTAAAAATTCTGGGAGTCAGGGATGCATTTCTCAGCTATGTTTATCATCTTTAAATAGCTTGTATGAATGTAAACACATCTTTAATTTTTGAATTTCTTGAGTTTTTCTTCTTTTCATGATTGATTAATCTTTCCATTTCTTTGTCAATTAATTTTCTAATCGTTTAGACCAGACCTATTCAACTGGCAACCCTTTAACAACCTCATTCCGGCTCTTTGCTCATTCTCGGAATAACAAATGTTGTTTTCCCGAGACAATGGGTTCATTTTCTCGAGATCTTGAGACTTGAAACTTTGTTTTATAAAAATAACATTACAAGAATCAAACTGACAACCTACTGACATCCCATAGTCCTAGGTCACGTCTACAAATGTATAGTTTTGTCTGGCCACTTAACTTAAAAACATTCTATGTGATATTGAAAGTCTTAATTGTGACTTGCTGACCCTGCAGAAACCCTGTTTTTTTGTGTTTCTCATCCTAACCGCATTATGATGCAGCACAAACACCTTCGTCAACATGTTTGTTTATAATAGCGTTTGCTGAATCTGCACAAGTGGAAGGATGAGTGCTGCAGATTCTGATGATAAGACCACCGACACTGTTTGTTCTCTCTGTCCTTACAGTGATGCTTCCACCTGGTCTAGACCAAAGTCCTGTGAGCCCTCTCAACCCTTTCCTCACTCCAGGACCTGCTCTGCCCACCTTTGCCTTCTCACCATTTGGTAAATAGAGCCATGATTGAAAATGTAATGTGTTTCAGCACATTAGTGTGCACAGCTCATTTTATATGAGCAAATGACAAATGATTTATCAATTCAGGGACAGAAGAGTGTTTTCTGTAGTGATATATAGTGAAATACCTGCAACTCCTCTCCTTTTTTCTGTGTACTTGTCATTCTTTTGATCGTTTATTTTAAATCCTTGATCACTTTAATCAATAAATATTCTTTCTAACGACTTTGGAGAAACAGTCAGGTGAATCTTTGAGAGAGAAATCAAAGTAAACCTTTTTTTCATCATTAGCAACTTTGTTTTTTTAGCAACAATTTACCCCAAAATCATAAATACGAGCTCACACCAGAGCAAACTAAATTGATAAAAAGCACTGCAGGTAAGAGGGAAAATATGTATTCATGATTTTGGGGTGAACTGTCCCTTTAAGTCTATATTTAGTATGTGGTATTATTTGTAGTGGTATAAAGACTTCCATCTTACTGTCAAAATCGTTCTGTTTATCATCTGTCATGACAGATCAGATCTCAGAATATGTTTGTGAGCTGTCTCTCTCTCTTTTGTCACCTCAGGGTGCTGCAGACTAATAATTCCTCCTCTGTCTCCTCAGGCTCCAAACTCTCCTCAGGATCCAGACAGAGGCACCTTCAGCGACGTGCTCACCCCCGGAGGAAGTAGACCTGTCGTGGACATCGAAATCAACACTTCACACGCACCTGCACGGGCTGAAAGTGGTTTTTACCTCAGTGCTCTCGTCAGTTTATCTCTTGGCATTACTTTAACTGCTATGTTATCAGCTATAGTTGCACCTCGCATTATAGAGCAGGTGATAAAGATGAGGAGAGTATTTGTAAGGGCCTCGTAAGATCACCTCAACAATGTATTTACTTGAAGTATTAAGCAGCAGAAATTTAGTGTGTTTTAGTGACTTTTTTTTAACACAGCTCTGCTTTTATAATTATTTTCTTTTTTTTTAACCAGAACAACAAAATATTAATTTTGCTTTACATGTATGTGTAATAATATGACATATGACATGCTGAAAATAAAAAGCAAACACAATTGTACAAACTGAAGCGTGGTGTTTATTTGCATGAGGGCTGGTTTATATTTCATTGTGCTCTGAACAAATATGGGCATGAAGTGTCCGATGTAGAAGTGGAATAACAGGTTGACTGCAGTGCTTTCGTGTGAAGTGTCACAGGTCAGTGCATCTTATATTAACTCGTGTGTAGAAGAGAAGTTGACGGTTGCTCTTTGCTCTATCTGGGACAGCCTTTTTCCTGATTTGCTGTGATTGGAGGCTTCAGGGTGCAGCAGGTGAAACCGGATAAGCTTTCATGAGCACACCTGAGAGCCACGCCCATCTTTGTACCTTCCAGTTTGTGCTCAGAGCGTCAAAATGGCAGCAGCGACTATCTCTATTGAGCAAGACCAGTTTTGTTGTTCAGTGTGCCTGGAGGTTTTGAGAGACCCGGTGACGATACCCTGTGGACACAGCTACTGTCTGGACTGCATTGAAGACTACTGGAACCGGGCCAAGCAGAAAGGCCAGTACAGCTGCCCTCAGTGCAGGCTGGTGTTCAACCCGAGACCTCTGCTGAGCAGAAACACAGTCCTGGGTGAAGTGGTGGAAAAGTTTCAGCAATCTCAACCCCAGGATGTCAGATGCAGTGTTTGCAAGGGGGGGAAAAGCAAAGCTGTAAAATCCTGCCTGGTGTGCTCTGAGTCTTACTGTGTGTCTCACCTGAGAGTCCACGAGGAAAGCTTCCACGGGAAGAGACATAAATTGATCCCGGCTTCAGATCAGCCGAGAGACGAGCTGTGCCCACAGCACGAGAAACTACTGAGGCTGTACTGTCGCACTGACCAGCAGTATGTCTGTTCACAGTGTGTCAAAGAGAGACACAAGAGCCACAATGCAGTCTCTGTGGTGGAGGAGAGAGCAGCTCAGCAGGTGGGTTTGATTCTTATTCTTAAATTCTTCAAATGAAATTCTTTCTTAAAATGTACAATTATTCATTTAAATGTCAGGAGGCCAAAATCAGAAATAAATGAAAAAATGGCTCAATAAATAAATTAATATTCCATTAAATGCACCAAAAATAAATGTAGGCATTAATTAATTTATAAAATGTTACATAAATGGAAATCTTTTTTTAATTATCCTCTGTATTCATTTACCTTTTTCTTAATTCAACTACTACTTTCCCATTTAATTTGTATTTAATTTATTGATATAATCATTTTTAAATGTATTTATTTTCGTATTTATATTTGTGTTTTCCTTTTACATCTCTTTATACAAGTTGATCTTGACACACTTTATTGACATAATGACACAGAACTTTGTATAAATAAATGGGGGAAACTTCAAATGGAAAAAAATACAGAAATATGTAAATATGTTTAAAATGAATAAATAAAATGGAAAACTAAATAGGCAAGTAACAAAAATATTACAAAAGTTAATAAATGCAGAGGAGAAATATCTATTTATATAATACATTTATATAATAAAATACATTACTACATTTATTTTTAATATCATTTTTGGTGCATTTAAAGGCATTAACTTGTTATTTACTTATTCATATGTATATATTTATTTCTAATTTTGGCAGCTTCAGTCCTCCAGACAAAGTGAACCCTTTAACATAACTCTGATCTGACATGAATGTGATATTGGAGTTGACACATTCCTAAGTGAGCCATAAATGATTTTGTGGTTGAAAGGTGTGGACGTTTACCAGGCAGGGAGGGTCTAATGAACGATGCTGTGACTTTGACTCAGGGTTTTTAAATACATAACACAGATGCTGATGCAGCTACGAGTGCTGACTGTGATGACAAAAGTATCTTTTT
The DNA here is from genome assembly GCF_040436345.1 of Pagrus major. Lineage (NCBI taxonomy): Eukaryota > Metazoa > Chordata > Actinopteri > Spariformes > Sparidae > Pagrus > Pagrus major. The sequence goes on along the minus strand of NC_133235.1, from coordinate 18,940,951 downwards.
CTGGTGTGTAAGATGAAGGATTTTTCTCTTTGGCATTTTCAAATATTGAATACAAGGAGTTTAAAATGTGGCCTGGTCCTGCAGACATGTCTTGTGCTCTGATGTTACTGTGTCAAAAGTTTAGAGTGATAGACCAAAGGCCCTCCGGTGCAATGAAGTCCTTTGATTGTAAAATCAAAACTTTCCTTCATGAAAGTGAAGCGTGGCAGAAATACTGGAGTGAGCAGCCGGAGGGACAGCACTGTGTGATATCCATCTTTTGTATTCTCTCAGAAAAAACTCCAAGAAGCCTCTTTGAAGTCTGTGCAGAAATTGAAGGACACAGAGAAGGAACTGAGATATGTTGTTAGATACATCAAGGTGAGCATCGAGAGAAGCTCTAAATATGTTGTTGACACTTAAAGGCGTGCTGTGCATGATTCCTGGAGACGAAAAAAGAGAAAACTTTCATCCTCCACAGCACTCCACAGAGGCAGCAGTGGAGGAGGGCGAGAGGATTTTCTCCAAGCTGATCCGCTCCATAGAGAAACAGAGCAGCGAGCTGAAGGAGCTGCTCAGAGTCCAGGAGAGAGCAGCTGTCAGTCAGGCTGAGGAGCTGCTGGAGAAGAATCAGAGGGAGATGGTGGAGCTCAGGAGGGCCGACGCTGAGCTGGAGAAACTCTCTCGCACTGAGGACCACGTCCACTTCCTTCAGGTATGGGACAGAAGAGAGCTCAGTCGTTAATGTGAGAACAGGGTACTCCAACCATGTCTTTATACCTTGGAAATAGAGATGATCTTTCATGCTTTTACCTCCTCAAGACTTCATTGTTGCAGCTGCTTCCTCACTTGGCTACAGACTGCACACAGAGCTCAGCTGTCAGGCTTTTAACCAGAACACACCTGTTTTTAACCTTTTAGTACCGACTCCCGGTGTGTTTCTAGATCTTTTGATTACCCTTCAGGGTGTTTGCTATTATTCTGGGCTCATATTTAACAAACATTTAACACTTAACTGCAGAGTCAATTAAGGAGTAAGAAAAGTTGTTTGCTGAATATGAGCTACGAGACACATTCATCAGGTAAAGAAAAGACTCAACTGATCACCAGAAAAATTCATTGCCAACTACGGAAGCCCTGAGAGGCAAGTTAAGATTATTTTTTTTCCTGGTGATCCATTTTCAGAGTCTGATCCAAACGTTTTTTCCAGAGATTAGATTTTTTTTTTTTGCACGTGTGAGGCCAAGTGAAAATTAAATTGAAAAAAAACCCCACTTTTTTTCTCACTCAGCCTCACACATGAAAAAAATGCAAAACGATTAATCGATTTATTTGTGACGATAATCAGCAGATTAAACTATAATGAGGATAATTGCTAATTGCAGTTCTACCTGATTAAACACACGTATGCTCAGAGACGATGTATCTAATCAGAGACTATGATTTGCTATGAAACTGTCCCACTGTTCTTTCTTTCAAAAAAAACTTCCATTACACTGTATTCTGCAAAAATGTGATTTTAGTTAAATTTATTTTTGTAAAATTTCAACATTTCCAGAAGCAATGAACACGTCAATTTTCTAACAATGTAAAGTATTTATAATATACAAATAGAGATGAATTAATACAAGATTGGCTGAAATGGAAATTTAGATAAGGTGGTGTCACTGTTCCACTGCAGCTAATCCACCAGCAGAGACAGAGAGGAAGAGTGCAACTAATCATGAAAATAATATCATCTTTGTGTTTTATGAGGAAAGAAATAACATTCACTGTGATTATTAGACCTCAAGGATTGACACAATGTAATAACTACTTTTGTTTGGCTCCACAGTGGGGAGTAAATGGGGAGAGAAAGTAAAGAGTTTTAACTTTTCTCTTTCATTTAGGTCGAAAATGTACATTTTATCAGCTTAATAAATACAGGTCCTGACCTCAAGTCCAGAATCAGCGAAGGTCCAGGCTTGGACCTAGAGAGGAAGGAGCCTTTGCAGTCAGGGACCGAGACCTTTGGAATGACCTGTCTGAGGACGCTGGCTGAATTTAAAATCTCTTTGTGAAACTACTGTAGTGGAAAGTTTCTGCTTAATTTGCTCGTTTTTTTAAAAGTTGATTCCAACTGAGGCATCTTTGTATCTTTTATATCACTAGAAATTTTAAATCAAGATTCAAACTCTGTGTGGTATTCTCACATAACGTGTCGCTTAATCATTTTGACAAACACATCATCAAACGTTCATGGTTCCAACGAACATTTAGTCCAGACTGTCGTGGCCTTCTTGGGAAGATGATAGTTACAATAAGTGTATATTAACACTAATGTACAGTGCATAATGTTGTACAGATGTCAAACCTGCAGCGGCTATAATGACAATGGACTTGTATTTGATTGTTTGTTCTTTCCCCAAAAATTTATTGTATTGATGTCAGACATTTTTTTCATAGTCAAGAGGAACTGTAATTGCCAAAGATCTTTTGGGGTCAGTTTCCCACCATAATGATAACAACCATATCATCATATATCACCATATCCCAAAAGTTATTCGCTTTAAAGATTTACATTATTATTCTAGTCCAGTTGATGTTTTATTTAACTTTTTCATGTTTGCTTCCTGACAGACCAGCCAATAACACATAATGTCATGATTCCATCCTGATTTGTTGATGTTGTTGCACTGACATTCAAATGCTGTCGTCTAATTTGGTTGTGTTGGACGTTACTGCAGAGGTGCAAGTCTCTTCACTTCCCCACAAAGACTGTGGCGTTGCCCAACACTGATGCTCTTCCATATATGATGTATAAAGGCATGAGAGGAGCCCTGGCTGATCTCACAGTTAGTCTGGATGAAACACTTGAACGGGAATTCAACAGGATCTCTGATAAGGGTATGTATCTATTACCTCTTATAAAGATGACCGTTCTGTTAGAAATTATATACAGTAAATAATATTCGCTTGTCTGCATTTCTAGTAATTTCCCTGAAGGAAACCAGCAATCGAAGTGCCTCTGAAAAGACTAAAGGTGCGTGAGTTTTATTTATAGCTCACTTTGACATTTTGTAAATGTGAAGAGGCCTGCTTTTTTCTCCAGGACCATCAACAAGTGCTCCAACTTAAATGTAAATCACATTAACTTTGTCTATTAGAAACTGGAACCAGGGCTGTCAAATAGTCACACTTTGCAGTCACTGTGTTGATGACACAGAACTTGACATGACAGAAAATAAGCGACTCAAGACTAAGAAGTTTAAGACTCGTGAGGACTCGACTGTTCATTTTATGTTTAGTTTTTTTCTTTTACTCGTGCTGTCGGTATTTTACAGTTTGAAAGTGTTGGAGGGAATACATTTTTATAAAGTTATTTGTTCAATTACATTTATTTCACTGAATATCAATAATTATAATACGAATTCATTTTTACAATACCTTGTCTTATGTCTTTATAAAGGATGGATACTGCAGGTAAAACTGCACTAGCTTGGGAGGTTTTTGGAAGTGACTTGGACCAAAAGCCTTGAGTCATGTCTGTTTTGAAACTATTTTTCAGTATTTAATGTCCGTCATCCCCTTCATGTATCTTACAGCAAAAGATGCTGACATACCATACAACTTGGAACCGAAGATGAGAGCTGATTTTCTACAATGTGAGTGCGATTTTTCAAAAAAGCTTCCATCTTTATGAACCAATGATGTGTGTTGGTGTTTGACAATGTTCATCTACACTGTGTCCAGATCACAATGATATAACCCTGGACCCAAACACAGCCAACCCTTATCTGAGCTTCTCTGATGGTAGAAGAGGTGTGACCACGCGTCTGGAGCCACAGCCCTACCCCGACCACCCGTCTCGCTTCACCAGCTGGGCCCAGGTGCTGTGCAGAGCTGGGATGGCTGGCCGCTGCTACTGGGAGGTGGAGTGGGCTGGTAAAGGAGGGGTTTCCATCGGCATCTGCTACAAAAACATGAGCAGGAGTGGAGGAGGGAGCGACAGCAAGCTCGGACACAATTCCAAGTCCTGGAGCCTGGACTGCTCTTACTCACTCTGTTCATTTCAGCACAATAAGCAGAGTGTGACCGTCTCTGCTTCCTGCTGCAGCAGGATTGGAGTGTATCTGGACTTCAGGGGAGGGACTCTGTCTTTCTTTAATGTTTCCGACACAATGGATTTACTCCATAAAGTCAAGACTACATTCACCCAGCCTGTATATGCAGGATTTTGGGTAGGGTTGGGCTCTTCGTTAAAGCTATGCTCTCTTTAATTGTTGAAGCTGACCGCACTCCCAACAAGCATAACAGTTGAGTAACCTTGTAAGTGTGAGGTTAAAAATATTTATGTTTGACTGAGAATAATAATTAGGCTGAGACAGAAGTTTGTGCTCAAAACTTAGCATTTAATAACCGTACAAGCAGAGAGCAGCATGACACTTTGGTGGAGCAGGTAAAGAGCAGGTGGAGCTTAGATCTTATTGAAAGCAGCAACATCGACACTCTGGACCTGTAAAGGAAGAAAAATCATGAGTCAAGGTGTATATTTATTTGAATAATTTAAATGTTATGTAGTGATTTCTTGTGCATAAAAGCTATTTTATTTGAAAAATAATAAAGCATTTCATATCAGATGCAGACTATGGAAATGTTTTTATTTTTCCTCAACATTTAGGGCAAACGTTCGACAATTTAGGAAAATATGCTGCTTATTCATTTTCTGGTGGAGATTTAGATGAGAAGATTGCACCGTGGTATGGATGTTATTGAACTCCTCATCAGGAAGAGAATGAGCATATTACAAAAACGTAACTTTCATTTCAGCTCAGTGTGAGAGTCTTCACTGCGTTTTGTTGTTATTTACAGTCACTCTTATCCTCTGCTGTCCACGCAGAGCGGAGCAGAGACATGGACGTCACTCGAGTTGACAACAAGGTGTGTTAAATTGACCTGTTGCACCAGTTTTCTTTTTAGTAAAGTAAAACATTGTAGTGGAGGGTTATGAATGCCAAATAACACGAGATTCCGTTGTTTGAACTTTTAATGCAGCACATTAGACTCCCTCTGTTTTTACCTATTAGAGTAATAAGAGTCCCAGATACCAGTCTACACTGCGTAAATGCTTATAAGGGGGAACTTAAATTCACTTAGACCATTTCATTAAGTGGGATGTACTGCAATTCATTTTCAGTTGGAGGTCATTTGTATGGAGAGCTTGGTCAAGTTACAGAAACTTGTTTAATTGAGATTGAGAGGAGGTTCTGTAATCTGGTGCAGTTTGATAAAATCTAAGGGTTAGGCCTATTTAATAGTCAATGTTTTATTATGTACATACAAATGTTTGTATTTGTCGTCAATGCTAGCTCTTAGAAATAAAATTGGAATTGGCGGATAAGACTTTTAAAAAATGGGAAGTCAGATGGCCAAGAAAATTGAGATCAGTGCATCTCTATAAAACACAGATGTCTTCATATCAGAGATCAGAAGATAAATTAAGTCAACTTACAAAGTCCTCAAACTTGGTGATCTCCTCCTCCAGGATGTCGGTGCCAACTTTGTCGTCTTCAACCACACAGTTGATCTGCAGCTTCTTGATGCCGTAACCGACTGGCACCAGTTTGGATGCTCCCCACAGGAGCCCGTCCATCTGTACTGAGCGAACACACTTCTCCAGCTCTGCCATATCAGTCTCATCGTCCCACTAAGGCAACACAGGGAACAGGGACATTAACTTAAAGATACGATTCAACACAGGATGCACCATATTGCAGCAAAGCTTCTACAAATGTTTGCCATCAGGTGTAATAAAACAGCATACTTTTCAAGTTTAACTACATGCATGTTAAATCATTTTGCCTGAGAGTGGACTTGGCTGAATGACAGAAATATTTTAGAAGATCAATTAATTAGGAAGTTCTTTAACATCTTAACTTTTTCTGAAAAAGAAAAAACTGAATTATTACACCAACAAATTCATGGCCTGGGAATTTTCTAATTTTGATCAAGTCTTTCTGCAACTGGATGTTCCCTACACGAGAACACAACTGTAATGGACCTAGCACATTAATGAGATACATGATACAGTTTAGGAGGTTACGTACAGGCTTGACGTCCAACAGGATCGATGACTTGGCGATGAGGGCGGGTTTCTTGGATTTCTTGGCTGCGTAGGCATCCACACGCTCCTGCTTGATGCGAGCTGCCTCCTCGTCATCATCATCGCTGCCAAACAGATCTACGTCATCGTCGTCGTCATCATCTCCATTCTCCACCTGTTTGACGGGAGCAGCCTGGAGAAAACAATGGAAAAGAATAGGAAAATAGCTGTGAGGGTGAACTACTCTCATTTCTTTTTGTTTTTAAAAATCTCAATTTGTTTGCATCATGGTAAAAAGGCACACAATAACAGCAGTGTGCAGGGAAAGAAAGAAGTCACAGAGCTCATACAAAATCTTTCAATTCAATCACGTCTAATTGTAAATAGCACCAGACAAGACAAAGCAAACAAATATAATGAAAGCAGATGAACAAAACAACAAAGATGGAACTTAAAAATCAAAAACAAGAAAAGATAAAGAAAAACAGAAAACATTTAGCACAGCGAATGATTTTTTATCAATTGATTTTTTTTAAATGTGTCAAAGTAGAGGACATCATATTCAATTTCAAATTATGCCAGAGAGATGGGCCTCTCCTCTTTCAAACATTTGTTTTAGTAGATTTAACAGAAACCTACTAAACTCTTATTACCATAATCTAGTAATCTACCTTGGCACATGGGACGGCTGCAGTTACAGGGGACTTTTCCAGAACAGCCACTCTGGTCTCCAGCTTCTGCAGGGCTGCTCTCATGGTCTCCACCACTGACAAACAAATACAATAGGAAAGTTAAGTATTAAAAGTGTGTAACAAGTACGTGAAAGCTCATGAAAACATAAAAAAAAAAAAACTCAACACACACACACACACACCTTTGTGCAGAGTCTGGTTCTCCAGTTCCAGGCTCTTCATTCGTGAAACCAGCTCCTGGTCTCCTGCATGTGAGGATGACTGTGGAAACAAAGAAATTAATTAGCCAGTGTCATGTGGCAGGTCAGGGGTCAAATGGTGACAAAGCGAATGCATCATCAACCAGGGTGAGATCCAAATAAAGACTGAAGGGAAGAAGCAAGCAAAAAAAACAAACATGCAAGGGTAAAATCTGTTACAGGACAGTAATTTGAATACACTTCACACACACAATGATGTTAAAATTAACTTTCAACATCTCCCATTAAGAGGATTCAGGTCTGATATTTACAATGTGAGCATGCAGAAAAACTTTCATTATTACCCCAATTTTTAAAAAAGGGAAGTAACGGGAGTAGTTTTACATCTTTGGGGAAAAAAAACCCAAACATTTGTTCTTTTTGCCGAAAGACGGGAAGATCGATACCATGCACAGGAAACGGCTAGCTAAGCTCTGATCTTCACAAGGTAACCAAATCAACCAACCAGCACAAAAAGAAAACAAAAGTCATAAACAAAAACCAAACATGCCAGTTTCATATTTGCATGGATTGAAGTAATGAGATAATGACTAAATAAGTGAGTGCAGGAGGCACTAGTAGGTGGATCTGTTTGCCTTTGTTTCCAGTCTTTGTGCTGAGCTAGAACAAATGTGAGATTAGTATCGATTTACTGATGCAACTCTGAAACATGCCATTAAGTGTATTTCCCCAAATGTCAAACTACTCCTTTCAGTTTCATCGATTCAGTATTTACATGAAAGGTAAACTGCATATAAGAATAGATTTTCAAGATTGAAGACAAGGAAATATTTGACTAGTGAAAATTACTTCTTACTTGCATTTTAATAGTATTTGATAATTATGATCACAAAACCCAGCAAAATCATCAAGGTCTTAATTTCGGCCCCCAAATTATACATTATGAATCAGTTAGTGGTAGTGTATAACAAAACAGATGCAGGATGGTGAGATGGTGATGCAGGATAAGACATCTTAGTGCTGTGATAATAGCAGTAGGGTTGGGCCGATAGAGAACGGCATCGTCCATCGCCGATGGCTGACAGTCATCAACTTCTGAACCTTGTACCATCGCAATATCATGATTACAATAGACCCCCCACCTGAGAGCACAAAAAAGTACTGTGTCCCTTCAGAGTTGCTGTAAGGCAGGAGTTGTTTGTATATGTGACGTGGTAGAGAAAATTAAATTAAGTTTGTTGCTGCTCAATGAACGTTACGTCTCCATGTCCAGTTACATTGTAGGCCGCTGTTAGTGTGTTTCTCTCAATCATGCCATCATTATTTGGGTTTTCTGAGTTTAGCTTTGTTTGTAATGCTAGCCTGCTAACTTTGTTTCAAGTTTCTGAGGCTTAACACAGCTAAGTTACAGACATGTGGTGCAGAGATGAAGACCATTTTAAACCCCACACAGGGATGTATGTGTATGTATGGGTCAGAGCAGCAGGAAACAGTGGTGACCACAGTGGTGTGCTAATGAGCAACTCCTGCCATACGGCAACTCTGAAGGGAAATACTACCTCAAACTCAGAAATACATAGTAAATCCCCCCAACATTTCACTGAGGACATCATCATATACCAATTTAGTAGACATCGCCCAACCCTGAGCAGTAGCACACTCCACTCCAGGCAGCAGCAGTCACAGCTAGCATATCGTGGCTGTCTGTCTCACCCACGCTGCATGCAGGCCTGAGCAGCAAAGCTGGATGAGGAGGACTTACGTTTCTGTGCTGCCGTTTCTGTGGGCGCCCTTTGGCCTGTTGCAGGGCAGTTTTCACCTGCACCCAGTGATGTACCAGGTGAAGGTGAGGAGGAAAACATGAAGACAAAAAGACAAGTAGCGGTTGTAGGTAGAAAGTCGGATGCTACACATGCTGCAGCCTCACAGTTGTCAGTAAAAAGGTAGAAACTGATGGCGAGATCGTCACACGAATAGTTTATTAATGCAGTCTTGAAATGTTTCATCCTGTTTATATCAACAAAAAATCAAATGACAAGTAAAGCCAAAATGTCAACTAATGCTGCAGCTCTACAGATCCTTTGAACTGTTGAACCACATGTTTATGCCATGGGCCGTAAAACTGGGTCTGCAACACTCATTAACCCCTTCATAGCAGCCGTTTCCAGCAAACAACACAATAGCCTTTCTACTATAACTTCTTCACAATAAAAGCCCCCTGTTATTTAGTGATTTAACAGCTTTTATTATAAAGCAGCATTACAGAAAAAAATGTGTTTTCACCAGCAGTAACTAAACAAGACTCCCGAAACGGTGGAAAGCAACTCTCCGGAGCAGGTCCAGAAGTGGAGAAGCAAATCAGCGTGGCTCGGGTTGACTAGGTTTGGAAGTGCTAGTGGAAAAACGGCATTACGGTCTGCATTTAAGGACTGGTTCAGATTTTTTAAATTTCTTAATACAGTACTCACATCTTCATATATATGTTGACATACAGTATATTTGGACAAGAATTGTTTTTACACAAACCTAGAAAATGTGAAACTATCCTTTAATCTTACATTAACATAGTTACACGGGAGAAAAGGCTGATTTTGTTTCCCACTTGTTTGCTAACGATATAGAAAATGTCAGTGATGTAAAGACAAACACATAAGCATCTTACTTACAAATTACAATGAGGATTATGGGGGAAGCAGAAACAAAAGGGAGAAAAAGCATCACGGAACAGAAAATGCAGCATGCATTATAAGCAATTTCTTCTCAAATGCAGGCTTAAGGCTTTCTGGGACTTAAATAAGGCAAAAATATCCCCAAGAAGTAAATACTTTTTCATTACCCATTTAACAGCTATTCCCCTGTTTTAGGGCTGGTACACGAACATTAGTGAGTACAGTCCTGCCACTAAAGGGGTTGTATGCCTGTGGCTCATTTGTAGTACAGTACTCACTCCGCTTAGGGACTGTTGGATATTCTGCCGGGACTTAGCAATGTCCTGCAGGATGGCATTAACTTCTTTGTCCTGAAGGTATATGTGGGTAGAGCAGTGATGGAGCGGGAGCAGTGACAAGACAAAAGCAGCATGCAAAAGCAAGACAGCCCATACACCCAACATTTAGGACGATTCTTATTAAAAGATTTGAATAATTTCCAAAAGGAATGAAAACGTGGGGTCTTTTTTTAAACAAGGTCCTTGTGAGTTAATAAATCTAGAGGACAGCAGTCAATCAAATGCAAATAAATGTGAGCTGTGGTTATGAAGTTGAGCTTCATGTTGCAACATAAAGGTTACACACAATTTTGGCAGCAGACATAAGGGCACACAAATCCAGGATGACAACCTGCCCTGAAACTCTCATGGTGCAGCTGTCATGTTCCCAAGACAGCACATGTTGTACTGAAACGTGAACTATTCTTAAAGTGAAACTCTTGCCAAAATGTGACCTAGGCTTTTTTTGTGAAGGAACCCGAGTCAAACCTTCGTGTAAAAGCATAATTACGTCGAAAAAGCCACTTTTAAGATTTACCGTATTTTCATTTTCGGGTCAAAATCATTTTCAATGGCGTGCTAGGGGCAACTTTACGGTAGCATCAAAATCGCTATTTTTAAAACACTAAGAAGACTCAACACTTCCTTCACAAAAAAAAGCCTAGGTTGCATTTTGGCGAGAGTTTCACTTAAAACTACAGTCAAGAAACTACTTTCCATCCAAGTAACAGGCCCAGAAACATTAAATAATGTAAATTATCCTGAGTAACCAGATTATCAAACAATCCACATTGTTTGAAATCACAAGCAAGGCCCTGTGGCTTTTTGTGAATTGAGTGAAATGAAACCAAGACCTGGAAGTGATCATACACTAATCTCTCCATTGTTTCCCTGGCCTGTTTAGAGACTCCTAGAGCTGCTGCCGCCCTGGTCAGCCTGAGGAGCAGAGACAGCTGCCAAACCACCTGACCCTCTCTCATTAGGATGAGCCACTTCTAAATCGAGTGGCTTAACTCTCATGCACACACACAGCTGCTCCGGCCTGCCGAGGGCTGTGACTGACTATGATGCAACTATTGCTTGATCTAACAGACAAGTGACTGACAGGGAAGAGTGAGCTGTGGAGTTAGACAGGAGAAGAAAGGAACTCCGAGAGACAGGAGGAGGAGCCCAACTTTTTCTTGGGCTGCATAAAAAAACAGTCAAGCTTTCAAAAGACAATGCTTGTTCTACCTGTGTGGAGGGTCCGTTGACTCCCTCATAGAAGCGCTTCTCTGCATCATCGTAGCGCTGTTTGTCGAACCAGATGTTCTCAGAGGCGAGGCACTGCAGTCCACTCATCTTGGTACTGAAGAGGGAAGTCAAAAATTCAGGAGAAATAAGATAACACATAAAAGCACTGATCTGCATCCAAAAGCTTATCTCCCAACTAGCAGCCATTATCAGGTGTTTAGTCTTTACAGCCAGCACAATCAGTGACAAGAACCGAGTGTCAGACAATGGATCGATTAGACGCTTGACCAGGACATCGTATATTACAGGTTACAACATCATGCAGAGCCACAGATGAAGTTGTGCGTAGAATAGGGAGAGACAAAACAAAGCATAACACAGACAATTTTTATCATGTACACAGTAAATAATGGCAGAAAAACAGGAATCAGTTTCTGTAAAAAAAACAAAAAAAAAAAACTGAAACAAACTGGGTAAACTATTGCATACATGCTTCACCTCCCTTGTCATTTTGCTGACGAGTTACTGCAGCAGACAGGCATCTACACATTCCTCAGTCAGTGAAACACAGTTGCCTGGTCTGCAAAGACTGGATTATCAAACAAAGGGTTGGTCACTGCCCGCTAACAACCCCCTTAGTCCCAGCAGAAATCCCCCTCAATACCAAACTTTTGCTATCCAACTTTTACTTAGTTTATGTGGGCACGGTTAAAAAAAACAAACTTTATTTTTGCTTACAGTATACAGTGTTCTACGTGTGATTTCTGCCCTCTGTTCGTTTCTGTATGTTTTGCTATCGCTTTTCATTATTGTTTGATTGTACATATTATAGTTCTTTTATTAATGCCTTGTTTTAAAAAATCCTTTTTGTTTACTAAGTGTTGCTTTTTTGGCGTTTTTAATATATGTACAGCCCTTTTAGGCACGCTTTGCGATATGAGCTATAATAAACTTTGACTTTGTTGCATGACCATCAAACACAGAACCAGTTTAGTATACATGACAGTACATGTCTGCATTGATGGGGGCTGTTTCAGCTACTGGTACAAGTTAATGCCTCCTCAGATTCCACTGCACAGCGTGTTATAATGGAAAGTTTTCATGGTGAAAATAATTCTTTCACAATGATTGCAAGATACACAATAGAAATACAGCACTGACATTACAAAGTAATCTACCAGGAATGTGCACCTAACCTGGTGAAAGCTAAGTGAGGTTCAACACTCTATTGGCACTGCTAAATGAATCAGTGTGCTACGTTTATTTTAAGTCAGGCTGAACTCTCAACAAAGGCTCATCTATACACTTGCATATCAAACATATCATACACAATACACAAGTTAGCGTAACTGAAAAAGGCCAAACAAAAATGCAGACGGACAACAAAAAAAACCCAAAAGAACATGATAGTTAAATAAACGGAAAACACACATCATGTCTCTCTCATTCCCTGTGTGAAAGGTGCCATACTTGTCCCATCTGGGCCTGCCTTCCGTCTCAGAGAGGCCTCTCCTCCTCTGGGTCGGACCCCTGCTGCCTTTGCCCCCCTGCTCGGTCTCAGAGGACGTTCGGTAGCGCCCTTTACTATTTTGACGGTGGGGCGTACCAGAGGCCTTCACGGTGGTGACGGGGTGTCCCTGATCCTGCTGTTGACCGCGGCTGCGTCTGGTTTGGAAGCTCTGGTAGCCTCTAGTGTTTGGACTCCTCGGAGAAGATGACAGCGCTCCGCTGCCATTGGCAGCACGCCAACGTTGGTAGTTGCTCTCCGCATGCTCATAGGCGCTGCGTTGGTACCACATTCCCTCTGCCTGCATGCCCTGCAGGATGGGGCTTTGACCATAGGAGCCGGTCCCTTCCATGGAGGAGCTCAACCACTCCTCTTCAGTCCCAGAGCCCTGTCCCTCTGACTGGGACAAACGTATGTGCCGGCGTGGCCTCCCAAACTGGACTTTGTCTCCGCTGATGATGCCTCTCTCCTGAGTGGGAACATTTCCAAGCCTGAAGGCACCCACTGGTGCTGCAGGCTGAGGGGCTCCTCCATGCTGATAGTTGGGAAAAGACTGATCCATTTCTCTTTTAAAGGGGGTCTCTTCTTTACTCACTTTTGTATCAGGTTTATGAGGAGAGAAAAGAAGCAACAGGTGGAAGCTAAAGCCATTAGCTCAGTGTGAAGTTAGCATCACAAAGGAACTTTGCTGGTTAGACACGTCAATGAAAGCTCATATCACAGCTGATATGTGATGCCAATGTGGTCTTGAGGGCAATGAGGCTTGGATTGATCAAAAAGCTTAAATGTCCCATTTCAGGAAGAGTTCAGAATGAGCTGTAAATGACTATAAGAATGGACCTGAGAATGTAGAGGGCCTCATTTGTGCATGATTTTAGGGTGAGGAATAATGCCCCCAAAAGTTAACAGTTTACTGATCAATCTCACATTGGACCTTTGAAAAGCAAAGCCAAAACATGCGATGCAAAATGTAATGTGGCTAACACAAATAACAGATAAAAATGGCCTACATTTAAGGTTAGGTTTTTTATCAAGGAGCATTGAAATTTTAACTTGAAACACCCAGTTAATGACAGGTGTGGTGAAACATTCGAAGGTTATCCTTTCAAAACACAGCAGCTGTGCCCAATTAACAAAGAAGCACTGTTTATACATTAAATGTGTCAAGACGTTGCTTTTGTAACATTCAAAAACCCAACCTGTGCAACACCGTCTGGCTCACCTTTGTTTTGGCATGCTGCAGGATAATGCACACTACCTATTGTGGGATGGAATATTTAAATAATTCAAAGTAATCGCTTAAATTTGAATGATATTGAAAATAAATCAAGCTTCATTAAAGACAATCCAAAATATTTCAGATAGCAGTGCTACCTTTAGACAAGCAGGCAAACATCACAACCAAGAGACACTATTTACATTTTCATGCATGAACTGAAAAAAACAACTACATTTTCAAAGAATACTAAAAAATAAATAAATAAATAACTTGCAAGCACTGTTAGTGCAGATATACTCTCAGTTGCCACTTTATTAAGAACATCTAGCTAAAACTATAGCAGATTAATACAAAAGCCTGGCAATAATTTCTACCCGAAGAGGTGTTGATTCAACTTTTGAATTGCACTGCGTTAATCTAAGATGACTTAAAGCTGAAACGTTTCAGAAAGATCTATTATCTGGGTCAGTTCTCAAACAAAAATGCCAACCAACTTCCTGAATGTGAGTATTTTCTGACTGTCTCTGTTTTGTAACAGTTTAAATGAAATATCGTTGGTTCTTTTGACAATTTGTGGTACAAAATGAGCAATTTGAATAATCATCTAGGGCTCTGGGAATTTTGATGGACAGTTTTTTAAATTTTTTTTTTCTATTTTACAGACAAAGATCGACTAATTATTCTATCAATTAAGGTAGTTGCAGCCCTACTTTCTATACACTCATGAGATTAGATGAAATAAGGGAAACACCACTCAGTAAAGTGCAATATGGTTCAACAGCAACACTAAGTACAGCCTCCAAAATTAGGGGTCAACTGATATGACTTTTTGAGGGCTGATGTCGATTATTAGTAATCAAGGAGACTGATAACTGGAACCGATCTACATTTACAGAAAAAATAAACATCTTAGTCTCGAATCGAGAATAGTCAAGAATAACCTCTGATGCAATATCATCAAGCACAATGTACTCAAGTACTGTACTTATGTACAATTTGGAGGTACTTTGCCACCGTATTTCCATTTTTTACTTCTTAATACATTCACTCCACTTCTTTTACTTGGTAACTTTAGCAAGCAAATTCAGATTATTCAGTGCTGATCGGCTATTACTCGTGACATCAGATAGTGTTGTGGACACTGAGACAACAGAGTGGTGACCGGTGGTTTTACATTTTATCAATTTATCACAAAAAAAAAGACAGATAATCGAAGAAACACTGAATATCGGCCCCAATAATCGGTCTACCCCTATCCAAAATTACCATAAAGTTGAACATTTTCACCTTGATGAAGGAAGAATTTACTGCAGGTCTGCTGTATTGTATTGCACTAGTTTTGGCTGGGTGTAAGTTACCTAATAAACCTGCAACTGAGTGTTAAACACTTCCACTACACCATATGACAGCAATAAACCAGTGCATGTGCTTGGGCATCAGCTAAAAAGCAGCTTCAACACCAATACTCACCTTTAGTGCCTGGAATTCGCAACATAGAAATAAGAGACAATGACAAAAAAAATCCTATAAACTACAAACCTTAACATTATGAGGCATGCTAGCATCAAGGCAACGTGAAGTTATCGTACTGGGACACAGCTAAAAAACTACAACTCCCCAACGATTTGTCATTTCAGATCCACCAAAGTAATTCATATTAAATACTCGTCACAAATTAGTCAAGTGCTACAGTTAAAGTTATATTAATGCCAGTTGTTTCATCAGTCGCCTGCTCACCCAGACACTAGCTAAAGTTAGGGTTAGTTACGTTGAGTTTTTGACAGCCTCAGCAACTAGTAGTTCCGTTGACCACGTGGCGCTTGAAAACTAAAATTTCAGAGTGGTTTATGGGTTTTTACAACAGCACACTTTGTATTATGTTCAAGGTCACAAAATACCACTTTACTGCACTTACTATTTGCTTTATTCGACGTTTTATGGCTCAGTAACCGTCACTTGGCGTGCCGCCTCGGCTGTAATCCGACGGGAGAAGAGAGCTTGCAGCGACGGGCTGCCTGTATTCTTCAGTGACGGAAGGGGGGCCGACAATGACTTTATCGATGATTTCCGCGTTTATTTAATGTAAATGAAAATCAAAATGCCATACAAACACACAAGAAAACACGTAGTTTCTTTAAATCCTTAAGATAAAAGAGAAACCGTGTTTTTGCTACGAATTACGCCGTTCTTTAAGATTGGTATGATCCATTTTGGTTAAAGACTACATTTCCCATGATTCCAGGGGACCGGCAGATAATAGGCAGCTGTGAGTGGTTATTTTCATGATGTTTTGACAGGCTGGTGGTTCACGGGCCCACCAGCCTCTGGCTTACATAACTGTGATACTGATTTTATATGTTTGGTCTCAACAATGACGCTCTGCTGCTTTTGTTTCTTGTTTCTCCAGTTTGATTAACAGACCTCTGTTACTACATCTCTTAAAATAAAACTGGACGAAGTGTTACAAAGTTTAAGTTTAGCTCAGGGGATGAGAACAAATATTTTTTAACTCCCTTGTCCTGCAGAGGGCAGACTAATCGAGCTAAACATCCTCTAGAAAAACTATACAAGACTACTGAATATTATTAATAATATTTGTATTGAACAGAGAACACAGACTAAACTGGGTGATCTATTTTTACTATATCAACCAAGAACAACAAAAACAATAAAAATTATTGTTATGATTCTTCAAATCAATTTTATTTATAAATCAATTTCTCAATTGATTCTTGTTGTTGTTGTGATGATGATGATTATTATTAAAATAAATAAATAAATAAATAATATTTACAGGTTGATATTTCCACACTAATCCAGACTTTTCACTATCTTTATTGCTAGGTCAAGATAAAGATATGAGTGGTTTAATGAGTAGATTTTACATAATTTGCAACAGGTATGAAGAAAAAAGCCCAAAATACATACAGCTGATAAAATAAAAAAGGACAGAACTTTATTTATCAAGAGGCAAATTGTTGTTCAATGAGGTGCAAATTCAAAATATATTAAATGCGAAAATATAGACAGGTTAACAGTGATTAATGTAAAAAAATGTAAGCAGGTAAAGTAGGTAATAAAATGACACAGTGCCATCAATCATACACATACAAGATTTTCCACAGTTTCACAACCATAAACCTTAGTCAAAGTTTGTTTATCAGAGCTATAATGTAATTCACCAAGGGTGATAAACATAGACTAAGTTGCTGTTTCCTATACAAGGACATTGAGTCAATCGGAACTGGATCCAAATCAGAGATAATGTATCTCTTTCTGAGCAACCAAAACTGAAAAAATCGACCATGATGACAATCTTATACACTGACTGTCATGAGCTCCTAAATCTTTCCTGTGATATAGAGATACTTCTGACTTCTGACAGCTTCAGAAATCTGACAGAAATCTGAAAGCGTGCTTCAGCTAACTTCCTGTTACAAGAAAATGGCACAGTCTTATCATCAGACTTACTTTGACAGAAAAGCAGTCAAAGTAAAATGTATTGCTTACAGGAAATGGCAACTCAATCACTTCTTTCACCTTCAGTCTTAGGTGATTGTCATTTATCACTCCATTATCCAGCCTTTTCCCTACCTGGTTGCATTTCTTGAGTTCTGTATTATGTAAGTCCCATCTGAGTGATACACTAAGTGTCTGTTCTGTGTATTACTTCAGGGGGTTTAATGTCAGCATTAGACTTCTACGATTGATTTATGGAGCCCTTTGAGTCCCAAGCCACCTCCACAAATATACAGTAAGTGCACATCTATCTGTCGCAATAAATGATCTAAAATCCTTTGATATAACATTCTTTGACTTAACATCAAATATACATGCAGCTTAATAGGCACTCTTTCTAGAGGGGGACAAACTTTGAATTCCTGAAGTCTTTGGGCTGTAAAATTAGCATCTGCTCCACTGACTTGATGAGACGCTCACTTTGTGGAGTTGTCAAATCAAATAAATTCACATTCAAGCTTTGCAAACAGTTATAAACCAGTTATATTTAACACAATTTGGCTGCAAGAGCTGACACACACACACACACATACAAAGTCATTCATTTTTACACATAGCAGAGCCACATTTTTACCCTGACATCAAAATTTAATGGTGAGCTCTTTAGCCTCAGGTTTTAGGGGAAGAAGGAACACATTAACAAGTAGGCTATTGCCTGACCTGTGTCTGAGACTCAGGAATAATACATGCGATTTCTGAAATTGGGTGACATTCCTCTTAAAACAAGGCCTCAAGCAAGGCAAGGACTATGTTTTTGTCCTGTAGCACTGATATGGCCTGACCTGAGCTTCCAGGCTATGGCTAAAGAAAAAAATGGAGAATGAAAACAAGAAGAAACATGTTGGGACCTGTCAGGAGGAAGAATATGAATGGGAGGGTAAACACACAGCGAGGATACTTTAAAAAATAACTTTTTTGCATAATTTGCACGTTTAATACATCTTTTTTAAACAGGGACAATGCACGAAGACCATTAGGCTTTCTAAGGAGAGATGTGATGCACCAGGCTCTGACAAATAGCTATTTTCCACCTGTAGTTCCTTGACAGGTAGAAAATTAGTAAGAGAATTTGACATTAAAAAGTACAAAATACAAAATAATATTAAAAAAAGTCAATAAAAGCCTAAAAACCTAAAACATAGCCATGCAATCTCAAAGAGACACAAGTACCACAACAGGGAGTCACAAAAAGACACAAAACAACCACTATAATGTGTCAAGTGATGCAAAAGTACTACAAAGAGACATGAAACAGCTTCAAAGAGATGTTAAATGACCACATAGAGACACACGACTGCCACAAACAGCCCAGAAATATACAAAAAGACACAAAAGATATAACAAAGAAACATGAAACAACCTCAAATAATACAAAAATTACAACAAATAGACACAAAACAACTACAAAGAGACACAAAACAACCAAAAATTGAATACAAAAAGACTGCAAATGACAGTCTGGGCGTCTTGCTGCTATATGTCTCATAATCGGTCCATGTTTACGATTATACTGTATTTTATTTCAAGTAAATAACCCAACAGTAATATAAAAACTAACACTGAAACAGGGTCAATACCACCCCTTGTCTACCCCTGAGAACTGGACAAAGTTAATCCAGTACTGTGTTTTGTGCTATGTTGACCCAATTATTTTCACTGAGGGGATGTTTTTTCTGCATACAGTAAATCATGAATGAAAACCTGTGAGCAAATAGAAACGTGGACTCAATGGCTTCAGATCCTCTGTCTCTCTCTACCCTTTGTTAGTCTTTCATCTTGTAAAATATTACAGTTAAGTGCAGGTTGGTTAACAAAGGCATCCTTATGCTGTTTACTGGACACAGTAAAGGCTTCCAACTGTGTAGGTTTAGGAGAAACAACATACTAAATGCATTTATTTTATTCTTTGGTATAGGAATGAGATCTATCTTTTTTGGTTAGATTTGAAACAAGTAAATGAATCAATTAGTTAATCTACATTGTCAAATCAATGTAATCAATATTACATTTTACTGTAATATTCAAGTCATTTTTAGAGCAAACATTCAATGGTTTCAGCTTTTCAAATATGAATAACACAACAACATTTCACAAAACACAACAACATTTCACAAAACGCACTTTAGAAAACACAACATTGTAAACGAGCAAGCACAAGTGTTTCCCCTTGTCTGAAATGTTGTGTTTTCTGAAATGTTGTTGAGTTTTGGCCCTCAGGGCCACCGTAGATTTTGCTGACATTCTACAGACCACATGGTGAATCAGAAAAATAATCAGTAGATTAATCAATAACATGATGCGATACAACATTATACAACAGAATACAATATTTATTGGACTCAGATACTAAACATATATAGCTGCCCCCATAGACATTAAGATAAAAAATGCAAATAATCTTTAGTTGCAGATGACTCACTGGCTTCATCTAAAATGGGCTTTTCCCAGCCTCAGTTTTGACATGTTTAAAGTACAATTGACTCTAGCTTGTGAAAACACAAGCTTGAATAGGATACATTAGCTCTTGCGGGGATCAAACACTATGCTGTTTCCACTCTAAACAACACCTTTACTGTTGATAGAGAGATAGGTGTCCCTGCTCCACAAAATTGAAACCAGTGATCAAACAGGAAATGCAAGGCCTTGTTTAAATGCAAACATATTGGTTGTTTGAAAATAAACCATTAGCCAACAGGCATCGGGGCTATTGCACAAATCTTTTGTTAATGTGTGTTTGTGAACGGGTCAGTGTTTTAGGATCAGCTTTATGGGAAGCCCAAGCTACAGTGATTACCCAAACCTGATAACATGCTACCCTATAGACCAACAGGTTTGTTTTTAATTATTCTTGAAGCCACTGGGATACAGATACACACTGGGACAGTGAGGGGCTTCTGTTGAACACCTGACGTTAAATGTTCCAGTAAATGAATCACAGAGTAGCTCCAGAGGAGTTGTTGAAGGTTAAATCCTGTGTTCTTGTTCTTGGGAGCCTATTCTGTAGGGAAGGCATTTGCTTTTTTAGCACTGGCCTCAAACTGCCTCACATAGCCCCATTTGTAAAGAACTATCCATAAACCTGCTCCCAGGGAGCAACATGGAAATATATTCAGGAGACTTTTACCACTGTCCTTCTAATCATACCCCACCCCATTTGCCTTTGAGCTACTGCATCATCTGTGTTTCCTAACAACCTATCACTGACCTATCAATTGCAGATAAAATACATTTTAAACAATTTAATATTTAATTGAATTGTTTAAATGAAATTTTATAATAATAATAAGCACTTCTTTTCCAAAGCACTCCACAATATTTCTATGCTCAGTCATTCTCACACTCACACACCGATGAAACAGCCAATGGGAGGAATTTGGGGTTCAGTGTCTTGCCCAAGGATACTTCAACTTGCCGTGTCGAGGGGATCGAACCACTGAACTTTCACTTAGTATACCACCCTCTCTACTGTCTGAGCCACAGCGGCCCTCAAACTAAAAGATTAAGTCTTCCTGAGCTATATAAACTATATAAAATTCCAATTGGATTAACTGGATATGCATTGCCACAAAGAAGAAAACAGACTATGAGTTCATGAAAAGTTGATTTTTTTAGAGATGCTTGGCTCTCAGACGACAGTCATGCTACAAATATATGATGATGTTAAAGAATATGATGCATTGCTGTAGATTAAACTACCCCATAATGAATAATTGCAGCGGTAATATTAATTTGATAGCATGAATATATGTGTACAAAGGGTGGATGGATTATGCGCATTAAGCTTTTATACATATATATACATTATGTACAGTGCATGATGATAGAAACTGTGCTGTCAAACTGTAGAAATATAGTCTGTAGTGGAAGTAAGTAGATATTTTGGTGCTGGAGGTACTTTTGAATACTTCTTTCACTGTGTCTGGCAGCCAGTCCATAAATGTAAGCTAATGCTAATGTAGGCTCTAATGAATGTCATTAAAGAAGATAATTGCAAGGTTGACAATTTGATTAGCATCTGAATGTTGACAGTTGTTTTCTCATTACCATCAATCCTTCACATTTAAAAATAAAAGAATAATAATAAAAAAAACCTACTTCTATTTCAGAAGCATCCTCATCTGAATCCCTACAGTACTGCCTCACTTATCCTTTAGTCTTTATGATTATTATTGAATGACTGACTTTTGAAAAAGAAGGATGTTAGGAATTCGCCCCATTTTACTTTGCTCTTTGTTTCGCTCCATGATTTCGCTTCGAACATGTAAAATTTTCTTTTATTCAACTTCTTATTCACAGGACTTTTCCACCACATTGTTCCTGGTCCTTTACTTCCATTGGGCCAAAATGAGCAGCATGCTGGAATTGTACATAGCCATACAGGTTTGCTGTGTTCATTTGATTAAACATAAATTAAAGTAGGAATATGGCATATCAGCTCAGATCATTAAGGTTTAAAAATGAGATTTTGACCCCGGGACACTCTACAAAGATTGAGAAGGAAATCATGAGTTAAAACTTATCAGCAAATACTCATCAAGCTTCAGATCTTTTACTTCTCTCGCTCCTATGTTGATCTTTCATCATGTAAAGCAATCACAGGCCAGATTGTAATAAAGCAGGACCAACCTTAAGGACGATATCCTATCAGTCAAATCTTGCCAAACCAGATTACAATTAATTTGTTGTTTGATTTATTAAAAATAATTTGCCATTGGGCCCCTATTCCCATCAAAGTTTATTGCAGTAAGTACTTTTATGGTAGAATAAAACTTAATATGTGTCAGTTTGTGGTCTCATGACTTAACATAACTTTGTTAAGAACATGCTTTATGTGAACACATTATAATACGTCTATAAGACATGCATGAGGCTATTTTGTCCATGGACTGATATCATTGAGCGCAAAGTGACATCATGTATTGTTTTGTCCAAAGTTTCAAACCTAAAATGTACTATCATGTAAGAAAAGAAAGGGAAGTAGTGAATTCTCACATCTGAAGAAGAGCTAGAATCACCAAAATGTTTGGCATGAGAAACAGTTGCAGGCTAATTTTCTTTTTTGAATGTCTAAGTTTACAAAGTTTGTCATAACTCAACAACCCAGAAAAATTGACGATTTTCTTAAGGGAGTCTGGGGACTTTCTCCACGGACGTGAAAAGTAGTTGCCTATATTGGTGAAATTGTTTAACGTATTTGTAAAATATGACATATTTACTGTCAATAAAATGTTGTCTTCTTTCAAATATTAACTGTAAATGTGGAATCAGTTAAACAGTGTGTTCAAACAGCTGCTAAGTGTTAGCAGATGAGACGCACTTTAGACGCAGACATGCTGGTACAGCAATGTCACGACAAACAAGGAAATCAGCAATGTCCTAATGTACTGCATTTAATGCCAAATTTGCAAGAAGGCGTGAAAGATTTAAAATTTGTTGCAGCTGTTTCACAAAATTGAAAAGGTTTCTCATGATGCACCAACTCTTAAAATCAGGCCTTTTGTTAGGGACTCTATGATGTTGCAGTTAGGAGATCAATACTTAGTTGAAATAGACTGCGTGTTCACAAACAAGAGAACAACAACAACAACTGCAATCTGCATTACAGTGAACCACATGGAAATCAGACAATGTGTAATCCATTCTGCTTGTTGTTTGGCAGAGGACGTCAGTTGAGTAGACGGTCTTTCAACGTGGCCCAGGACACACTACTAAAAGAGTCCGGTCTGAGTGATCCTGTGTCCTCGATGTGTCTCGGGGTTGTTCACACCTGTACTTTAAGCTGCCCGCTTGTGTTCGGATCACTCTGGACGCATGTTGATGCCACGTCTGAACAGCCTCTGATGGACTTGGCACCTCCTGTGATGTAGTTTGACACATATTTGCATAATCCTAGCTTCAGGATTTTTTAATTAGGGAGATGGAGTAGATGTAATTTCATGGATTTTAACAAAATAATCGAACTTTTGAAAAACATGTCTGGAGGGGAACTTTAAGGCTTACAGTGCAAAGCAGTTTACAGATAAATGTGTTTGAGTAAAAAGTGAGCCTTTGAAAAGTGTTGCAGGCAAAGTAAAACGTGGCAGCGCATGGTCACAGGCACAGTATCTGAATAAGTTCTTCCCACTGGTAATTATGAATGATAAATGCTTCGTAAAATATGTTTTTGTTATTCAAATTTGTATTGAATTTTCAGTTTTGACAATTTTTATAGTACAAAAAACAAGGCAAGTGGCCCACACACGCGTTCACACATCTCCTCGTCATTTAGGATCGTGGAACAGACCGTGTTGAACATGGGAAAGGAAAATATAGTGAAAAATAAGCATGAAAAAACTAAAAAAATAATAGTCAAAAGGCAATCTCAACCATTACATATATATACAGTTTTTCAGGTCCGGAGATACAGCACCTTTCTGTGAGCAGACCAACCTTAATAACAGAAAAATACTCATTTTTTAAAATATTTTTGGTATTTGGGATCTGTTCCCTAGTTAACAGGAGTCAGGGGAGCTGCTGAGCCAGACCAGCCACTCAAGATGTTAACAACTTCAACCCAAAATGGTGTCACTGATGCACACATGTTTTGTAATATCAAGGTTTAACATAATACAGGGTCTGTTGGAGACATGTATGCGCCACGCGTCCCTATTGTCGTCTCTCTGACTGGAGACATTAATTCACCTAATTTTACGCTGTGTGTGTGTGTGTGTGTGTGTGTGTGTGTGTGTGTGTGTGTGAGTGAGTGAGAGAGAGAGAGAGAGAGAGAGAGAGAGAGAGAGAGCAGATGTGCGACAGCAGCTCTTCTTCTTCAAGTTTGCAGCTCGCAGGGAGCGCCAGGATTCATCTATTTTCAGGTTGACATTTTCATGCCGAGGCTGGAAAGAAGAAGTGAGTCTTACAGAGGCGCAGAGGAACAAATAACCTGGATTTGCGCGCACATCACCTTCACCATCACCGTCCGATGAAGGATACAGTAAAGAAGACAGATAAACAGATGGAAATGTGTCGTAAAGGAGGACAGGAGAAATTCATTCTCCTCATCTTTTATCTTCATCTGTGGCACAGAGTAAGTGTTTTTATTCATTTAATGTTCTTTATCATGTGCTCTTCCTCTCGGTTTCCTCCACCAACTGATTAAAAGCAGCTCAAAGTGCAGCTGAAGTTGACCCTTTGCTGCAGCATTTTACACGCGAATAAACCTCCTAATTAGGAAACGTTTGACTTAATTGCAGCCTAATGACATTTTTATTGCAATGCTAATACCATTATTATCCTCTGTCCTCCTCTGGCCCCTTGGAGCAAACACTGCACTTGGGCAGCAAATGTTCTCATTAAGCTGCTGGCGTTAATTAGTGGTTATCAAGGCTCGCGACCTGCGTGAAAGACAAAATCAGCAGGGAGGGTAAGAAATAAAAAAAAAAAATAAAAAAAGAGGGTGTGTGACCGGTGCAGATGATGTCTTATAGTCTGCAAGGTTTGAGCATGCATTTGCACAAAGCATGTTGGAAATAAATGACTTTAATTGTTTGTCATGAATGTTATTCTGAGGGCAAAATATCAGCCTAGTGAGTTTTGATTAACAGCTAGATTAAAAATGTGTACGATACACTTTTTCTAAACATGATGTTGCATCTTCAGAGAAGATCTTATAACAGAAGTGATCTATCCAAAGAGGTGTGTCTGCTGATGTTTTATGTCCGTCCTCTGAGCAACCAGCCGACAGCATCGGTCTGCTTCACTTATAGATAACTAAGTTCCCTCGTGTTTACAGGCCAAAGCGATTCACCCGGACTGCGCCATCATCTCTGGGCACCTGAGGGCTCAGGAGATCTGCAGCCAGACGAGGAGGAGCGAGGCGCAAAACCAGAGCGACCACAGCGGTGGGTTCATGTGCGGAGCTGCTGCTGCTGCTGCTGCTGCTGCTGCTGCTTTGTGTTTCTGGGAGGCGCACTGTGAGAGGTTTTTAATAGACAGGAATGTGGGCTAAACTAAAAAAAAAACAAAAAAACAGGAAATGGTATATGGAATAAAAGAAACACAAAGGCAGAAATCAATCAGGTTGAACTTTATGTGGGATCTTTGGAGAGTTTTATTTGCCTCTTAGATGTTAGGTTGTCCTCTGTGGTATGCTTTTGTAGTTCAGCTGAAGAGCACACACACACACACACACACACACACACACACACTAGACATTAGATATAATATATGACCATAAAAACAAACATGACTTCACTGACAGAGGCTAGAATACAGTGAAAATGTTTTGTCCAGTTGTCTTTGACTTTATAGGAAGTGTTTTAAATTATAATTGTTTAATTTAGAGTGACACCAAATGCCATATTTCCTATAGGTTGCAGTTGTATGTATTACTAATAAGTCGATTTGTTATAAAATGTCACAATATAGGGAAAGTATGTCCGTCAAAATGTCTCAGAGCCCAAGTTGACGCCTTCGAATCGCTTTGTTTTGTCCTCACAATAGTCCAAACTCCCCGAATATTCACTTAAAAGGTGCTACTTGTAAGAAAAGTTGATTTTTGAGTCTCATTCCAAACTCGTCAAATAATGATGCTTTGGGATTGTTGGGTCACGCCTCAAAAATAAATTTTTCTTACAAAAAGCACCTTTAACTATCATGTATGTCAAAGAAAAGCAGCAAATTCTTACATTTCAGAAGCTGGAACCGCAGAATGTTTGACATTTAAATGTCTAAAAAGATGAACCGAAAATCAAAATAGTTGCAGATTAATTTTCAAGAAAGAACAGTTTGTTTCAGCTCTTTTGAATATCCACAATGACCAACAACACAGAAGTCTAAATCTTTAGATATATACAGCATGTTAGGTGTTGATATTCATGTAACTTAGGAAAGTTTTAGAAACTGTGCCAGTCAGCTGGAGGTGGATCAGTGGGTGGAGAAAGGTTAACTGCCTTTAATAGAAATAGCAGCAGAACAGACTTGATGCACATAAAGAGGCAATAAGAGATAAAACAGATGCAACACATCACATTTGTCATGATGTGGTCTGATATGAGAAACGGGTGGGGCTGTCGCAAAGACTTGGCTATCGCTAATGGCCCAGCTATTGTCCGAAGCAAAAAAACAACCATAAGAATCCCAATTTCACAGAGAAACCTGATCTCTGTGCTATGGAAAGGCAGGTTTTGTTAGATCTAGTGGAAGGAATGCAGTTTTCAAGTCCCGGTGGTAAGGAACACATATCAGCGAAGGAGCAGTTTTTCCTGGACACCACACTGCGCAATCAGCATTAACTTCAGAATGATAAGATAAGCAAAAAAGGTTGCCTGTTGTGGGTAGACCTGAATACTGATTCAATGACCTGAATATTTCTTCCACTTCTGTCAGTTGATGGGTTAAAGATGCAGTAATTTCCCTCCTAGCAGCAGAACAGCTGTGTGACACCCCTTTAAATAAAGCTTCTCATCTTATTTTGAAAAGACTGAGAATGCAGAGAATGACTGAAATCTGTAATGTGCGTGGACTGAGTGTTATGTAGCCTTCATCACACTGATCTATTACCCACTCTGACACCTGTACTTCCCCCTGGTGAGGTTTCACCTGCTTGTCCTTCCAATCTGACTCGTTGACTTCATTATATACTAATGAACCTGGCGTCTCCCAGAGGGCCACCCTGCATGTCACCGTAATGCGCTGCGTCACATGGGCCGAGCTCATGTCCACGTCATCAGAAACTGCCCCAGAATAACATCACTCTGACAACTCCCCTCCGTGAGAGTGATGAACTTTACCATTTTCAGACTAATTTGATCTTAATTACCCCCAATGACTCTGAACACAGGAGTGACACAACTCTCAGGTGTTGTTGTTAACCGCTGCTCATTACACAGATGAAAGTCTGCCAATGGATTTTACTGTCGCAGGAGGTGTGTTTGTGCGTCCATCAGTGTGCTGCCAACCATGCAGGTGACGTGTAATCATGCTGAGGTGGAGAGTCATGCAGAGTTGGAGTCTCACCTTTGTGAGATAATCATCAGTGTCGTCAGTGACTGACGCCTGGCGGTAACAGGCCCACGTAGACGTCATAGGATGCTGTACTCTGCTGTGAAACTGTTGTGGTTGCAACTAACAATTAGTTTCCATTATTAACAATGATCTGTTGATAGTTTTCTTGCTTAATTGTTTAGTGTGTAAAATGTCAATATACATAGTGACAAAGTGCCCGTCAGGAGTTCTGAGGGGCCAAGGTGACGTCTTCATACAGCTTGTTTTGTCTAAACAACAATCCCAAACCCAAAGATATTTAGGTATAATAGTATAAAATGAAGAAACGCAAAAAACCCTCGCATTTGAGAACCTGGAATAGCAAATATTTGGCATTCAACCAAGCAGATGAAAGCGTTGATTTGTTGACTGGTAAGTCTGCGAATTTGGTTCAAACTAACATAACTCCACAACTGCTGGATGGATTGGTACAGATGTTCATGGTTCCCAGTGGGCAAATCCCTCTGACTGTAGCGTCCCCCTGACTTTTCATCTAGCTCGATCATTAGGCCAACATTTAATTTGCCCCGTACTTTGATTTATGCTCCTCACCTGTACTTTGTGTTTGGTGCTAATTAGCGAACATAGCATGCTAATGTGCTAAACGAAGGTGATGAACATGGTAAACATGGCTTTATGCCTGCTGAACATCAGCATGTTGGCATTGTCATTGTAAGCGTGTTAGCTTGCTGCCATTATTTTGCCCAAAGCACTACACTGTGAACAGCCTCACAGCCTCAGGTGTAGCATCGCTTTAGACTCCTAATCTTGTGTAGGATGTTTTGTTTTTCCTGCACACCACACTTGTAGTGTGTGTTTTTATTTATTGTTTTGCACATTAGGACAACCGCTGGATGATGAAAATAATATTTTGCGCATATAATGGGGAGCAGATTTTTATGTCTATGTATATCTCCATGCTTACATTTACTTTAAAGAGACACTGTACCTAAGTATAGCTTCACAGAGCAGATTATATATATTAAGTTTTGCTCTTGATTAAACAACTTACTGATCCAGTATTTAAATTGATGCTGATGGTCATTTATTAGAAGTATATACACATTTCTTAAATAGTGTATAACACATTATAATTCAGTTGTAAGCTGATACATGGACATTTTTTGTGTTTATTAATGTTCAATGTTCAGTTTTTTTACACTTATCACTTCTCCTATGAAGACATGTTATTATAACTGACTTACATTGTCATTCATTATCTGTTTATATATCAGCATCCAATTATCAAACATCATGTTGCAAAATGTTTTGAATTTTGATTCTGAAGAATTTTATGGCTTTTACCAAGCTGAACAGGTGTTTTTATATGTAAGTCATTATTGAGGTGTAAATTCAACCGGCTAAGTGTGTCACCTCCTTTAGGGCTCCTTTCTCTAAGAATAGAGAATTGCTCAGTGGGTGACAAAAACGTTTAATTAATCTGAGAGACAATGTTTGAAATTAAACATCAATCTCTTGAATTGACAGTCAGACATACAAGGAAACATAAAATTATGGTTTTCCCCACATGGCAGTTTAAATCCCCCCCTGTGATTAAGCCCAAACACAAAGATGTCTGTCCCATTGAACAGTATAAGTTTCCATAATTGTGGAGTGGCTTTTGTGACATGGATGAATGGGGACAAATGTCTACATACTGTAGATCATATGATTGTGCCTCTTTCTCTGGTGACTCTAAACTCAGGCTAAAAATGAAAGCCTTTCATGATCAGCACATCACAGCTGTCACATCACTCTCAGTGTCTGTATGACTCAAATCCATAGATCTGAATTTTTACATCTCTGAGCGGGAACTCTCTTATGGGAATATTATTCCACCACTTGACTTTCATTCACACTTTGAAGAGCAGTCCAACTAACATCTTGTAGAAAACAACCTAGATATAAACTCAGGCTCAGATACAGTACAAAGGACCTGGCTGGTACCAGAAAGTCAAAGGTAACATTTTTTCACAGCAAAACACAAAAATAAGGAACAAGACATGGAGCCTAAAGCCACACTGGCAGCTCTGAGAGGCTGCTAACATTAGCATGCTAACATGCTTACTCAATGACAACGCTACAGGTCTGGTTATACAAGAGAAGAAGTCGTTTTCTAGGAAGATGTCTGAAGTCAAAAGTGTTTATAGTTGTTCCAAACGGCTCAACTCAGGGTGGGATGAAAAGAGACAACATATTGTTTGAATATCGGGACTACAGTGCTCATTTTCACATAATCTCCACTGAAAGGCATGCACGTTGAGGGGGGTTGACCGCGGCTGCCATCCTCCTTGTTAGCAAAATGATCAAAATACAACCCCCTTCTTAACCTGCCTCTATCAAAACCTGCCTCCATCAAAACCTGCCTTGTTTAGTTGCATATCTATCACCTATCATATCTAGTCGGCCTGACTCACTGATTCTTTATCTGACTGAGGTTTGTTAGGATCTATGGCCCCGGCAATTTCTCTGGAATATAAGCAGCCTAAGGCTACATTCAGACCAGAGCGTTTTGTTTGAAACAGACTCAACTTTTGGAGAAACGCAGCTCGACGTCAATCAAGCAAGCTGCCGATCAAACCACAGTTGAGGGTAACGTAATATGTCATGTGTATTCACTCAGTTTTGCATTGTGCCCCAATTCAAAACACTTTTTTTTCCATCTGTGGAAGCCGATGATCACTGTGGGCACAACATTTTTAACCTACTCTTGCAGAGGCATGACCGCAGATCAGAGGCATTGGGCGGGCATTTAGCATGGCTAAATGCTACAGAGGGAACACAACGGACATTTCTTTGTGTAGTGCGATGTTTGTGGTCACTTGTGATCACTGGGTTTGGTCTAATGCCCCAGTTTAAAACACACAGTTGTTGTTGGTTGCTGGTTGTTTACTGTTATTTTTAATCCGTCAATGTGGACAAATGATCACTAGTAGGACCAGTATGTAGCATATCAGCAAACTTATCAGCGGGGCGCTAACAGCACATGACACTCCCACACTCCCACACCCGCCTTACCCTGCGGCATCTGAACGTAGCCTAACTGCCTAACTGTGCTGTGATTAATCCATGCCGCTGTCCGTGGTGCTGAAGTAGCAGAAGTATTTGTATTTGTGCATTTATCTCTGATTATTGAATTTTGGATTTTTTTAAAATTTATAGAAATTTGACCGGAAATTGATCTGACTTTGGAAAGCTGTGGGGGGGAGGGGATTTCAAAGCTGTCCAACCATCCAACAAGCTCTTCTGATGGAGTATACTGGTGCCAACAGGATGTTTAGTCTTTACCAGGTTCACCATATTAGTTTGAAGGTATTTTGCCGTTAACTAAAGTAAAGGACAAGTTATTATGAACGATGGATAAAAAGTTTAATACAATTCATCCTCAGTGAGGCATGACTGTGTGCTGCAAATGTCATGAAAATCCATCCAATAGTTGTAACAGTCTGGGCGAATGTGGTGGACCGACCAACTGACTGATCGACAGATAAGCAGACCAACATTATTGAAAGGCTAAATCATCCTGTTTAATTTAATTTCTGCCAGAGTAGATGTTAAATCTGCATTTTGCTGCCATCCGCCACCAATGTGAGACAGAACAAATCCTTCCTCATGACGTACTTTGTAATATTGCTTGTGTTAAGTACCAAATTGGGAGAAATTTATCCAAAAGTAGCTTTGTCCTTAAAATTAAAGGCAACACACACAGACGTTGACTTCAAAACACCCACATTCATTATCTATACGAGCCCACGTTCTGTCAACATGTCCCTTCATGTCAGTGTGCGACAACTCTCTCCTCCACCCACCAAAGCGCCCGTAAATGTGTCAAATCCTCTGCCGTAAAAATTGAAATAGTATTTGGAAGGGGTTTCCTCTGTTGAATAGATGCTTCTGTTTTCCTATTAGGATTCGATTAGGATTAAACCGAGCTGTGTAAACCTGAAGATGATCCTCCTACATGCAACATGCTTAAGAAGATGTTCCCCCTCTCACCAAAATTGAAATTTTGAGGCAAACATCCAATTTTGGCATTAACCACAGTGGAATAAGAAACCGCAGTGTTTGAGAATAAAATCTGTTAATCCCTGATACCAACTACCTCAGTGCAGCTATGTGGAGAAAAGAAACTGTATCTCCTCCTAAGCTAAACCCCAACAGATAGTTAACTGCAAGCATCCTTTATTTTCAAGCCTGTACTTTGCTGCCAGTTTTAATCATCTTATTCACAATGGATTTCCTCTCCTTATAACAAGACGCACTTGACAGGAGGCAGTCTAAAATGCATTGTTTGTTGGATGTGATTAATTGCAGCTTAGTGTGGATGGAAGCTCACAACAGGGAGGAAATCTTCTTTATATTTGTAGGGGCTTAGTGCGGACATGGCCACACCAAGACTTTCAAGTTAGCCCTCTAAAGATGACAGGGATCGACCTTTTTTCACAGCAGATTTTTTTGCCTTTGATAGCAGGAAAAGCACAGGTGCAATTCAGGTTAAATGTCCTATAGTGTACCAGTGAGCAGAAACTGAGACTTTAATGTCAAGCAGTCATTATTTATGTTCTTCTCCTTCTATAACATGTCTGAATATCTTCTGTCAAAATTGGGTAAAAGCTTTCCAGAGCACCAATTTGTCTTTACTAAAATGACTTTTGTGTTCCCCAGATATAAATATTTCATACTTTAATTTCACACTGCTCTAGCTCTCCCAAACAAATAATTTCTTTTCTGAGATCTGATATGGCATCTGGGTGGTTTTAGGAAACAAATGAGTACAATTTGTTTTTCTTGTGCTGACTGAAGCCAAGTTGTCCCCCCCACCCTCTGGCAGAGTCTACAGCCGATTAGCACCGCTTGAGTAATCAAGCCAAAACTCAGAATTTTAATGAGGGAGTGGGTCCAATAACAACAGTAAATTAGTGGTACGACTACTGACAGTAATAGCTTCATACATATCACATTCAATAGAAATAGATTACAAAATGTTTCTCAACAGCCAAATAATAAATGGATGCAAACATTAAAAACAAAAACATAGAAAAGACAAATAACAGTAACATTTGAGGAAGCATTTCCTGAAGAAATTACGCAAATGCAAATTGTTTGGCTGATGATGCTGATTGGCTACATTTTTGGAAATTTTCACCATCATATAAACAAACTTACCTGAATGTCTCAGCTGAATTTTCTACATTAAAGAGGTTTTAAATTGTAGTTTAGGAGAACTCAGAATTTCAATATTTACAATATTAAATGAGGTAATAATACAAACACAGAAATATTTATTGGATAAACAAGCTGTTCTCAGAGGAAAATAAGATCATCAGAACACAGTTCGAAGCTAGAAAGGTGGCAGGGTCTGCCATAAGTAAAACAGTATAAAAATAGTGTTGTCCTTTAAGGTCAGTTTGTTTATTCAGTTTATTCAGTCATGAAAACAAAGACAGTTTCTCTATTTAGTTTGTTTAGACCTTTTTCTTCTGATCAGAATTTCCTCCCCAAAACTACATAGTGCCCCTTTAAGCTTTAAGGGTATAATATGAAACATTTCTCTGATGTACTAATATTACAATACTACCTTAATAGTATTTTGAAATACCATCATATACAGGTCCTGACTTGTAAATACAATGGGCCTCTAGAGACCTTAATGTAACATAAATCTCATGATAGCTCTTAACTGGAGGTGTCATCATACTGAGCTTGAGTTTACATCATTACTTTGCAATACTTTACAGACTATTAACAGAGTTTGTAATGTATAGAGGCACTGTGCTATAAATACAGTGGGATTGAATGGGCCTCCATAGACATGATGCATTATATATTACATTTTGACATATTCATGGTGTTTGCTCTTTAACAATGGCAGAGACATCGATACAATTGATGTCTATGTGACTGCTTTTAAAACTTAATAAGTCAAAAAGTATATAGGTTGTCAATAACAATAATTAAATGCAGCTACATTTGACATATAAACTGTCTTGGTAGCATAAGAGGATATGTGCACTGGAAGTCTTTAAATGCAGGAATAACATACATTTTCGAAAAACCTGCAGAAAGTTATTCACTTACTGATACATGAACGGTATGTAGCAGTAAAGTAAACATAATGTGGCGGCAAACACGCTAACAAATCCAAACAAAAATGAATAATAACAAATCCTGTAAATAAAGCATTGTTTAGAAAAATATGAGATCGTGGCCTTGGTGCTCGAGTCAACGGAGTCTAAAAGCTGCACAACTCATAGCACCACCCCTGAGACAAAAACTCACTGAGCAAACAGTGACAGACCTGAGATCTGAGAGTGTTTCAACACAATCCCTTTGCCCCTCCTGGATCCTCGGCTTCAGGAATATCAGTCTGAGTCACACTGACAGCAGCAGAGGAGACGCTGACGTGAATCATCTTACAGGTCGTCCGTGAATAATTGCACGCCGTTGCCCCACTATCGTTTGGTTGGAGGTGACATCATTTGCATCTGACTTTCTCATTGGATGCGAGTGGTTGGTTTTGTGAGATATAGGGAAATGCAGGCATAGGAGTGGATAATGGATTGGATACACCGGCTTTGTGTGAATGAGGAAGGTAATAAGAATTATTACAGGTTGCTGCTCTCATATTACCTGGACTGCACACACTCAAAGAAAAGGCCCAACATGAGATTGCATACATTTGAATAATAAAATATTTGTAACCGTCAGAATTGTCTTCCGACAGTGACAGCTTCTTGATTTTAGTTACGCTAGCAGTAAAGCGCTACGGATGGCAATGTCAGTCTGGTTTTCTACTTTGGCCCAGACTGAAAATTATCAACTACAAGAACTACAACTACGCATTACCAGCAGTCTCTGGCATTACGGATTTTTCAATTTAAAATGCTTTAACGTTCCTATTTGTAAGAAAAGAAAAAGTCTCATTCTCACTTCGTCAAATACTGACGCTTTGGGATTGTATGGACGGGTCGACACTAAAATCAACTTAAGTTGTTTGTGTCCTCTCTTATAACGTCTCTGACTGTACTTAAGCACATTATTGCTTTTAGCTACTTCCTAACAGCAGCACGCTAACATGCTCACACTGCTAACATGCAGATGTATATCAGGTGAGGTTTACCGTTTTCACTCTCTTACTTTAGCATTTTAGCATGCTAACAAAGTACAGTAGAGATAAAGGGATGTCATTAGTTTTGCAGGTAGGAACCAAAGTTTTTGATGAGTTAAACTTTGATCTGTTGGTGGCGCTACAGGAAATGTCAGGGGATCACAACAGTCAGCATGATTTACTCTTTGGGGACCATGAGTGTCTGTACAATATTTCACAGCAGTCTATCCAATAGTTGTAGAGACGTTTCAACCTGGATCAAAATGGTGGAATGGCTTATAGAACAACATTGCTATCCGATGCCATGCCACTAGCGTGTCTTTAAAAATATAGGCTATTTCTCAGATCTCTCTCGTTTTCACATCTTGGCTCACTCAACATAACATACTATATGATGTCATAATAACTCAAATGTGACTTAACTTACACCATCCTCACATGCAGTACTGCCACTTTCTTGCGCTCAACATGAAAAAACCTTCTCATCTAGTAGGCTGTCGAACTCCTTTATTGTGACGCCATCCTTTGTTACGTCGTCATGACTGCTGAAGACCAAAAATACATTTTCCATTTTTATCCATCTGCTTGTTTTACTTAACAGTGAGCCGCACAGACCTGCAAGTATGGCTGCAAACTCTTCTCTTGTTATAAAGAAATCCTGACAGCCAAGTTACCTTCCAGTAGATGAGTCACAACATCTTAATGAAATTTACATAAAAAGGGTTTAAATATTACATTAAGTGACATTATTGGTTAATTTATGTCCCCGACTGTTTTGATAACATTAAAATTTAATGTGGAAACATTCCAATTAAGTAAATGTTAAATTTATGGATGAATAAACATCCTGCAGAGTGAAGAGTCCCAGTTTAACACACCGGTTGTGTTTATGCTTTAGTCAGAAACCACTCCTGGCTCTCTGAAAAATTTCATGTTCCTCGAAACTTATGGTGTCTGAAGAGTTTATACTTTTTTAGAGAAGAGATTTCCTGCTGAAAATGTATTTGACACTTGTTTTGGTCTCACTTCAGCCTTGGGGAGACATGAAAAACTCTTTTTAAAAGAAAAAAATTCCTCACTGCTGTTGACGTCCCCCTGCTGTGGACTGAGATGGCTGCAGATATTTGCAGCACCACGTACCAGACTTATCACGATGATTAATATTCATCAGAGTCGACTGACGCACTCTGTCCATTAGTTTCTCTTCTGTCAAAACTGTCACTTTTCCTCCTGAGACCAAAGTCCATTATATACACCGGTAAGTAATCTCAGATTCATCTACAGTCTGGACAATAGATGGGAAAACCTGGTGTGTGTGACATGAAACAAAAGCTTTTATTGCAATCCATTTACAGAAACAAGATGAGGCACGTCCAGCTCTGCTGGAGTGTGGATAACACCTGTCTGCTGGTTTACATTTATTCGGCATGGATTAATAGAAATATCCTCTCTGGTTACATGAGAAGTAGTGTGTGCCTAGCTAATCAGGTCACCTGTATGTACTGTAGTTTGTCTGGGTGAATTTGTGTCAGTGAATGTGTGGTGCAATGTTTCAATTACTTTTTTCAATACATACAGTATTAGAAAAGGAAGTATGTGATGCTGTGAGAAACTCCTGTGAGACATTTTTAAATTCATAGAGCCTGTCAGCAACACTGTGAGAAGCTCTTGACTGATTCATAAATAGAACTGAATAGAATCTGCTTTTCCTTTGATATTTTGATGCATTTACAGGCACACAGCAATGCTGCTTTACTGTAATAAAGGGAACAGTCTCTAAGCTGCTTACCTGAATGCATAAACCAGCTGCTTCACATTATAAACAGAAAATATTCCATCCTGACAGTGGCGTACTCATGCGGAGAAAATAAAAACGGCATCAGCTGTAGGACGCGCGGCATGAGCATGCAAAAAGGACAACCTAGAGGGCACTTTATCATGTTTTATCTACCATAGGGGCATTCAAGAGGGCAGCATTTTTTTAACATGGGGGCACCAGGGTGGGCAACACAGATTTTAAAACAAGTCTTCAGCCATGCTGGCAATGCAACATGTTGATATTGAGCAGTGTGACAAAGTGTGTGAGATCAACTTCACTCACCACTTGTCAAGATAAAGAAAAAAAAATCAAGCATTAGTATAAATAAAGTGTTTAAATAAAATAAGGATAACACAAGACAGCAATTACTCTATACCAGTGTTTCTCAAACTATTTCAGTCCAAGGAGCACTTATACAATAAAAAGAAAACTCACGGACAACCAAGTGAGCTTCCCAACATCCCCAAAATCAATCGGCCTACTTCAACAATATATTACTTATTACGGTATAGCCTAATTAGATTAGATCACCTTGTCAGATTTTACAGCATATCAGGCAGCCAACCCTCCACGTCTTTTCTTCTTTTTCTCTCTTGGTGCGAGACTTTGAAATTCGGCACACTTTTTTTGTCAAATTTTGACATTCAAAAGTGTATTTCTGTCTCTACAGCTCCCTCATCACAGTAACGGCACAGCCAGTCTTCTCTGTCTACCCTCCTCAGTCTTTCAGTCCATGTGATAATTGTCAAGTTACTTGTATCAGGGACCAAAGTGACCGACTGACAGACAGACACTGCTATCTGCAGACAACACAACAACATTTCAGAAAACTTGTTTTATGTATGTGACCGCTTCAGCTCAGCTGACAGAACAAGGCGACTGATGTTAATGTGATGAGACAGAAAGCTTGAACTCTGCAGGAATTAAATCAAATTAAAAGAATCAAAACACAAGAAAGGTGCAAACAGGAAATTAATATAATTATATTCTTGTTTTAGTGGCTGCTTTGAACGGCTTCAGCTGCTGAGAGAAAAACACAGAAGTATCTTGAATAACTAAAAGGTCATCGGAATAACAATTGATCACAACCTTTCTTTCTAGACAATGAAATGTGGCTGGAATCAAGTTTCCTGACACGTGGATGCAGCTCAGGGAAGTGACATTACCCTCAGTAAAGCCTGAAGGCGGACAGATGCCTGGTTATATTTTGAAGAGGACTTCAGAGGATATTTGGTAGAGATGAGCTGTGATATGACTCTCATTTCCAAATCCTAGGCAACATCAAAATATCCAGATGGACTATTTGATCTGTAGAGTCCCTTTACAGTCTTTGTAGACTTATGAATCATTATACACATGTTAATACATGCTATTGTTCATCTTCTTCTTAAGACTGTCTTATGAAATATTCATTTAAATATGAAGAATATGGAAATATGGAGTATGGATATGGAAATTTACATTTATTTAACTCTTTTTTTAAAACTTTGACAGTGTTCATCTAGCAAATGAAGTTGGATGAAATGACAAACCCGCCTTAATCCATATTTTTGATATGTATTCAAAATGACACTGTGCTGCATGTCAGAAGCTCTTAGTGTAAACCCATTGGGAATTAACACTGCATCTTTAAGCAGCATTTAACACACTGATGTGGTTTTCTGGCTGCACATAAACTTTCGTATCAAATGATATTACTGCTCATATAAAATTATAAGCAGCCTTTCTCAGCGTTCACGGTCAGAAGTGACAAAGAGACAAAGTAAACAAGTGAACATTGTGAGTTGATGAAGATGACTACAGACCTAAAATGCAAGTGAATGTTGTGTTTCTAGCCACCTGACTAAATATGTCTCTTATTACATACTCATGTTAGCCCACCTTGTCGTCACCCATTAGTTTGGGAACTACTGTTTAGATTATGGCCATCACCGTCTCGTTTTAACGTCAGAAGTGAACACATTTGGATGAGAGGGTGAGGCTGGGGAGGATAGGGCACCACAAGATGACATTGAAAGAGTGCGAGTCAAACCTCAAATGTAT
This sequence comes from Pagrus major, assembly GCF_040436345.1. NCBI lineage: Eukaryota > Metazoa > Chordata > Actinopteri > Spariformes > Sparidae > Pagrus > Pagrus major. Next base: position 18,902,541 of record NC_133235.1, on the reverse strand, counting down.
GAAAACAATGTAGAAAACCTGATGCATTGATGTTTATTTTATGTTTTAAATTGAGGAATGTTACAGTCTCATCGGTCCACTCAGATCTGATGGCTTTGTTGTGTCCGACTTTTCCACCTCAAGTACAATTTCCACCGTTTCCTCTCACACACTTATTAACTGACCCTGCTGCTCTGTCGGTTTGTGTTTACAGGATGTAAAACAGAGTGGGATGACATCGCGTGCTGGCTGAGAGCTGAAGTTGGGCAGGTGGTCAACTTATCCTGCTCTGAAGTATTCCAGCATTTCTCCAGTAATCAAGGTTGGTTTCCATGTCAAACACAGGAAAGAATACCTCATTAGCATAGTTAAGATACAAACGGTAATCACAAAGTCCCATTCTCTCTCATGGTGCACTGATGCTCCACTACTAACTATATTTATCTGTATAAATCTGCAGTGCTAATGCAGGCGGAAGTCACTCTGATGAAGGAGCACAGAATGAATTATTCATGTATGTTTGTTGGCGAGAATTTATATTATGCTCTGAGAAGTATCTGGCAGGAGAAATGACGTTAAATCTTATCTTCAGGGCACACACGTCACAGTCTGACATCCTCCCGGGCTGTTAATTTGCGTTTCCTGAAAGATAGTACTGATGACTCCAAGAGAAACATATTCTGAAGTTTGAATAATGTGTTCATGACAGTGAAAGTGTTGTTGAGATAAAAGCTTTTATATATTTTGAGATAATGTGAAACAAGTGTGTTCTGATTAATGAATTGTTATGTTATAAATCCCCTTTAATCAATTATTTATTGTTTGCATCGGTATCAGTGTTTATAGGACAGCTTGTAAATTTTTAAAATATAGAGCTCTTTGTCTTCCAGTTTAAAGACTCACAATGTAAATTAAAAAATGCCGGGCTGTTTGTACTTTGTTGTCTTGAAAGGAACGTCATTATGATGGTATCATTAAGGGAGATAAGGTCAGGATCATTAGGGAATAATGTCCTTTCCTCTTTACCTTGATGGGAATCATGTCTCATTAGGATCTGAATTGCAGATCACTCAAACAGACCAGAGTTTGTGCAGTTGGCGGCATCAGTTCCTGTTTGCATTTCTGTGCATCTTTGTTCAAACAGTCCAGCTAATGCCCGCACAGCAGCATGTACAACCCCACAAGCTGACAACCTTCTCTTCACACCTGCTGTTTCCAAATGGATGTTAACCAGAACTAAATGTCAGTAGACTTGAACAAGGACGTGAAAGCGCCAATCGTTTTCTGACTGAAAGCACTAATGGAGCAAAATGGTCCAGGGGAGGGAACATCAGTGGAGCGGCCAAAATGTGCTGAAATTCAAGAGCACAGGAAGGACGACTTCCCATAACAGTGTAGCTGCAGTATGAAATTTAGAATATGACATACTTGATAGTAGGGCTGTCACAATATCAGATTGTCACTACACGATTATCGTGGCCAAACAACTTCACAATAACAATATTATCACAATATTTGTAGAAATAATAATAATAATAAAAATGCTAGCAATCAAATCTACTTTTGACTTTGTTTACTGTGTGTTTTGTCTCTTTTTTGGCAAATAAATTACCCTTAAAAAACCGAGATGAACTCACAAACAAATGCAAATCTTTGCTGGATTATTCAGACAATATTATCATATGTTTACTTTTATCAGTATTTCATTAGTAATATGGTGATTATCATGAATATCCCAATATTACAACACCCTTACTTTATATTATAAGAAATTAAATATAAAGTTATGCAGAAATGATCCCAATACATTTAAAGATCCCAATCCAAATGCATACATTTTATAGGTCAGCCTTTCTCAATACCATTTCCTATTGCCCAAGAACATAAAAAAAATCACTGTACTGATAATGAGGCAGTTTGAAGCAGTAAGAAGAGCTAATTGTGTTTGTTTTTATGATGATGTTTCCCAGAGGTGTTGCATAATTTCAGTGGCTACAGGATGTTAGGAGATATGGCTCTTACTAATGTTCAAATCTGACTATCAAAGGGTTTTAATGTAATAAATCAACAGTAAATAACAAAATAATTGCTAATTGGTCCATAAGGAATGTGAGGTTATTATATTATCTAACACAGGGATGGATGACTAAAACAAATAAATATATTGTATAATGTATTGTGGAAATATTTGCAATGGTGAAAACACTTGACCAATTTGAACTTGTGCTTGTCTTCAGGGTTTGTTTACAGGAACTGCACTGTAGATGGCTGGTCAGAAATGTATCCACCCTACGAGGAGGCCTGTGCTTTCAGTGACGACAGCGAGCCTGAAACTGAGGTACACAGACATGTTGTTGTAATCGTGCCAATCAGTTAAGCATTTTCATATTGTTTCTGCTTCCTCGTCACTTGTCAACAGACCTATTTGTGGGTTTAGTGCTCTGCTATTTTTCTCATGGGAGCCACACTGGCAGCCTCAAATGTGTTTGATACAATACTGTAAAACAAATTAAAGGTGCGATATGTAAGAATTTCACCAAAAGTACCACTTACCATGCCATAGACTAGTTAGCTCAGTTAGCCATGCAGCTAGCTGTTTGGGCTGGATGCTCAGGGAGATGACATTGTTAGCTTTGGTCTTGGACAGGCTGGGGCTAGCTGGGCAGCATGCCAACTTCAGTTGATATCTCTGCTACAAAATACATTGACATCATAGAGTAAAAACTGCCATTTCTGATAATTCTATTAAAATTTTGAACAATTAACTAAAATTCCTAAATATTGCCCTTTAAAACCTGCACAATTAAAAATAAGCATTTTTTTCAGACTATGAATTTGAATGTGTTGGTAGAACCAGTGTTGGGAAGGTTACTTTAGAAATGTAATAGGTAAAAGATTACTTGTTACCCTTTTGAAATGCAATAAACTATTCACTTTTTACATTTGATTACTTTTTCATTACTTAAACTGGGCAATAAAGCTTAATTAAACATAAATATGTAGCATACTGCACAGGCATCGGCAAAATATGGTGTCTAATAGAACGTCTTGATCACACATAAATGTCAATCAAATCAACCAATCATATTATTGTGAGCAATGTGCATTGACTTGATTAATAGATTTTCATTTCCATTTTATTTATAGATAATAATGAAAGTGCACATGTAGTAACGTCCCTCCCACTCAGATCCACAGTTTCAGACATTATGTGTAACATTTCACTCCTCAAGCCATTTCCCATTCATACATTTGACATCATCAGAGTTTACTCACACTATCTGTTTCTCTCTCTCCAGACGAGTTACCTCTCCACGTTCAGACGGGTTTACACTGTCGGCTATGCCACCTCACTCATCTCTCTTATTACAGCCATAGTGGTGTTTACAGCCTTCAGGTAAGGACCGGGACAGCACACGCTGTCCTAGATACACACACGAACAGAGGGCAATAAAAGGGACAACAACTATGATGCTCACTGACCCAACATTTATGGAGTTAAGAGCCCAGGCTGGAGAGTTTAAAATACTGGTGGTGAGCAAAACACAAGTATGTCAGACACAGATACAAATATCCAGATATTCATATGACCGACTGTTAGATCAGTAAAGGCCCTGTACAGCAGTTGTTATGCAGAGAGGCTCGTGGATCATCTTACGCATGCAAATTCATGCGGTTGTTGTTGCTCTTCCGATCATCTTATGAAATGCTGATTTACATATAAAGCATGAGTTGTGCAAGAAGCATAATGCCTAAGAACCTGTTTAGTGAATAATACTTTTTATTTTATTACAACACAGGGAACTCTTACAGTTTTCAAATTGCAGTTGGGCAAAATAATGACAAAGCAGCTTTTAAAGAGTCATTTCTGCCCAGTCTTCCCATTCTCATCAACGTAGCCATTTTGAGCAAACAAGTTCAGAGAAGATGAAAAGATGACTGTCCACTACCTGCTCTGCATTAAATGACAAAGTGGCAGAGTAAAAGTGTGGGATGAATCACGTCAGCATTACAAAGGTCTTTCCCGCAGGGTTTGGTGGAGACCATTACAGAATAAAGGAGATCTGGCCTTTGCTTCTGTTGGTAGTGTAAATAAAGTAACTGTTGAGATCTTTAAATATTATTTATTATTAAAACAAGCAACAAGCAGGAGCAGTTATTCAATCAGACGGGATATAAACAAACCCTCGGGCTAGTTGCATTTTTTGGAAGAGAAAACGAAGCCAAACAATAAGACTGAAACCCAGACTGTCTGCAGTTAACATCCATCATAGCTCACAGCCTCGGTTCGACTGTGGTCTACTGAAGTTGCTGATAATTAGCTTACTTTTGGCGTCATCTCCAAATGAACTTGTAGCTAATCTGGCACAACTGAAACAACTAAAATTTAAATTTTTATCCATTACAAACAGGCCTGAGATCTCCACAGTGACTTGTGATGAGTCTGTTAGTTTGTTGTCAAAAGTGAAAGAACCGGTAGTGAGAGCCACAAGAATAAAACTCAATGCTCATGTCAATCTGTGTCTGCTTGATAAGTAGGCGTCATTTATTTAAAGCAACATTATGTAACTTTTTTACATCAAAAAATCAGCTTCAAAATCATTTTGATGGTACAGTGTCATGTAATAGGGTGAATGGTGTCTCCACCCCCCATCACTTGTTTCTGCACTATGTAACTTCAGTGAGAGGGTAGGATCACAGTGTTACATACATGTTTACTTCAACATACAAGTTTTCATAACATTGTTATGACGTAATGAGTTTTGTTTGTAGTTAGCACCTACATTACATCTAACAAACTGTTACAGATCTGATATTCGTATTTACAACAGTGTAGTTGCACTCAGAAACTGTGGGGGGCGCTAAATCCCACAAAATGCAGATTTCTACACAATGTATGAATGTCTGTGGAGATAAAGATCATTATTGCAGTTTCTGGGAACTCTTTTTGGATCTTTCATGCCCCCAAGATTGCAGGTACAATCAAAAACTGGGCCCACAGTCTCATTAACAGTTAGAGAGCACGCTAACATTTGTTATTGTTAGCTAATTGATGACAAATAGCAAAGCTAATGTTACCTCATAGATGTTCAACGTCACTTAACGTTAATGTCTGACATGATACTCACACTTGTGTTTAAAACTTTCAATTTATATTTGTCTCATGATGCTTATTTACATGATTGTGTCTCCAAAGTCGAGCTAGCGAGCTATTTGCTGGCTTGTGAGTGTTGTTTTTACGTCTATTTTTGCGTCTTTCAGAAAGTTCCGCTGCACCAGAAACTACATCCACATCAACCTGTTCTCCTCCTTCGTCCTGAGAGCCAGCGCCGTTTTCATTAAAGACACTGTGCTGTTTGCTGATGAGACCCTGGACCACTGCTCTGTCTCCACGGTGAGCCTGCTAATTAGTCAATAATGTTCCCATCATAGAGCGGATTTGCACATCTGCTGTGTGATTGAGTTAGCGAAGGACAGTGACAGGAAAGAGGAGTGAACTAGGGGAAGACACGTGGTGACCTGATGAATGGAACCTGTCATTTCTCTCGAAAATGAAAATTCGCTCATTAGTCGCCAAGATTGATTTTCAAAACAAACGTGACTTAAAAATGCATAGTCACAAAGACTGTTGGCTCATAAAATGTTGCTTGTCATTAATCAGAAATAACTTAAAATATTAAAACTACTTTCTACTACTCATCTTAAAAAGTCCTTGATGAGTGATTGGGACCTCCCTGCTGTATTTCCTCAACAGTGTGTGTTGGTTCAGTGTTAAATCACTCTGCGTTGCTGTGTCTCCTCCAGACAGCGTGCAAGTCAGCCGTGGCTTTCTTCCAGTTCAGCATCCTGGCCAATTACTTCTGGTTGCTGGTGGAGGGCATGTATCTGCAGACCCTGCTGGCCCTGACCTTCGTCTCTCAGAGGAAGTACTTCTGGTGGTACATCCTAATTGGTTGGGGTGAGTAGGGATGACAGCCGAGTGATGGTTGGATACACAGATACAGATGGTTGACAAATTAAAGGAAAACAAACTTGTCTTTGCAAGTTGTTGGCCGCTGTCTAGATCTGGTGACTGTGAAGGTCGTAGCATATAAACATCATTTTCATACTCATCAAACCTCTGAGCCCTCTGACCCTTCGTGCCTTATGAACAGGGGAAATTGTCATCCTTGATTAGACCACGCCCATCAGGGCAGAAATGTCTCGTCACTGGATGAGGGCAATCACTCAGAACAACTTTGTAGTGATTTGACACATCCCTCGAAGGGGACGAGCGGACCCAAACCATGCCAGAAAAATGCCCCCCACAGCTTAACAAAGTTGTAGGGGTCAAACATTCAAGCCTGAACTGTTCAACTCTCTCAGTGTGTTCATCTTTGTTATAAGAGTTTATATACTGCAACTTTTCTACTGCATAATGTCCCTCTCTTTGTAATTGTCGATGGACTGTTCTTGCTGATACAGTCTGATCTCTGTCTGACTGTCTGTTTTTCCTTTTCACCAAATGTGCGCTGACGACTTTCCAACCCTTTTTACTGATGTCTTGCACGCAGATCTAAACGCCTTTACTCTTTCAAAACTCTTTCAAAGTCACTTAGATCTTTTCCTGTAGTCACCTTGTTACAAACTCACAATCAAACGGTCCTGCGCAGCATTTTTTATACACGCCACACAGCACGATTGAATGCTGATTGCTTAATTGAACCATGTGTTGCACCTGATTTGTCACCTGTTTGGTACGTGCACATTATATTCATAACAAACAAAAGAAACACATAATGAGATCTGAATTACTTAGTTAAACAGGGAGATATTAAACACTCATCACAAAGACAATTTTTGGAGGCCAAGCATCGAGTGTGTTGCTATTGATAAGCTTTATCGGGGAAGCAGAGGGAGGAACATTAACTTACTTAAAGCTAGGGTTGGTAAGTTATTTTAGAAGACTTTGTTTTTGTTATATTTGTAGAAAATGTCTTACAATCCCCAGAGCAATCACTAAATCAAATACTCTGAGAAAAGAAAGAGATGAAATAAGGTGTCTGTGACTGTCACACTGCACTCATTGCACCAGAAGCTTCTTTTCCGACTGAGGTGTGTTATTGACAGCTATGTTGCTTGTGCTTATACAACTGTGGTGTTTAACAGAGTTGTTTATCATGTATTTATTAGACTGAAAAAAGCGAAGAGAGCTCTTTGAACATGGCAAATTAGCTGCTAACACACATCTCTCAGCTGGCCAGCGAGGAGCTATGGGGAAGCAAGTGTAGTCAAGTGTAGTCATGTGTTTTGGAGGAGTGGCTTTGGAGAGAGTCCTGAAGGCTCAGGTGGGATTTCTCGGTTGGATACTTTTAAAATTTTGCTTGATCTTGCTGGTTTCTTAGCAGCTGCAGCTTTAAGGCATCAAACAGAAAGCAAAGTGAACTTTTGACCCATGTCATTCAGGCAAACTTGACTGCTGGACTGTGCATTTATTCATCCCCAAACAGTGAACGTACTTGGCTGTCGGCGATTGTGTCTGTGTGTTTGTTTTCAGCTCAGCTCAGCCTGTGACTGGACTTTAACAAAAACACCAAAAACAATCTTTCTGTTCTGCTCCCTCCGGTCCCTCTCCTTCTCCCCTTTGTGTAGAGTAGATTCTCTGAACGGCCCTGAATTTTTTTCGCTCAAGTTAGGAAAACATTTTCAATTTGTGCACAATTCCTCACCTCCCCCTTAAATACATCTTTCCATTACGCAATTATGCCACCTCTAAAAAAAGGAAACAAATAGAGGCTTTCTGGATTTATACCCTCAGCAGCCTTCATTAAGGAAAATGACTGATGGTATTTTGTGACTGCATGACGATGTTTGCTGTTGCGTACTTTTCTTTTTATATTGAAGGTTTCTGCGTTATAGGTGCAGCGTCTTTTAGATGCTGTCTATCTACTGTATGTGTCTTGATCTCATTACATTCAGCCTTCTTGTAGAGTTCGTATTGGCCTTCAATTCATGAGAATGGAATGAAAGTATGCTAAAGTTGTGTCGTCTCAACATGGTATAAAACCCTCCAGTTCATTCATAAACAAGTCAGTTGAGTGCAAAACAAAATCACAAAAACAGGGACATCACAACTGTTGCGTCAGCACGGGGGACAGCACTACACATCAAACAGGCAAGACTACGACAGCGTGCAGCTCAGGGGACATTCTCACATATCTGTGACTTAATGTTGGCAAACATATGCTGAAATAGACCTAATATTGTGGCCTACTTACCACACGTCAGTGGCTCAGGCCGGGCATAATAAAGCTGCAGCCAGCATTTCTTTAATTAATGATGTCTAAGCTAAACCCCCCTGACTCCCATGTAAGTCCAACACTGATTAATAGACTGTCTTATTTTACACCATGATGAAGGCCCTGTGCTGAAATGCATCGGTGAGATTAAGAGGATTCTTCCAGTTAAACAGCTTCTTTTTTTTACTTTGCTTATTTGTTTCTTGAGTATCTGGTTATCTGGTTTAGTTGTAGATGGAAAATATGATGATATACCTTCTTATGTACCATCCAATCCAAAGCCTGTTGTTTATGATGTTGAATTACAGCACATTGAATGAAACTGTCAGGGTTTCCTTCTATTTTGTATACCTCCTGCTACATAGTATATTCACATTCAGTTTAGAAATCTCCAGACAATAATTCAGTCCCTAAAACCTGGCAGCGTTTTATTTACACAATAGCAGTGCCTGAGCAGCGATGGCAGCTGTACGTGCTCTTGTTTTCGCGGCTCTCCCTTTGTTTTCTCCCTTATCTTTTGTTCCCTGAGCTCTCTACAGATGTCTTGAGTGCTTTTCCTTTGTGTTATCCAGTGTTGCTCAGTCGACTGATTCCTATTTTCTTCCCATTCCCATCCGATTGTCTCTCTCGTTTCCTGTTTGCGGTATATTTTCCTGTTTAAACCTGTTCTCTCGAGTAATTCTAGGGATGGTCCACAGCCTTTGTCTGTAACATTTTGATCCTGTTACCACGATTTTACAGGGTAATAAAGAAACTACAGGCAGTTTTGGCAGTTCTGTTTAGTGCAGCAGGGAAGGTGTGAAATAGCTGCATGCCTGTGTTGATGTTTCGGACACAGAAGCTGAGATTTCCGACTCAGTTCCTGGAAATTTTAACTAACATAACCTACAACTGTCAATGCAAAATTTCCAGAGGTCTTTTTTTTTTTACTCCAGTCTGCATATTGTAAGAGTTAATGAGACATTGTAATGCTCAGTCAGTGCTGAGACAAGTGAGACAGTCGCAGGTGCATTTCTAATGAGGAGAAAGATGAAACTTATGGCAGGATGTGGTGAAGTGTGACAGCAGGACGGATGCTCAAATCCCCTTCAGTCCACTTGAGCAGATCCTTGGGGGTACAAGCACAGGTTGCATCAGTTGTCATAAGGAAAAGTTCCTTGCTCAGCAATCAGGCAGACGTGACCATTCAGGTCTGGAGATTCTGCAAGCTATCTTTAGTGGAGTGATTGGACAAGCCACACTGTACAATATGATAGAATTACTTTTTCAATTTCCACAGACAGACAGCGTACTATCGGGCAAATTGAGGAGGAGGTTGGCAACTGCAGACGATGGAGATCATAATAGCCATCCTGTGCATTGATTGGAAAGATGGATGCAGAATACTTAAGTTTGCTGAACCTGTTATTCTTTTGGTCGGGGGGGGGGGACCCATCCAACCATCCCAACCAACTCCATGACTCCATGACTTTTCTCACTCTTTATACTGCTGCACTAGAGGAGTGCTTCAAGAAGTGATGCTAGTTATTTAGCTATTTAGCATCAAATTTAGAGGTGTAATGAAGCCAGGCTGCATTATTTGACACGTTGGGAGTGAAAACAGGCTGTAGCGACATGGCTATAGGCAATTTTTGTTTTCAGTGAAATGTCTCGGATGGATGGCGATGAAATCTGGTCCTGATATCCATGGTGCTCGAGGATGAGCCCTGATAACTTTGGTAATCCTCCAACTTTTCAGCACCGTCTATGTTTATGACTGAATAGCTTGAAGGTTGAACAAGATAAACATATAAGCTTAGCTCAAACCATCAGCGTTTTGGCAGTGTCAATGCAAGCACGTAGCTTTTAATCATTCATTCAAACCACCATTATTCCTCAGTAGAGACTCACAGAGCTGCTAGCGTAGCTGTCGACTGAAGAGGGTTGATGAGGGAGAGCAATCACCTTGTTAAACTTGGACTGGAAACCGTATGAGCCAGCAAAATACATTCAAAGATGGTTCAAACATGTGCACTCGTTGCTAAGGAAAATGTGGACCCAAATATTGCTGAGGATCTGTTTTGTTACTACCCAGGAAGTATGTTTGTGTGTGTGTGGTGTTCACTCAGTATCCAGAGTCGCTCTGATGTGTCTTATCAGATTTGTTATTTCTGTACCATCTTGCTCCATCTCCTGTCTCCTGCCTTTATCCTCTGTTGGTTTCGTCTTCTGGCATGGAGATGCAAGTTGGACACAGATAAGGTTGATACACTTAGTGAGCACAATGTTTTATATTCCTGACAACACTTTCATAAAAAATGCATTAAACATGTGGTCGGGGCTTCAGTGTCGTTCACATTAATTGTACTTGGCAGTAACACGACGCATTAATAATTCATCTCTGCTCTGACTTTGTAGGGCTCCCGTCAACCGTTCTTATACTTTGGGTGCTGACCAGATTCTTCTACGATGACACGGGGTACGTTACTTCACTGCTATAATAACATTGCACCACTTCATGTCAAACGGTGGTAGTAGTAATTCTTTGATGGGACTGTAACATCGTATTAATGCTGAGTTTCATCTGGCTTTAATTGCAGTTGCTGGGACGACACAGAGAGTGTTGCTATTTGGTGGATCATTAAAGGACCAATAACAGCCTCGCTGCTGGTGAGTGAAGAGCAGCAGTAGCTCTAATGGTTGGTTGAAAACAGGTTGTGTCCGAAATCATCCAATCATTCACGACTCCATACTCACTATATATCACTATACAATATGGTGAGCTCATTAGTCAAATGAAAAACCATTGTTTGACACCACTTGGGTCATTTTTGTCCCTCCAGAGCAATGCATGATGGTATATAATGCTTGGCTAGTGACCAGTTGTACACTACTTTTAGTGATGCATTATGGGATACTTTGAGTCAACCATGTTCATTCATCATTATACAACACAGGGTTGCATAGAATGAAAGTTTGTAAACTCCTTCATGCTACACAAATACCAGAACATATACAGTTATTTATACACAAATATACGTACACATGTAGTAAACCTTTTGAATCTGCATCAGTGCATCAACTTCGGCTGTGTATGAGAGGCAAGCATCAATGTTATAGACACAGAGTCCACCTCTCCTCGTCCAGCTGTGGTCTTGTTCTCTGTAGAGCTATTCAAGAATTTCCTTTGTGATTAATAAAGTTCTATCTTATCTTATTTAGTGGGTAGTGAGTGATTTCAGATACAGCCACCATCTCCTGCAAACTTTCTATTGTTTCTAGCTGATTTTCCGAATGAAAAGCAAGATCCTTTTAAAAGGGTCCTAAATTTTCCCTTGATGGCTAGACACTTAAAAAATGATGCTAAAGCTGTAAGTCTCATGAAAGCATCCTCACCAGTTGATGATTAAGTTAGGCTACTTTATTCTAACATGTTTGGATGCTTAGCTCACATACCTGGACCATCAGACAGAGGCTAATGTCATTTGCGTAATTGCTCATATGTGTGTACATGTATTGTATCTCTTCCAGGTCAACATCGTCATCTTCATCAACGTGATCCGGATTCTTGTTCAAAAGCTTAAATCCTCAGTCATGGGCGGAAACAATGACACTGGACATTTTATGTGAGTCACACGTTACTAACACAATCGGACCTTCAGACACTTGCATCGAGGAATTTGCCTTCTAAATGATTATACAGTTAGATTTGGTGTAAAAGTCGTTCTTATGGGGAGCTTTACCAACTATCAGCGCAGCAACGAGGATGTATAGGAATATATGAATCTTATATCACAGTAAAGTCAGCGATACCCCAAGCTTCAAAGAGTTTGGGGGCAATGGAGGGAGCTGCATCAGCAAACAGTGTCTCAGAGCAACTGGTGAGAAGTGTCAGGCTACAAAGGCTGCCTTGTGCAACTGATAATGAGATTGGATGTTACGTCCCAGCAGGTAACCAAACAGCTGATGAGTGGACCACTGATTGTGAGGGATGAAAGAAGCAGCTGATGCCAATCAGCTAATGCAGGCGCCACTCCAGAACTCTGCTTGAAACTAACAAACGGCTCCATATGTGACTTTCATTTTTTGTTCACCTCCAGTTCTGTCGGCCATTTAAATATTTAGGAACCAAGAGGATTTTAGTACCTCACCTGTTAGGAAATTATCAGAGAATGAATAATTGATCTGACAGATAACAACATTTGTTATCCTGTTTTTGACAAGATATATTTATATGAGATATATTGATTATGGCCATAGAGTTGGGATTAAAGTCTTTTAAAGAAAAAATCATTATTAACCTGTGAAGTTTATGTTTTAGCTGTAAAAAACACAGTGACCAAAAGTGAAAGGTTCAATCTTATATTTGAAAAGTGTTCTGGTTACACATTTTTAACATTGTGCACAGCTTTCTCTTCCTTTCTTTGATGCCTGCCTGCGAGCCACAACAAGAATAAGTCCAAAAATTGAAAACCAATTTCACACAATAGAGCTCTTAAAAGATGACGCCACCTGACCAGCATCAAATCTGACCTCGTTCCACTGTACAACCCTCGTTGATATGGAACAATAGAAATCCCAAACATCCTTCCAAACATCCAACTTTCCACCACTGTGGTCCAGTCTGAAATATCTCAACTATTAGAGCCCAGTGTTAACGTAATTTTAAGCAGGAGAGACAGTATGAAGTAAAGAAAATGTTTATTACAGCAGATGATAAATGATAATGAGCCTTGACATGAAGTCTTTGGTGATTAGACTCTACAGGGAGATTTTGTGATCGAAGGGCACCAAGAAAAATCCCCCCATGGAGTCCAGACACTGGTGGTGGCTGATGACTCTTCCCAGATGGAAGACTGGGTGTAGATGGGGGGATGCTAGGGGCGTGCAAAAAAACAAAACAGCAGCATGAATGAACTAAAGGGAGGGAGACAATGGTATTTAAAAAGACATGATAGGCATGATAGATGTGTCGCTGTGCTATTGGATAGACGTGCCCGGCTGATGTGAGCAGCTGATATCAATTGACAGCCTGAGATAGTGAGTCAGGGAATTGTGAGTCAGCATGTGAGATGAGTGATTGACAGGATGGCATGAGGAATAATCTTAAAGACCATAAACATGCAAAAGAGAAGTCCTCTTGACTGCACTTTCGCTACAACTTAATTCGTAACAGCCGTGCTACGGCAAAATGTCTGCTGTGAAAAGGTCCATCAGGTTGAATCCCATGACATTTAAATCCACCTCAGGATGAATTGTATTAACTCTGGTGATCCCCTGACTTTGTCTAATGCTAAGCTTAAGTAGTAATGTGTTTTCATTACCTTAGAACGAGCCAGAGGGAACAGCCCCTCTTCTAGCCCAGGACCGACGAACCAAACACTGGCTCTCGAGATGGCCTTTTGCGTTTTTATGGAGCCATAGGGAAGGTTGAGATGAGAACCACTAAATCTTACACACTGGACCTTTAGATTGCATCATGTGTACGTTCTGTTGTGTTAGCATGCTGATCTAAGATGCTAAACATGGTGAGCAGTATCTGATACACATCAAACTCTGTGTAAGCTCGTTGTCACTGTGAACATCTCTGCATTAAAGATGCATTTAGCTAAAATAATTAATGTGCTAAAGTTCAGCCTCATAGAGCAGCTGGAGCTTTTCTTTCCTCCACAGAAAACATTTGAAGACAAGACTTTTAAGTTCTTCTTTTAAATTTAAAGAAGCGATTGTTCAGTGTCACGGTTAAACTGCTGAGTATGAGATTTTAATACATTGGAGAAGGATGGCAGTGTCTTTGAAGAGTTGACTATGAACAGGGAGAGGAGAGTGAATTAATGAAGTCCCTCTGTGAAATACTGAACTCTTCATTGCAGTTCAGGAGAGAAAATGCTGCGTTCATGAATCTGCTCTGGGAGCACCAGAAATCCGGCTTCACCGAAATGAATCCCCCCTTTTTCCTTTTGACATTTGGTCGCTGCAGATTCCAGCACAGCTGAATTAATTTAGAATGAGAGCAGCACACAAAAATAGATCTGGATGCCAGAAATAGACGTCTCCTCTATCGCCGTGCGACAGGATTGTTCCACCGGTTCACAGAGTGTTTCACACTTTCCCAAAAGCTTAATCTCCTTCTTACAAACTTCAATTTGATTCAGACAGATCTGTGACATTCGCACAAAGGTATAAATCCCCGGTGTGACAAATTACAGACACGATCCTGTTACAGGCTTGAAAATAATCTGATGGGTAATTTTTCTTTAGTTTTTTTTTTTTCACAATTTCTTTATTGATTTTCCATTTTAATTAACAAACATTCATACACATAACAACAACAGTATAACATACAAATACAAAAACAGGAACCCCTCTAACCCACCCTCTTCCCACCCACAACAAGATCTACGGTTAACAAAGTTCTGATAATAGTATCAAAATGTGCCTTACATATTTAATCTGTACATATTCCAGTGAATATCAATCCTCTTACAGTACCAATACTCCAGCCGTGTTAACCCTTATTGGGCCATTCCAAGATCATGAAGGTGGTGGCAACAGATCTTGTCCAGCTCTAGGTTGCACATTCAAATTATTTATGAAGGTTAGGAAAGACAACCACATTTTGTTAAAGTCCTCAACTTTTCCTCTTGCCATGTAAGTCAGTTTTTCCAGTGCCAAATTAGATGACAGCTCTGTAATCCATTGGCCCACGGTAGGTCCCTGAGTCTCCTTCCACTTTAAGGCAATCACACGTTTAGCTTGCAACAGACAGAAATTAATTAGTTTACGTTTTTTTACAGTCACTGGGAAGTTCTCAGGATATATGTGCAATAAACATATCTTAGCTTCAACTGGAATTACCTTTTCTATGAGTTTAGAAATTAAGTCAACAACCTCTTTCCAGAATATCTGCAGTTTTTGACAACTCCACATACAATGTAGCAGGGTACCAACTTCTTCCGTACATTTGGTGCAGTAGTCAGGAATATTGGGATCAAAATGGTGCAATTTCACAGGTGTGATATAAGTTCTGAGCAACCATTTATACTGTAGAAGTTTGCATCTTGTGTTTATAGTTTGTGTTTGAGCCAGAAGACATGCCTTCTCCCAGTCCTCTATGCTAATGTCTGATTGAAGATCATTTTTCCATGAAGATAGATAAGAGAGAGAGTTTTCTTTAGAGCCTGCTAGTAACAAACCATAAAAGATTGATATTTGACCTCTGCCATGTAGGTTGTTCACCATGAGTCGTTCAATAGTAGATAATGAGGGTTCTGAGGTAGTTTTAATCTGGGAGTATATGAAGCTTCTTAGTTGCATGTACTTAAAATGATGTTTCCCAGGTAGGTCAAATTTATACTTTAATTGTGTGAATGACATTAAAACGCCTTCTTCATAAAGATCTTTTATTATGCTTAATCCTTTCTCCATCCATTGTTTAAATCCCATGTCACGCCTCCCAGGAGTGAAGTTTTCATTTCCCCATATAGGTGTGAAACAGGAAAGTTTGGGGATATCATTTAAAAAGGTGTGGGCTTCATGCCATACTATCAGAGTGTTTTTAAGGAAAGGATTTTGTGTTCGTTTCCCAAGTATTTTAGCTTGAGACGAATAGAGGTACTGACACAATGGAAGTTCTATTGCATCATTTTCTTTTTTCTTTAGTTTTAATCATTCAGCAGCCGAGCGGTGATGTTATTTACGATCAGAGTGATTATTTAGGAATTTCAGATGACTGTTGTAATGTCCTATAAATATAATCATCAGAGAACAAGACAATGTGCAGACGTCTCTGTCGGGGTTGCTTTAATCACCGTTAACTGATCCGTGATAGATTACGACTTGATTCGGCTGTGAGTGATCTGGATCATTAGATATGAGCCTAGATAGTTTAAATCTCCATGACATGAGAGAATACACGTGTAAAAATGAAGAGTAAGAGAATAAGACAGGTGGACTAATAAGATTTTTGTTGGATGCATCACAGAGGTGAGGTTATTCTTTCCTATTGACACTATATTTAGACATCACTGATTTGACCTAAGCTGTGAGTACAATGCGTCATTGTTTTGTATTTTGACATTTTAATCTCTTCCACTGATAGGCCTGATGACGATTTTCTTTTAAAGGTCGCTTTGTTTAATAAAGATTTGATCTGCCACATCCCGTCTGCCTCTGACGAAACTTGGCCAAATGATACATTTTGTTGTTGGTTTCTGGCATTTAAAAGTAAAACACTGATTAGACCGACGCTGATAAGGTTGAATATTTCAAATTTTGAAAAGGCCATAATTACAACTTAATTTTCTGATTTTTGTTTGTTTGCTTTCTTTAAAGCCACTAAAGACTTGGTTTCAAATCATCAGGTTTTCTCTGTAACATTACATTTTAATAAGCAGAGTTAATTTAGCAATAATTAAACACTCAAAACACGGTAACGTAAGCAAACTCCCATCACTATGGTGGCCCTTTCAGAAAACAAAACAACATTTAAGACAACACAACAACATTTCAGGAAACAGTATAGTATACTATATAATAACATATAGTGTTGTATATTTTGCTTTTTTGGTACATTTTTATCTGGTGTTTTGTTTATTGGTGGCTTTAATAATTTCTTGCCTGGGAGTTTTGAAGAAACAACATTTCACTATACTTGTTTATACGTGTAAAACCTCTTCAATCTTGAATCCTAAAAAAATAGCACAGATACAATGAAATAATACAGAAACCTCTCTTGTGAAACAGCCCTAACCGTTCATGTTGGACCAGGCTGATGAAGAAAATGTGTTTTCAAGGCCTTAAGTATGGATCACCACAAGGATCTGCCTTCACATCACCTGTGCTGATGTCCAGTCTCTCTTCTTGCCTTTCATTCCTCTGTTACTTATTTCCCTCAGGAGGCTGGCGAAATCCACCCTATTCCTGATCCCTTTGTTTGGGATGCACTACACAGTGTTTGCCTTCCTGCCTGAGAACACTGGAGTGGCAGCCAGGCTGTACATCGAGCTGGGGCTGGGATCCTTTCAGGTATAAAACAACAGAGAGGAAAATAGACAGGGAGCAGAACAAATAGTCCAGATTTAATAGCTATATTGAGACGGATCACAAAAAAGCTACCAAAGATGAAATGATTGCAGTAGGATCCTTTAAAGATGGATATTTTGACTTGTCATAGAAGGAGAAGATCAGGTGTTACTAATCACACTCATTTTGGATCTGTTCTATTTAACTGTTTCAGTAAGACATGTCAAAATGTTTTCCATGAACAAGGCCTATGAGAGTTTGAGCTCTTTTGGGGGCATTTTAATGCTTATATTAAAGATTTGACAGTAGACAGATGAGAGGAGGTAAAGATAACGGGTGATGTTGCAGTTTATAGTCTGCGCCTTTAACCCAGCTCTAGCTTTGAAACAATGTTTATGTATTTATGACATACTAAAATTTGAATAAGAGAAAGGTCATATCTTGGTCACTGCATGTTGCCTGAAGGGCTGAATGGCTGACTGATCTGCGCTAGCCAGAAAAAAAGACATGCCATATTCAACTGATGCACCTAAAAATTAACATGAAATGTGACATAAAGTAAGTGAAAATACCAACACTTTGAAATGTCTTCTTACCTGTCAACCGAAATGTGTCTGCAGGCTGACTTTACCTACTGTCAACGCTGACTGTAGTAATTTAAGTGGAGTGTGCATGAGAGAGAGAGAAAGAAAGAGATTTATGATTTTCAAACGCTCACAATGTCTCTTGTGTTGCAGGGGTTCGTGGTGGCGCTGCTTTACTGTTTCATGAATGGAGAGGTAAGTGAATGTTTTGTGATATATAATCATACATTTATTATACAGCCAGAGTTAAACTGCAGTGTAGGGAGTCAAAAACAACCTATGAAAAGAGTTTTAGAGCATGTTTTGCAGTGTCATCTGCCGCAGTATCTTCTCTGATACAACCACAGGGAGCAACAAACTCAGACTTGTTTGAATTGCACACAAAGCGGCTTTAACGAATCTAGTCGGACTATTTCTGCGCTCATGTGTTTCTCTGCAGGTCCAAACAGAGCTGCGGAGATGGCTGAGGAAGTGCCACGGTCAAAATCATCTCACGCCAGCCAAGCGAAGTATCACTCAGATCACTATCAGAGCCCGCGGGGGGCTCGGGCGGCCGGCCTCTAGCGGTAACATCTCTTCAGTATGATTTTTAAGAGACTTATCCGTGAGAGTTGTGAGAATGTCAAGACCTCAAAGCTCATCTGCTGATGACATTAATTAAACAAGCCCCTCAGTGAGAAGACCAGAATGAACACTGGTGAGTGATTGAGGAAATGTGTCAGGATGTGTTATATCAATATCAGCAGCAGCTATGACCACAACAGTGCGCATTTCTGAGCTTAATCAGCGTGGTCCGTCTTCTGTTATGGTTAAAATACAAAAAAGTAAAGGGACCCTGGTGATTTGTAGGGATGTCATGGTGACACTGTGGAAAGACGAGATCACAGGAGAGGCAGAGCTGGCCCGGAGCTTGTAGGAGGATGATTTCACACGGTTGTGTTTACAGTTTGGACAGCGTGAGTACAAAAATGAGCAAATGTCGAAGGATTATATAGAGACAGCTGATGAAACAGTGGATGTTGAACTTGGATAAATTGTTTTAAATGAGCTTGACTCGTCTAATTGTTTTGTGCTGCACTGAACAGAAGCGATGACACCATTGTTGGTGAAGGCTTAAAATATGTGCAGGACTGAGGAATTCACCTGCTGTTCGGTCGTGACGATCCAGAGGGGCCTGAGTGAATGTATTTAATGTTGTGTGTTTGCTTGTGTGTGTGTGAAGCTGCCATATGTTGGTATGTTGTGTCTTAAAAGCCTTGATGAGCCATCTTTGAAACACAGTATTTGCGGATATTTATATGCTTGTTTTTAATGCTGTTGCCAGATGTGATTATCCAACATTTGCTGCACTACAGTGGAAACCAAAGTGATACAAAAAACAGGGTATGCCAGACATTTACGTGGTAAAATGGCACCCACATGGTACTGTATCATTAGACGAAGCATTTCAACTGACACTGTAACAGTGTCTTAAAATACACAATGCGTTTTTGAAGCTCAACGTTTCACCCGTGTGCGAGTTTGTTCACAATTTGATGACAGTGGTGGAGAAAAAAGTCAGATCCCTGCATCCCTAGATTTTTAATAGGCCATGAATATTGCACTGTACTGTACCATTAAGCACTTTGACTGTCCTTGTCACAAAACATTATAATTTAATGTTGCACTTTATTTTATATTGGTCATATTGTATTTCCATTGTTGTTCTTGTGGATCTAGTGAAGGATGGCCTGAGAAGGGAAAAAAATCACATGAATAAATGAAACATTTGTGGTTTGAGAAGTATGTTTTTGTGCTGGCTTATGTTTTCCATCAACACATCGTAAGCTTGGTTTGCAGATAGAAGGGAGGTAGAAGAATGTTCATGTTTGCTTTTGGCTTCCTTGATTTTGGATTTTTGGGTTCCCCAAACTTTGCAAAAAGTAAAGAAATTAGGAAGGAGAAGCTGTGGTACATAGATGAGAGCAGGTATATGTAATTTTTCTGTTGCCAGAATGACTATGCCCCCTTTGGGTGAAAACAAACACTGTGAAAGTGCTGGCATCAAGTTGGAAAAGACTAGTAGCACTGTGCCTAAAAGCCGCTGTTATGCATTTTTCACACCAAACACTAAAAAACCTCCACAGTTTACAATTTTCTTTTCTTCCCCCAAGAATGTAGGACAGTAAAAGAAGAGATTTGTGGCTTCAGATCTTCTGCAGAGAGAATGGAAATGGTCACCCAGCCAGTCGATACATGTCCATCTGTGACAAACACTTCATCACTCATCAACCTTTATCTCATTAAATGTTTATGTATAATGACGTAGATTGTAGATCGACAACTACACAACATGACTGTCTGCCCGACTGTCCACAGGACTTGGGCTTCTTATTTCAAACTATTAGATATTAGACTTCAGAATTTGCACTGAAATTAGAGGGACTGCTTTCATCTATGGTCCATTTTAATGGATGGGACACAGCCCAGAGAAAATAAACCACGATATCCTCAAAATACAGCAATTTACCACATAGATTTATTTTGCAGTCAAATTTACACAACCTTGGACATGAATGTTGGACACCAGAACGCATGTTACACATAACACACTGTCACAGGTAGAACATAAATAGCCTTATGGATGAGGTTTTATAGATTATTCTTTTGACATTTAAGTTACTTATTCTCATGAATGCTTGTACATAAACATGCGTACAAAATACACCCTCTTCAACTTTCAGACACACACACACCCACGTGCGCGCACACACACACACACACACACACACACACGCTTTCTCTCTGAAAACAGTTACATAAACATAAACATAGGCCTACAAAAACACGGTCACAGACAACAGGTCGTCATCAAGGGGTCCACCTGTGTGCCAAAAATACTGTATACATATACAGTGAACTGTATATAGGGTCAAGAAAAGACATCATTTGTACACCATGGCAAATTGATAGCAGGCGACATTTAAGAGCAGCTGAGCAACATCAGTACATTCAAAGATTCATTGGCAATCAATAGAACTCACACACATACACTCAACACTTGATAAAACTGGCTCAACACACACAACCGTCAAAGAAGAGGCATCTAAACACAGAGATACTGAACACACTGAAAATTACATTTGAAGAAATAGTTTGATATTTTAGTAAATGCACTTTAAATTCACTTTCTTGCAGAGAGTTGGACACGAAAACCGACACCATGAAGAAACAGCAAGCTAGTAGATGTGAGCTAGCTAATAGATCTGCTAGCTAGCTACTATCTACTAACAAGTAGCTATAAATTAGCTATTACTGTAGTTAGCTACTATCTACTAGCTAGCTGTTTTATCTACTGGCTTGGGGAAACATCTAGCTAGTGGATATTGGTTAGTAGAAGCTCACTAATTGACAAATTATATGTTTAATCTGTTCTTTTCAGTCTAAAAAAGACAGGTTGCGGTTTCATCGGGAGTTTAGTGACCTTCAGAGGTGTTTCCTGAGGACAGAGCCAGGCTAGCTTTTTTTCTCTGCTTCCAGTCTTTGTGCTAAGCTAAGCTAAAGTAAATGGCTACAGGCTGTAGCTTCCCATTTAGTGTTGGGTCAATCAATCTTTTAGCAGGAAAGTGAATAAACATATTCACCAAAATGTCAGACTATTGTTTCAAGAAAACATGTCAAGGGCTTTTCTTCAACACATATATAAAGATTAGTGTGTTACCATAATGCTAAATTAACCATAAGGATAGTGTCTGAAGAGGGGTGTGGTTAGCTAGCTAAAAATAAGCAAAAAGTTGGCTAATTTTGTTATAGGACTAAAAAAGTGCAAATGTCCTCCCATGTCAGGTAAATGTTTTAGAAAATCAAACAGTTCACAGTTTGTTTTGAAACGAAAATGAGCAGGAAGGAAACTGTGGGATTGAGAACGGGGTGCTGTAACAAAATCACCAGCTTCTTGCTGTAAGTTTGACATCAGGCCTCTTTTAGAAACGTATAATTTGTAGGCTTGTTTTTTGATTTGTGTAAAGAAAAA
Organism: Pagrus major; assembly: GCF_040436345.1. Taxonomy (NCBI): domain Eukaryota; kingdom Metazoa; phylum Chordata; class Actinopteri; order Spariformes; family Sparidae; genus Pagrus; species Pagrus major. The sequence goes on along the minus strand of NC_133235.1, from coordinate 18,880,684 downwards.
TTACAAAGAAGTAGATGTTGAACAATATGCCTCACCCTAACCCTCATCATCCAAAATCTGAAGGAACATGGCTCAAAAAGCAAATCAATGCCAGTCAACTATCAAAGTAAAACTCTAACACTTTGCTGCCACCTTGTGATAGACAATTATACAACACAGACATGGTCAAATAAGGAGTTTTCTTCTCCTTGTTTCACGGACAGTAACAGCTTTGAGACATGGTCGTTTCCATCTGAGCTGATTCAGACTCAGAGTGACAGCTGGTGATAGAACACGTCAGCAACAGCAGAGAGGTTTTTATTAACACCCTCGTTCACACTTTGTGTTTTATCTGTCGCAGTTGTTCCACCTACTAAACCCTTCATAATAAAACAAAAACATATATTTTTCTACTTCTGGTTCTCATCTCTTTATAGTGTCTCACAGTCACACACTGACAAAAGCCAAACAGATGCAATAAAATCGATGCATCTCTTCAGTAGTGCGTATGTTTTATCTCACTTTTTAGAGGTTATATTTGTGTTTTATCTCTTTATATTATCCTCTGCAGCTTTGGACAGCAATGTCCCAAGTGTGGTTGCTTTCCTTAAGATCAGAAGTGAAACATTGTGCCACACATCGTCCTCCATCACCAGTTATGGCACTACATTTATGGCACTTCGACGAAGAAAGTCAACATTAGTCAATGTAATGAACTCATAACATCAAGCATACAAATAAATTACACAAAAGAAAGCATGTATTAGTGAACACTGATACATTTCACATGGCACTAGTTTATGGAAAATAAATATACATCCTTATCTGTTTAACAATATCAATTCATTTTTTTTTTAAGTTACTACATTCTTTTAAATCCACTCAGATGACAGTACAAAAAATAAATATCTTGAGTAAATACTGTGGATAAACCCTCCTGTACACATCATTTCACATTTCATCTTATTAAATGATTTCACCACCTGGAAAGTTATTGTTTGTTAGCTTGTTTGTGCAAAAAAACAAAAAGAGAAAGAGAAAAAATGGGCAACACTCCGCGATTGTCAAGAGCTGTCACGTTAAAGCATTTTGCGTTTGGCTGTAACAAAATGTTTTGTTTCTATTCTGAAGCAGTTTATGTGTTTGACGTCGGTGTTGAATTGAAATGGACTTGCAATTATCTTGAATAAGACGACAGATGGGAACCAAGCAGTTAAATAAAGCAGCGATTATGGAGAGCTATTACTCAGGTTCTGTCAAACTCATCATGATTAAAAAGAAAAGAAAAAAGAAAAACACAGCAGGACTTGTTTCACATAACGTAAGTTAATAAAAAGAGAAAGAGACGAAGAATTTCACCAACAAATGCGCAAACTATTTTTCTGTTTTGCAGCACACGATGAAAAAACACCACTCTGTACATTCACTGCAGGAAATGACTCTTTCTATATCTGCTGATCTGTTGCACTGTAAATCAAAGTGAGAGCTATTTGTGACCGACTAGGCACTTTGGAATATGAGTGTAGAAGATGATTAATTAAAAAAATGTAACATGAACAGCAGTTTAATATGGCGTTGATGTGTTGAGGCTCAGAGAACAGAGAACATCTTTAAAATCACGATCATGTCGAGGGTTTGATTCTCAATGCCTCATATTTTTAAATGCTGCACATATAAAAGCATGGCACTGCGAGGAGCTTTAGATACAAGCATCCCGATGGCACATGTACAGTTTGTATGTTCACAGTTTGCATGAACATCACTGACTAGCTGTGAGGATAAAGCAGTTCAGAGTGAAAAGTCTTTTTTCATTTTTTAATCAAAATGTGTTTTCCCTCATGTACTGTGCTGTCCTCTACAGCAGTGGTTCCCAACCTTTTATTTGTCTTGTCCGCACTGTTTTTGGTGAAAATGCTTTTAAAGATTCATCCTGATGTGAGTTAGACATCTTAAACTTGATTATTTGATATTTGGATGCTTATAAAAACAGGATTAAGGACTATTTGACCACTGAATGCACCTGTGCGTGCTGTTACTGAACATTGGTACAGTACATTCATTGTCTTGATGTTGTGTTTGCTGATTGTTTAAGTCAGTCACTTGATTCTTATATGTGAAAAGTTTTTATGTTGTTTGTTTGTTCCTTTATGTGAAACTTTTTCTGCTGCTGTTTTGGCCAGGACTCCCTTTTAAAAGAGACTTTTTTTTTACCAGGAATGTTCCTTAAAAATCCACAAATGGAAACATGAAAATGCCTAAAATCAAGTGAAAAATTTATAAAAAGATGTCCCAGTATCTCACTGAAATGCTACTTTGTAGGTGATTGTGTCTTTTATCCCGTGTAAAGAAATATTTTGACTAGCACTCACAAATTTCTGACATTTTAATTTCTCAAGGGGTTAAATTAAAAAAAAAAAGTTTAAAAAAATAATGAATACAAGGTTTCATGCTTGTTACAAGTAAAAACAACAAAAACAAATGAAAATTCCCCCAAATAAATTAAAAATAGTCTAAAAACAAGTCACTATATCTCACTGAAATGCTACTTTCTGGGTGATTGTGTCTCATATTATGTGTAAAAACATTTATTGACTTGAAATCAGTCAAATAGAGAAGAGAACAAAAGAAAAACTAAAATAAATTTCATAAAATAGCAGAAAAATATTGTTCTATCATAACTTGTTGTTTCTGACACGTCACGACCGCTCAGATTCATCCTGTAACAACTAAGGTTGGGAACCACCGCCCGACAGTGCTCTTTCATTTTGGCACTAAGTTTTTATATATATATATATTTATACTGTGTGTGTGTTTATTTAATACAAACAAATATTTCAGAATATATCGGGCAGGATCTTCTGGGTCCTTTTTACCGTACATGTGATGAAGTCTACAGATTTGGGCTCCAGTTCCTTTTGTTTGAAAAGGTCATTACAATAACTGCATTATGCAAAAAGAAACAAATTCTGATCTAGACACCAAAAGTAACTATTTACAAAGTTCATGAGTTTCTTTCTTTTTTTCTTTTTTTAATATATCTTTTGACATACTCTGTACTTACGGCTGATTGTAGAAAAATGTTTAAATTTAGGATGAAACATTTAAACAATGAGCATTTGTACAAGCAAGGCGAACGTTTGGTTGTTATTTCACTTTGGACTGTTGTGAGATCCAGTCAGGCAACCTGTTTGGCACTTTGAAGCACATTTACTTTACACACCAAACAGCCAAATATGACCCCTACATGTGATGTTTTTTTCTGTCACCATCTCTGGCACCAAATCTACATTACTATTATCCATAAATCAAACAATAACAGGGCGTATATTTAAAATAATTGGTAGAAAGGGAATTTCTAATATCTTTTTTCATGTTTTAATTAATTTGGGTTGTTCATAAAGATATTAAATGTCTCACAATCTACAGAGTCAACTAAAACACTTAAATAAATCTGATTATATTCTATCGTCAAATGAAATTAGAAAGTACGACATCCTCTAATGAAATATCCAGTAAATGCTTTCAGTATTACCTCACGTTTGAAGGCCAAACTACAAAATATAAGAGGTGTGAGGGGTCACTTTGGTCTGTTCTGGTTGGTCTGGATGTACATTAAGTGGAACGGCACCTTTAAAGTCGTCTCGTGCCGATCAGACGCTCAGGTTGGGAGGCTGATGTTGGCGTTCTCCGCCAGTGGGCTGGACATGCGTATCTGGGAGCTGCTCTTGCTGAGGATCGACAGCTGAGTCCCGCCGTTCACTCCACTGCTGGCCAACGAAGGGTGCCGCTGCTGCTTCAGGTCCACAGCAAAGTATCGGTTCACCGTCCAGCTGCGCCATTTCCTCTTGATCTCCGACTGCACCTTTAGGGAGAAACTTCACAAGGTCATTTTTAATGTACTTTAAGCTGTAGGTACAGTACGCTTAACTCGCGTGGGCGACACTTTAAGACACACAAGTTTTTGCCAACAGTTGTCGTTCCTGTGGAGCATTTGTACCTGGTGTATAAAAAGTTAGTTAATGATGACTTGACAATATAGCAAAGCTGTTATCTCAATAAATAAGTCTTTATATTTTACATCAGAGGTCAGTGTTTAGGTTTGACTGGCCCAGTCGCCAGAATAAAAAGTTGGCATTGTACGTTTTCTGCCACAGATACCAAGTAAGTTTTTTGTATTGCTATTTTTACCAACAACAATAGAACATTTACCTTTTTAGTTGTTCCAAAAAATGAAAGGATGTTTGGTTGCCTTTTCATCATTACTTGTTAATGTTAGTGAGCTATAAACTGTGATTTTACAAAGACTACCGGCATCTTTTAAGTTGGAAAGCATTTTCTTGCATGTTACTGAAAGCATGAGTTGATGTCATACATTGAGAGATTGGAGATTGGGTTGGTGTTGACCGTTGGCATCTAGATTATATTGTGTTATAAATAAATAAGTGTTTATACCTTCTAAAAACTAAAATAAGGTTTACAGTACATTTTTACAGCTTTGCGATGATAGTCACTACACACATTGAGAGCAGTCCTGGAATAAATAATGTCAGAAAAAACACAAAGTGAATGTGTTTATGAACCGGGACAAAAGCTTACCTCTCCATTGAGGAAACAGTAGAGGACAGCTACAACAAAGCCCTGAGGAGAAGAATGGAGACATCAAATAAGAGAAAAACAGCTTGAGGTGGAAATATGCTTTCATTTTTAAAAATAGTTGCATCCTTATCAGCAAAGACTAAAGACAGATCGAAAAACGTCTCACTGTGGGACTTGGATAAGCTTTTAAAAATGTTATGCTACTTCTACTGACAGCTATGCTACAAAACAGTGTTTGCTGACAGCTCTGAAAAGCAGAAAGAGGTCACTGAAGCTTCAGTATCCAGAAACTGTAATGTGTCATCATGTCAAGTCTACTGGTCTGTAACATTTTCTATGAACTGCTGTTCAAGATGAAGTTTATATTTCACTCTGAAGATTTGTTTGTTATTTTCCACATTATAGTTGCAGAAGTTGTCAATACCTGATATTCTGTTTACACATATTGGCACAAATATAGGGTCATAAGCACTGGATAGGACGTTTGTATTTGTTGCAGTTAGACTGTATGTTGGCTTATGCTGTTAAATTTGTGTATTTTTTGCATCAAACTCTGTTCGTAGCCGGCTCGGTGATTTAAATGGTGTAATTAACTGAATAATCATCTTGTTTATAGAAAGTAAGAAAATGGCTTAAAATTATTTTCACAATTTTTCAGGTGATTTGCTCATTATTTACAGTTGTAGCACTAAACCTGAACCCTGTCACCCAAACATCAACTTTACTGAGACCTTTAATGTGTAACACTGGTGGAGTTACCCTTTAAGCTGCTGTTATATCGGTTATTTCTAACTATATTACTCAAAATTAGTGAGGTATATTGGGATATTTTAGTGTTTCACATGATTGTTTACTCTGTGACATATCTGAATTGTTATTTTGTGTTTTGTGAATATCATTAGTCCCCAGAAATAATGCAACACATTTCATTTGACTTTTATTGCAAATCCATGCACATGCATATCTGCACCCATACCCCAATATCCATTACTAATTTAGAGAAGTGTAAGCTTGCAGTCTGATGATTAATAATAACAGTATAATAATAACAATTTACCACTCACTCAGAGTGAACTGTTGACTGTCTATTATAGGGGTAGTGAATGAGTTAAGGTGATTTCAGACATAACTTATGTGTGTGTTTACTCAGTTATTGTGTTTAACCACAGACAGTGAGAAAACATCCCTAATTCGACAGCTTGTCGTTACTTCTGTGAATCCAGGTTTGTTGTTGCTATACTAACTTTGTTTTACTTTTGTTTACATAGTTTAATAATTGCTTCCTGCAAAAACTTCAACTTCTTTTTGGGAAAAATGTTTAGGTCGCTGCATAGCTGTGGACAGTGAGGGAAGAAAAGTAGGTTTGAGCATCACTAGCCCTCTCCTAAAGAGCCTCTTTGTATTTATCATTCCATCATGTTCTCTCATTCACCATCTGGGACCTCTCTTTAATTGAAACCGGACCTTCGAGAAGCTGTAAGAGCACATAGAAATACCTGAAAGGATCCCAGCCCCAGTTCAAAGACCAGTCTCTCCCTCTTGCTGAAGTCTTCAGGTGAGAAGGCGAACACAGTGTAGTGAATACCGAACAGCGGGATGAGCAGGAGGGTGGAGCGCGCCAGACGCCTACACACACACAAACACACACAGTTTAATAAGATTTAGGTGTTTCTGATTGCGTTACTGATGTGATGTTATGACACATTTTTTGACTAAAATAGTCCTATGGTTATTTTTAGCGCCAAGGCTGAAGATGTTCTTTATTTCTTTTTTGTCAATAAATCCCATGAAGACACCAAAACCAACAATGAGCTGACCCTTCTAACAAATACTGCCTGTGTAACCAAAGCCTCATAAATCTCATTCTTCTGTGCAAAATAGCTATTTTTGTCTCAAAACACTATTAAAAACACATATATGAACCAAACTGATGCACTGGCTGACTTGTTGCTATATTGCAATGAACCTGGGCACCATAGTTTATTTCTAATCAGTCCCTGCTGCTGTAAATACTCACTGGAGCACCTCATGTGTATCCATCCGCAGCTGAAAATAGTTCCCAACAAATTCACTATTTCCGCCTGTTTGAGTGAGGATAGTTAAAATCTAGAGTGACCAGCTTCTAAAGGAAAATTAAAATTGAAACAATGCATTTGTCACCCGTTTGTAAAGATCTACATATTCCGTAACAATAAATGGACATGGTGGTATTGAGGGATTGTTGTATATTGTTGTGGTTTTGGTCTTTGATGGGATTTGTTGACAATAAAAAAATATAGAACAACACCAGCTTTATTATTATCCTTTAGGACTGCGGTTTGATTTAGTGCACTAATCCATCTTTAGGTGAAGACCGTCACAAGACTGAGACAAGAAACATATAACCGTTGACATGTGAAATATAACCCTGTAGTCAAATAGTTATGTATTTATCTCCTTATCTCTGCAGCAGGTATCATGCAGCAAAACATTGTGTCTCACATAGACACAAGGAATGGAAAAACACAGAAACACACAACAAATATGGAACTGAAAGACATAAATGTACAAACACAGTGCAGGTTTTTACAGTGCAGCAGTGACCCCCAGAGGTACTTAAGGAGCAGAAGAAAAAACTTTATACCCTAAACTCTTTCACTGTGAGATGTTAGAAAATGTACGAACACTAGAACATTTTGTGCTTATGTTTCACCACTAGCACCTTAACCTTGATTCCAAAAAAGTTGGGAGGCTGTGTAAAACACTGAAACAAGTACAAAGATCTCATCAACTTCATTGATTTTTGTAAATATATGTTTATTTTGAATTTGATATAAGCAAAACGTTTCAAACAAGTTAGGATAAGAGCAACAAACGCCTGAGGAAGTTGCTGAATGCTCCAAAAACACCTGTGTAGAACGTCTTGATGAAGGTTCTCAGTCATCCAGGTCATGTTCTAAGTGCTGTATTGTAGGCAACTGGACGCGTTTCAGTTTCTTGAAGGCGTTTCACTTCTCATCCAAGAGGCTTGTTCAGTTTTAACTAACTGGAGGGGAGTCACAGGCTGTTAAACTCTGTGTGTAGGTGTCCTTACAGAGTCGTTAAGGACACGTGTGGGTCGTTGATCCAACCATCCTTCATGTGGGTTTCTAAGGCTAGGTGAGCCCAGGTGTGGATGGTTGTTAATCTGTCTGTGGAGGGAACTCAGCACAGCATTGTAGGTGGGTGATAAATAATGTCTTAGGCCACCTCCTCTGTTCAAAGACAAGTCGTTCCAGTTTGACATAGGTGGATTCCTTTACTCCTCTTTCAAACCATCTGTCTTCTCTGGCCAAGATGTTTACACTGTTGTCCTCAGAGGAATGTTTTTTCTCCTTCAGATGTAAGTGGACAGCAGAGTCTTGAGGAGGAATTGGCCCTCCAGTGTTGTGTCATTCGTTTATTGAGAGGATGCTTTGTCTCCCCAATATACAAATCTGTGCAGTCCTGGCTGCATTGAACAGCATAAACTACAGTACTCTGTTTAAGCCTTGATGTGCTGGTAGGTTTGAAGTGAACCGGGATATGATGTTTATTGAAGATCCTCCTGAGTTTCTCAGATATTCCCGCGACATAAGGAATTACGATGTTGCTACGTTTTTCTGTCTCCGAGAGACGGAGACAGAAAACGAAATTGTGCCATTTATGGAGAGGACATACAGCGAATTACGATGTTGCTATTAACGTAGCAACATCGTAATTCGCTGTATGTCCTCTCCATAAATGGCACAATACAGGAGGGCCAACTCCTCAGGTCAAGACTCTGCTGTCCACTTACATCTGAAGGAGAAAAATCTTTTCTCAGGTACAGGTAAACAGGTTCAATGGTAACAGGTGATAGTATCGTGTTTTACTATCTCAGACGTTCACATGCAAGGAGGGGGCGAGGTTCAACATTTTGTGAAACTCATGATTATATAAAGGATATTACTACATTGGGCTCAGGAAGACTTTGTTAAAAAACATTTGTAAAACATTTGTTTGCAAATGATTGCATTCTGTTTTTATTTATATTTCACTCAGCATCCCAACTTTTTTGCAACCGGGGTTGTAAACCAAATCTGAAAACAATTTACAATAAGATACACAATAATGTGAGTAGTTACTCAGGAACTACTTGGTAAGAATAACTGTAATTTAAGGATGTTATCATACCTGCCAACATTAGACTATGACAATGAACTTTTTACTTTTACTCCTTACATATTTAAAACAGGCTTGTTACTTTAGTTTCAATGCATTTGAGGGCAATTATCGTTTTTTTACGACGTTTTATCAAACCGAAATGTATTTGATGTCCTGGGAATGTGACTCAACAATCAACTATCTCTGGTGCATTTACGAACACCTCGGTCAAATCATACTGACTCTGCCTTTAAGTTTAATAGTCTTTGAATTATAACAACACAACATGATGTTCAGTTAGCTTTCAAATGGCTGGTAAAAATATCCTTCAGAGAGATACTTTTTACTTTTATACTCTGAGTACAATTCAGCCTGTTGCTTTATTACTTTTACTTGAGCAAAGTAGTTGAATCAGTACTTGTACTTTGACCAGAGTCCGTTTTTACACAGGTATCTGTTCGAGTATAGAATGTGTGTACTTTTGCCATCACTGCCTCTCAAAGGTATGTCGGTATCAGCATATATGTTGTCTGATATGTGCCAGTATAATCTTTATTTTTACAGGACATCATGCAGGGAAAGGTGTTTAAGGGTAATTTCTAATTATTAAATCCCCAGTAAAGTTTTCTGTTTCAGTGATCTGATGTCATTTTAGACAATAAAGTTCAATGTTAAACTGTAAAATATCCTGCCTCCATGTCACTAGGACTATACCGTTCTCGGCATCCCCCCCAAATATCAAGTATTTGTCGGGCTCTAGTCCTCACAAGTATAGAAGTACAAACAAGTGTGAGACACAGAGAGAGCAAGTATACATTTGGGAGTTCAGACCATTATAAAAACTCTAAGAACCCCTGGTGTAAAACACACACGACACACACACACATGCGGTCAACACAAGACAGACACACACACACGCAGACACACTTACAGTGTGATGGTGGATAACTCTGACATCCTGCACGAATGCTGAACAGCCTGTGTGGGCTCACTGAAGCATTTCTGAGCACAGCTGCTACACAGCACAAAGACAACACAACAATACAACAAAGACAGTGTCTTTAGGGACACAAACGCACAGTCTCGTACACAATACACACGCGCGCGCACACACACACACACACACATCTTCACACTTGGTCACGCACGCACAGGTCTAAGCAACAGATGAAATGAGATTATCTGCTGGGCCTCAGAAGACGGCGTCCTGTGGGAGCAGAGCAGGAGTGATGTCTGGCTACAGTACAACTCCATAATGAGGCTCAAGCTTCCTGCCAACAGGTACTACAAATGACTAGATTTATATGTATCTGTATTTATAAGCATCTAGGATGACACATCAGTTACACTATTGATAAAGATATGAAAATATATGCATTGCTGTTCTCCTGTTTCTAAATATCAGATATTGTATAATAAAGGGACATGCCAACTGATCTACATTTAAAACAGTAGCGGTTATACAGACCAGACTTATGCAGGCCAAATAATGCTGTTTTTCATCTTGTGTCCAAGGTGTCATGTAGTGTCTGATTAAAGGAAAAAGCTAGTGCTATTCTGTATTTTTCAACAAATCCCATGAGAACACCAAAGCTGACTATGTGTTAGTCCTTCTTTCAATACTTCCTCACCCTGTCTCACACTTATACCCATTCTTACTGTAAATCTTTAAAATCAGGTCACAAACTCCCGAAACCATGTTTGTGGCAAACACCCCCAAACAGAAGGAAATCGTGAGTTTGTTGGGAACTATTTTCAGCATTTGGTGCTCGAGTGACAATTCGTCGCAGCAGGACCTTGATGTAGGGCGGATTCAAAATAATGAAGAAACATGCCACCTACTGTGGTTTATAAGTATGTGTTTTAAATAGTCTTAGAAAGGATAAGTTCACCCAAAAAAGAAAATTCACTCACTAACTACTCACCCCTATGCCGATGGAAAGTTTTGTAGTCTGCAAAACATTTCTGGAGCTTCACAGCAAAACAATGTTGCAGCATTCTCTTAAACAACTGAGCTCTTTGTGGACTCCACTCAGCATGGCGGTGAGTAGGTAATGACTGAATTTTAATTTTTGGGTGAACTGTTCCTTTTAGGCCTTTATACACTTGAGGTGCTTTTTTTGCCGTTTATATTATTTTTTTGAACTGTTGCTTTCATCCTAAGTATTTTCACACTAAAGTTATTGCAAATCGTTTTTCCTGAGCTTTTGCATTGCCAATGAAGGCATCAACCAATCGTGATGTCACGTTATGAGAGTGGCAGACCTGTTGATTGACAATGTGACACCTGTGATTTGGGATGATTACTATAATGTTTACTGACGGTATAACTTAAGCTCTTATATCCATCCGAGCTGTCTTCAAATCCAGCAGACTGCTTTGATAAAAACAATAATTTTACCTCGTAGAACATGAGAGTTGCTGGTCTACTGCCGCCTCGATCGGTTAGTTTTGTTTGTATTTTGGTGTTTTAAAATGTTGCATTTTTGGTGTTGGTATTCTCATGGGATTTGTTGTTACTAAGAGAAATACAGAATATTGCCAGCACAAGTGAATCACATGTTTATATGCACAGTGTACTAGAGATGTTAAAATCCTGTTAATTCACTTAAATCATTTTTATGTACAACATTTCTCACACACAGTGTTTTCTGAAGATGTACATCACTGGAATCAGTGTACTGGATGACGTTAACTTACAGGTAAATGCTTGATTCATTCCCTCCGATATCAGGAGACTGCAGCTTCTGGACCAGGATGACGATTATTCCAATGAAGAGGACGAAATTGATCTGAGGAAAAACAAAACGCAATGACATAAATCTGGAGCACTCATTTAATAAAACATGAGAAAAACTGAACAAACACATCAGGATCTGCCATACCATAATAGAAGCCACAACTGGTCCCTTGATCACCCACCAGAGGGCAGTGTTCTCATTTGTATCCCAGCATCTGATGGAGGAGGAGGATGAGGAGGAGGAGGGGAATATCATTCAGCATGCTCTCCTTCACTTTCTCTCATCACTTGGTAATACACAGCGCCATAAAATATGTCAATCAAGTGGCCATTTGCAGAGTATCGGAAGACGGAGAGAGAGGGTCAGAGCGGAGTGGAGGATTTAAAATGGAAGCAAACTTAACAAAAGAGAATAAAATCTGTAATTTGACCTACTCAGAATGATCAGTCTAATTATTTTAAGTGGTGTTTGTTTACTCACATTATGTATTGTGCACAAGAGATGATCGAGGAATAGATGGGAAATCAACAAAAGCTTGTAACCCTGTGAATTTGCATGCTAAAACATCGGTAGCCTACGTACCTACTCACATTATCAGTTTTTACAGTTGAACACATTAAATGATTTCAACAACACTGTCAAGGTCTCAGCCGTCTTCCTAAATTTAGACTAAATAGACTTGTGAGTGAAATGTACTCAAGTGCCTTATACACCGTAAACATGGCAAACACGCAACATGCATTTCTTCTTTTTCTGAATGTAAAATCTGAAGTCGGAAGAGGAGTTATACCCAGTGTCATGGAAGTGGAGCCTCAGGACTGCCCAGACTGTGACGCAGATGGTTGGAGTTCCTGTAACAACAGTAATCATTGATAAATCTGAGAAAAATACAGAACTATTGTCACAATAACACTCATCATGTCACACATGGAATTAGGATTATAGAATTAGGATTCATATTTGTGTGATTGTAAACTGGATTATTCTGTATTTATCTGTAAAAAGATCAGATAAATGATGACTAATACAAGCTGTTATCATAATGAACAGAAGTGTTTGTCTCTATATAGTGTTGCTACTTCATCTGTGCCTTATGGTGAAGTTTGGCTGAAATTTAAAAGGCTGTTGCAACTATTAGAAACAAAACGGTTTTAACGTGACCTCCAGGATTAAGACATACAGGTGACGAGAAGTTAAAATATCTGGTGTATCTCATTGTACTATCTCTATTCTTCTTAAGATTAAAACACTGAGAATAAAAATCTAAATAAATTGACTTTTCAGAGTTGAAATGGGGTCATGAACTGTTGAATTTACAGTACGAACAGAAGCAGAAGTGAAGAAGAACTGCTTTCCGACATTATTGATAACCGCTCAGGAACGGATACTCACCCCATCCTACGATGGTGTACCAGTAGAAGTAGCGTCTCTCCGGAAAGAAAGTTTCCACCAGCAGAGTGAAGAGATACAGACCTTCGATGAACAGCCAGAAATAGTTGGACATGACACAGTAATGGAAGAAAACCATCACTGCTTTACACGCCACCTGCATGGGGAAAACACAGGAAGAGGCGCATCAGTAGAGCAAAGGCAGAGGGGCAGGATTTAACGCTCAGTCTTTCTTTGAAGAGCTTGAGACAACAAACGTCCTTACACCTGTAAGTCACAGTGCCAACAGACATCGTTGTCACTGGGGTGACGGGGCAGCAAACACGGCAATTAGCCTAAAAATGTAGCATTCAGCAGCTACTGTATGTTTTCACAGTAGAGAGCCACCTACATGTCAGGTGGACTGTAATCTAATGACATCGTGTTAATTAAAGAGTCCATATTCTGAGTGGGGTCAACCAATTACAGCACTGATCTGATTCCTGGTACCACGACGCCATGATGGTGACCTGTGATTGCCATAGCAACAACGGTACAGCAGCGGGTTTGACAAAAAGGGCAGAGTACCCATTGATATGTTAATGAGGCTCTAGTAGAAGATTTCCACTGGCCTTGCTGAAGCCATTAGCGTACCTAATTAGGTTTATTTATCATGGCTGCTTAACAAGAACGAGCAATGTGTTGTTAGCAGACAAAGCCTAAGAGCTTGTTCTGCATTTGTAATCAGGGACGTATTAGTCATCTAATAGCGTGTTTGCTTTTTGTAAAATTTGCATGTGATTGAAGTTCGTACAAAGGTGCATTTCAAACAGAAAGACTGGAGGAGAAGTGTTTCAAGCCGTCTGTCTTTATATCTCAAACGGAACAGGCTTGATCTTATTTTGACATGCGTGCTTTCCTTGAGTGGCTGCACTCGGATGAAATCCTTTAATAGAGATATCTGGAAACTATTAAACCAATAATCTTGAAATCTACCACCAACACTCTTCAACAGACTTCTCATACTGCTTATCCTTGGCAGAATAGGAACCAATTAGAATAAAAAAGGCCTCATTTTGCAATTATCTGCTTCAAATTTGAAATAATGAAAACATTAGCACTGTGACTTGAATATAACCTGCTCATTTTTCCATTAATTTATAACCAAATTACCAGTCATGGTTGTTTTCTTGTCTATTGATGAAAACTTCAGATGAAAAGTCATTTATCTACCACAGATAATGTGTATTTTTATATGCACTTGATTAGTATTATCTCAGGTCCTCAAGTAACTTGTAATAAGAACAGAAGTCGTCAAGTAAACATCACCTTCCATATTTCACCAAACACAGAAGTCATGTGATAATATTAGTCTCGTGCCAATCGACATCTCAGTGATTCTGGGTTGTATTTTATTCAACATCTGTTTTCTGTTGTAAAACAACTGTACAAGTAAGATATTTGGTCACTGCTCATACTGTGGCGATCAGCGTTCATCAGCTGTGCTGTGAGATCGACTATATTGACGATTAAAATGAGTCATGACAGGTTTGGAGAGGATTAGACGCAACAAAAGGTTGTCAGTCCTGTGCGAATAGGGCTTATAAAGGGGTTGTTGTTACTGACTGTGTGAACGAAGCAGTGGTCGCTGTCCTCCTGAGCGTACAGCACACCGTCCTTGATGAAGACGGAGATGGCTCTCAGGATGAAGGACACAAACAGGTTCATGTGAATGAAGTTCCTGGTGCAGTGGAGCTTCCTGGAGAGAAGAGAGAGAGAAAATACATCACATCTTATCTTGTCTTCACTCCTCAGAGTCCATCAAAGCAAATTAATGAATGCAGCTGGGTGTGTTTAACCCTGTACCCTTTAACTTGATTTTCACTCCCATTGTTTACAGCCTTATTTAAAAACTGTTGAAACTGTTGTCATGAATTTTGTCACTTCTACTGTTTTCTACAGGATCTAACAGTAGAAAATGTGGAGAACAGGCATAAGTGAAACAAATTTCCATATGATGTTCTAGTTCTGAGGCCACATTGTGACGCTCACCTGAATCTGCAGAGGATGACCATGGCTGTAGTCAGAGACACCAGCGATGTGCTGTAGCCGACAGTGTACAGGGCCTTGACTGAGGCGTAGTACTCCTCCTAATGTTGGACACAGAGGGTTAGTCATGTGCGTCTGTGCTAAATGTAATAGGAAATGTAGACGAGGTGAAAGAGGTCGTACAGGATCGGTGGTGTTGTCATAGAAGAAGCAGACGTCCACGTAGTGAGGGAACGGTTCGGACCAGCCGTCCTTGGTGCAGTTACGACTGACCTTCTCCATCTCTGAAAGTCAAAAATTTGTCTGCACTGACTTTGGCTGAAGTGGACTCAATGAAATTAGCGTTTAAAATACGAATGACTTCAAATCAAGTGAGACACAGCTAATAATTACCCTCGTCAGGGTCCATGAATTCATGGAAGAAGTCTGGACAGTTGACCACCACAACTTCACCTTCCCTGGCCGCCTGCCAGCAGGTCAGGTTATCCCACATCCATGGACACGCTGAGGAGCAGATAAACAGAAACACGATGAAGTCAGTGTGGAGCTGCTATCAGCATCTCCTCTTTGATTAAGGTGATGAAATGATACTGTTGCTAATTGAATTTGATTTAACTGAATTAAAGCAAGTTGAGGTAATTGAATGGGAGGTAATGAAGTTTAATTCTCAATGATATCTAACATTTTCACGACACCCATATGGACAAAACTGTCGCTTACATGGAAGCAGCTTTCAGATCTAATTACCTCTCCTGAGCTGTCTTAGTCAGCACACATTAACGCTTTATTTTAGCTGCTGTAGCCTAAAAAAGGATCTTTATCTGAATATGTCATCTGGATAAAATACGATCTGATCTTGCCTTTGCGTTTACACCTGGTGTTTTTAGCGCGTTCTTGTTATCCTCATTGAGATCGGATCTCTGTCCTCTGTGAGGAATATGAGGCGGCTGCAAACAAGCCCCAGATTCCCTTTAAAAATCACAGAGTTTTGTGGGTTGCTGAGTGAGGGGAAACCATGTCTGGAACAAATTCTTCATTTTTTTGTCCCCTCTTGTAAAATATGCATATGTAATACTTGATGAAAGTATTGTGTCACGTTGCCTTGGTTTGTTGCAGAACTGGCGTGTAGGCGACTCTGTGACTGGATAAAATATATGCTCTGTTAACAGCAGATCAGCTGCCCAGACGAGTCCCACACACAGTTATTTCTTGCTGTACATGATTCATTTTTCATCGCTTTAACATTTCAAGCAACGTTTGCCACTTTCAGTGCACGGAATAGATGTTAAATCATTAACTAGAGCTGGGTTTTTCTTTCAGCTCTCTCACTTGCTCACTCTCTAAATTTGAACAACAACCTATACTTTACTTACTTAGGACCTACTTGCTTTCACACACGTTCTCGTTCAGTTCACGATGCATTTGCACCTTGCATTAAGTTGCTCAGGTCTCAGATCTTTTGCCACTTTGAAAGCAAGTTGTGAAGACAACACTGTCATAATATCATCTTTTACGCTCATATGGTGAACTTGCTAGCATAAAGTAAAGTATAGTAGTAAAGTAAATAGTAAAGTTTTTTTACACATCCAGCGATTACAGAGCAACATTATCATTCATCGAGAGTCAGGCTTCAGACCACCTGATCAATGTAAGTCTAATATTCACTCTCTTTTAGCTCTGGTTCTGGTTTATACCAATCTGAGGGGAAAGTCTTTAGCTGCGTATCGCTCCGCTATGTTTACCAGCAAGTTGCTAACTTTGCATGTCTAACGTTTAGGCAATAGGTTTGGTGTCAGAAGTGACGGGGAGGAAAAAAGAAAGTTGTCAGTGCCTTCTTCAGCCATATGTATTGCCTACATGTATTTTTGGTTGCCTACAGCCCCGACAACCTTCATCAATCAGACAAGGCAGCCTTTGGTGTAGCCTGAGAAGCATAAGCTGGGGCAAAAAGCCTGCAGAGGACTAACAGTACCACTTGCTGCTGAATTAAGCTCATAGTTCTGAGCGCTATGATGGTAATAAGTGCTGTTGACTCAGATAAGAGCATCATGTTTTATATCAACTCACATCCTCTCTCTCCTCTGGATTTTTGGCAGCTAGACAGTAAGAGGACACCATTCAAAGAGGTTCTACAATAAATATCAACCTGATGCTAAAAAAATGAGAGGGACAAAAATAGGGTTTTGGAAAAGTGAGGTTGACAGCTTCCTGCTATGGCCCAAAACAACACTATGAGAGTGGCAAGAGTGAAACGAAACTGTAAGTTTACAGACTGCAAATTCAAAACAGCACAATAAATCTCAGCTATAAAGCTCCATAAAGATTCAGGTGATAATTCTCTGTAAATAAACACAACTACACATAAATAAAGATTGTGTTCAGTTATTGATTTAATCCAAGAACCAAAAGTTGAATCAACACCTCTGTAGAACTGAAAAACCTTTTTAAAGTAATTTAATGTTTAAATCACTGCAGTGCACCTGACAGTCAATTTCATTCATTGTCTATTAAATCTGACCCACCTGTATCACAAAACAGGCTAGACTGATTTTGTTGGAGCGGGCGAGGTTTGGAGATATTGACCGTAGAGATGTCTGCCTTCTCTTATACATAATGGAACTAGACGGCTAAAAAACACTCAAAGCGGCAAAAAATACATTTAAAAAAGACAGCAAAGGAACTAGTTTATTTCTGCAGCGCTACACCGTACATCGCACAGAAGCATCTAGTCATGGACAAGAGGCAAGCCAACTAAAGTTAGAGCTCAGCCGAGGAGGAGGCCATCCATGTTTACGACCTGCACTGTCACGAGCACGAGCATCTCGTCCATGAGTGGATTCAGGCTTCCTTATAGCTGTGTTCCAGCCCGTCCTCATCAGAAAACTGACCACATGGGTTGACTGTGAAAGCAGCTACTTATGACAGATATTTATGTGTCTTGTTAGGCTGCGACCTCGAGTGGCCGTAGTAATTATTACGGCAGCAAAGAAGGAAGTCAGGTGAAGTAGTAGAGTGAGCAACAAGGTCTGTCTAGGGAGGAGGTCGATGATCGATGGGTTCAAAAAGCAGGAGACTGCTTGGTGTTCGCGTACAGTGCAAAACTTCTCTTCTTCTAACGTTTAACATTAAAATATCAAATAAATAAAACTTTGAGCGGATGACAGAAGCAACATTTGCCCACGTATATGTGAATGTTGCAAGTAAAATTGACGGTACACCTGACAAATGCCAGTTCTGTCGGTTGGCACAAAATCAAAGTAAGTGAAGCTTGTAAACTGGGACGGACTGGCAAAACCAGAAACCTACCCAACCACTGGCAATCGACCAATTCAGTCATTCAGGTATGAAGATGTGTTGGGATGGCAGGTGTAGTTCGGTAGAAAGAAAATAGATCCTACATGAAACTCCTCACAACAAGGTCTGTGGATTCACTTGATTTGGTCATGATTTCTTGAAAGAGACGTTGCTGTTGAGGTTTTTAAAAGTATCTATATTCAAGAGAATGCAGATATCTCTATGGGCGATACCGTCTAAACTCAACAACTCACACCAATAAATAGGATAAATAGTGCTACACGTGAGAAGATAAATTTGTATTTTGTGTACTGTCCCTTATCCAAGCTCCATTTATCCTCCTGTTTTTGTTTTGTTTTGACCTCCTTCGATTCCTCTACATCAATCATTACCAGACTCATACTCACTATAAATCTCATATCCTGTATTTTCAGCTCCCACAGTTTTCATTTCTCGAGTCTCTCTTTCTTTCTGGTTCATTGTCCTTCATCTCCAGCACCTCCCCGCCCTCTGTCTCCTTCTCTTTAGGTTTTACCATGTTATTTCTGCTCGGGCGGTTTTATAGTGCAACAGAGGCCGGTACAAATCTGACTGCATCTGTGTGCACTTGCATTCATTTCGAGTGTGGCTGCATCTCTGTGTGCATGTGTTCCTGGACATGTATGTGTGTGTTAGCAGACCTTTCCCTATTCTGCTTGGCTCTCTAATCTGTTTTGGTTCTGTCTGGTGAGCCGGACACGAAGCCAATTACCTTTTAAAGGGCAAATCTGAGCCAAATGAGCCGCACTGAGCTACAGAGGTAACCGGCTTAATAAAGCACTCTGTCTGCATCACTGGCTATCTCACACAAGATCCCACAGTGCACTGAATCTTCACTGGGCTACACAGCATCCACACACACATACCGCATACATACAAAAAAACATACGGACATTCATTTTTTCGCATTACAGCTGATCTTATCGAACGACTGGGTGAGATTTGTTGTGTTTTTTTGTATCATCAGGTGGAGCTATAGCATCTGCACCTTAATATGATCTATTGCTTTTATGAGAATCATATAAACGGCAAAAATTTCAGCGGGGCTGCAACTTTTTTCATTACTCTCTCTGCTGCTTTTTGTGATTAATTCATGAATTGTTTGGTCAATTAGATGTCAGAAAATAGAGTTTGTAAAAAGGGGACATGATCAAATGTCTTGTTTTGTCCAATGTATTTTACTATTCTTTAGCTTCATTTGTTCAGCTTTGTTGTTCTTGTTCCAGACTGTATCTTCATTCCAGTGTAAGTACATTCACAGCGATAAAAAACTGCTGTCAGATTCCTTGTGTACACATACTTTGCCAATAAAACAGACTCTGATTCTGATTACAATTAATCGATTATCACAATAGCTGCAGATAAACTTACTATGGATGGACTACTTGAGGCGCTTCTAAATTTAATACACCGTTTTGGACTGACAGTCATGTTCAGGTATCAAAATCCAACTAAAATGTCTCTGATATCAATCAAATCCATTCTCGTTCAGCTCTAGAGAAACTGTTGACTGGAGATGATTGATTTCTGAGAGAATAACACCATGCAGGAGGTTTCACATGTTCATGTTGCACTGGTTAAATTCAGCTGGATGCTGATTACAGCACCAGACAGCAAATCATTATGTAGCAATTTCACACAGCCTGCAGACTAATCTGAGGCCAGAGTACCTCAATTAAAAATAATATAACAAATAAATCATGAAATACGCTTCTAGAAATAGATCTTGATAAAATGGAAAAAAGGAAAAAACAATCCAACCAGGCTACAACTGACCAACACTTATCTTTGTCTTTTTACTTATTCATTGTTTTCCTGTTCTCATTTTTCTTTGTCCCCTTTTTCAAGTCAGATTTCTGCAAACCAATCGTTTTCATTTCCTCAACAACGATTCGCTGTCAGCAGAAACACAGAACGGTTCTTTTAAAAAGGGACAGGAGGAAACAAGGGTCAGTTGAAGGGTCGAAGAGGCCAACACGTGTGACTGAACGGTTTGAAAATATAACGCTATAACTAAATGGAGTAAAAAAAGAGACAGAATGCCTGATTAAGACTACAAACTGAAAACAAATTATGTTATTTATAAAGGAAACCTGTGCTCTAATCATCCTCAGTGCCTGAGACATAAAAAAAAGTTTTAAAAACACAAAACACTCCATTAAAACACACTGCAGATCACCTGCAGTTTGCTGTGCAGCACACAGGAACACTGCAGGCCCGACCTTTAAGATCTACACATGAAAAACGAGCTGAACTTACAGCTCCTCTCCTCACTAAACTTGTTATCTTACACTCTAAATCTTTCATGTTTTTTTTTTTTTTCCGAGGAGCCGGTTGCTGTCAGCGAAGCCGTGAGTCACAGTGCAGTCTGGGAGATGCAGTCTGTTGGGCAACTTTGGAGCAGCGGGAGGCCTGCAGCAGTTGCTAATGAAAACTCACAGTCCATAGCCAAGAAAATAATTGCTTCCAGGAATCGCATACCAAGCTTCCTGTTTTGTTGGAGAAGAGACATGGGAAAAATGTGAAAGCAGCTCAGCATGACATTACAGGCAGACATTTGGTTTGTGAACTGTATATATCACCGGATGGTCGTTGTGTAGCGAGCAGCCTTTCAGGGTGATGTATTTATGGTGCGAACACGATGTTAAACCGAACTCATCTTTCATCTTTGCACGTCCCCTCTCTGACCTTTTCAAAACTGATTGGATAAACTGAAAAATGCCAGACCGACGAGTATAAAAACAAGTCTGTTTTTTATTTGTTCCCAGAAAGTTTGATTTTTTGGAGATGCATGACTTTCATCAGCAGTTCTCTGCTTTCCGAGCAACCGAAGACGAAAACAATTCAGTCACAGCAGAGGCATGAAAACCGGGGGCTTCGTGCCAGATCACACACACAGAAGGATGCAGGAACAACACTCACACACATGCACACCCGTACTCACACATCCTCACTTACCTAACTCAAGGTCATCGCTGGGGTTGTGCAGCATGATCCTCTCCATGCATTTCTCATGCTCACGCTTGATTATACAGTGCTCGGACTCTGAGGCCACCTGGAGAAAACAAACAGAAACACATGAAGTGTCACAAAGAATATCGACTGCACCATTGAGAGGTGTGCTAGAGGCCGTGAAAAGCAGTTTTTTTCATCATCAGCTTCTTGCTCTTGCCAAAGGAGCACAACATACGTAGTAATATCTGCCAAAGTTAAAATAAGGCTGGTTATGTGACATCAAAAGTTTCTATGTTTGTGTTTTCCCTCCTTCTTCTTCATTTGGCTTCTTTTGACTCCTCATTATGAGGTCACCACAGCGGATCATCTGCTCTGTGATTTGCATCTTTGATTTGGCATAAACTCTGTGCGCCGGATGCCCTCCCCATATATCCAGGCCAGGGACCGCCAATTAGTAATGCACTGGCATGTGCATCCCCAGTGGCAACCCCGGATTAGGTGTCTTGCCCAAGGACCATGCGACAAGCATGGGCCTCATTCATAAACGGACTTACGATCAGTTTTGACCACGTATAAGTGGTTATATATCAAAGCTTTCTTTGACACAGAAATTAGCTTATCTCTAAGCAAAGTCTAGACTGAATTTATGTGATTTTCCTGCTGGTTATGAAGTGGTATTTCAGTTTGAGACACATATGCCTCCAAGCCTGTGGTGAACTTAGGTTTGTTGCCTGGCTTCAGCCTCTTCTACCATCACTGCAATCTCGTCCTCCAGAAAGTTTTATTTTCTCTTTCTGTCCATGTCTAATCTGGACTTAAACCTCATTTGTGCTGCATTATATAAGAGCAAATCACGAGGAGTAGTATGCAGTATGTTTAGGTGTAGTCAGGGAAATGATCTACCCAGGGGTAGTAGAGTCACTGTGTCTCTATAACTCTGCGTCTCGCTTTCTTAAGGCCAATCTCTGTTTTGCACCCTTTGCTTTCTTGCTCCCCCATTCCTTCACTGTGAAATGATAGGTGTAATATGTCCCAGCCCTCTGAGCCACGGCTGACTCATCACTCTATCTCTGCCCTCCAATATGAATTCACTTCAGGCCTCGCTGCCTAGGTAAGATACGGCATCCGGCGACTGCGAAAATGTCCTAGGATTCACTTCCTTTTTTATTGCCCTGCATGTGAGCAGAATTTTAAAACACTGCATGAATTATGCGAGACATCATTAGAGTTGTCTCCTATCTCATATCTGGTGCGATTTCCAGACAACATCTGTCAGATACTGGACAGAAACTGCTGCTGCCTCACCATGATGGCTAAACAAAACCAAAACAAAACAAAAAAGATATTAAAGGACTTTGTTTTTAATGTTGTCAGGAGGGTTTGATGTTAAAACTGACACTGGCAGTGATTGAAAGAAATAGTTCTTTGCAGCCTTTGTGAGCATCCATGTTGCTAAGCTGCAGGTATCCAGCTAGGAGCCAACAGACTTCCCAGAAATTAAAAATAATTGGATGCAGATGACTAATATCTGTTTGGCATCAGTGCAGACAGAGATGAGAGAGACGACAGGATTCAGTGTGTCATTCATTCATTTATTTAAATACAAGAGAATCCTGGATGGGAGGTCACACACGTCACTGAGCTGGATTAGTATTTTGTTTTTATTCTACTAAAATTACAATCAGTATTTACTCTTGTTTTTTCTATGCTAACCTGATGGCAAAGACATGACCCCACCTATTTTGCTTATACTACAGCTTGTGACGTGACAGTGACTTCCTGTCTACAGTTGGTTGCCTTTTATTGGAAGGTATGACAGATGTTTCCTCGTGAGCAAAAAAATATTCATTTATTCATACAAAATAGTGGAAAACGACTACTTCTTGTCCTTCTATGGACCACTTATTACGCAACCAGCAGAGACTCCAAGGAACCCATAAAAGACGGAGGGACAGGACGTCATTGAATTTACGTAATTGGTGCCAGTTCTGTTGTAGTCAACCGGAGATGCCTGGACAAGCAGACTCAAACTTAACATATCTACTGTGATGAAGAAGTGACTCTACAAAATAGAAGAACACACGTCAGAGAAAAGGCTAATGACTGATTTTTCCAAATGTGCGCATTAGTGGCCTCCAAACACTAATACTAATACTAATATCTAGGTAACTGTGCTGCAGTTAGTGTAGTAGTGAGTGAGCTCCATCAGTCTGGGTTATGGAGACGCAGGTATTTTGGTGTGTTGTTATTTAGCTAATGTTTCATTTGTTTTTAAGATAACATTACCATTTCGTTAATTAAACAATTTATTTGCATTCAAGTTGCGTTACTCTTATGCTTTATTTAAAATGGACTGGAGCCTCTGATCGAGGTCAGTAACAGATAAAAAGCTATTAAATTGACTGAACTATTGTAATACCCCAACTCAACTACTCTGAGTAACGTAATATACAGGGTTTTAAAAAAAAAAATGTATATGGTGACCAGGTATTAGCCACATGTTGATTTGAACACAGCAGAGATTGCTTTGTTCATAATTAAAATATTATTTTCTGATGATAATGTTTGTTGTATATTTCTGCAGTTTTCTGATCACATAATTTGTATCTTTGTTGTTTCACAGCTAAGCATTAGTTTATAGCACAATAGTAAACATTTAATTTCAATATGTGATATTCCTGTTACATTAAATATTATTAGTCCTGTCATTCACTGTAAAGCAGCATCGAAATAAGAGGAAGAGGATTTTGTAACATTTTCAATGGACACTTCACTCGCTACTTTTTCTATTTGCCATGGTGAGCGTTTTAATTTGCCTCTACTTGAGCCCTGTGAAGCCCATTTATAAAAATCAGTCATTAACCTGTTCTCTGAAGTGTGTTCTTTTATTCTGTAGAGGCACTTCTTCATCAAAGGTCATACGGCATAGATCTGTTGGGTTTTTAGTCCGCTTATCGGTGCATCTCCCACAGAAAACTACAGAACTGGCACCAATGCTAAATTCAATGATGTCTCTTATATACTGTCTATTATAGGTTCCTTGAGAGACTCCAGAAAGTTACTGCTCCCAACCAGAATATAATCCAACACATAACCCCTCATTCTTATTTTCACTCTTTGTTTTTTGGTCAGAACATAGCTTTTTAATTAGTGAGCGTTAGAGATGCTGATAAGCAGCTTCTGTCACCTTTGGACAGAGCTAGGCGAGATGAGAGTGGTATCATTTAATCTCCACTAGAAAGTGAATAAGCCTATTTCGCAAAATGTCCAATTATTCCTCCAGATTTTAATCGTACAACCTTTAGTAAATCACTCGTTTGATTAGAAATTAAAAAAGAGAAAGGACACAACGGATTTACCAAGAGCTGGTGCAAAACTGATCGAGGTTAACTGAGGACTGCCGTCGTTTTAAAAAGCTCTAATCTAAAACAGACACCATGACAACATTACATTGGACGGATCAATAAAAGCCTCCTCTCCTCTCCTCTCCTCTCCTCTCCTCTCCTCTCCTCTCCTCTCCTCTCCTCTCCTCTCCTCTCGGACAGATGTCTGTCCAGATAAGCCGTCCATTTTGAAGCTGCAGAACCACATTTCCCTCCCCAAGGCTATTTTCGAGGGCCAGATAACTGAGTAGCTCCCGCAGGACGGCGCATCACAGATAATAAAACTCCAATTTGACGTTGCAGACCACTGGCCCACTGTACAGACCCGTTTGACACACAATAAGTGCATCACAGCAGGCGTATCTGCCACATCAGCCGCTGAAGGTCAGCTTGAGACTGCGTTAGATGCTGTAGGAACACTTACCATATGTGACTGGGCAGCGTGAACAAACGTGTACTATTACTATTTTTAATGGCAAATATAAAAGGATAAAGAAATTTCATCATCTGGATGATCTTGGATCAGTCATGTAATGTTAAACCAAAAACACTTTCTGTCTCCATGAAGCCTCAGTGAGCGAAGTGCTGCTGTGCTGCATCAGTTGAATAAAATCCCTCCCACACATCTTGCACAACTCTCTCATTCTGCTTTTTATTTCAATGAGACCTGCTAATAAAAGTGAGTCACAGCAGATGGATCGGCAGCTCTCCGGTCAGCCGGGCCATCTGTTATTGTTCTAACAGGCAGCCAGTCGTCTTTACACAGAGCTGATCCAGGACCTGTAACGTATGCTGATGTGCTGATGCGGCATATGGTGATTTCCACGCTCCCAGCGCCTGACACAAACACACCCGTTGGAGTGTATGCATGAAAATGAAACCAAATCTGAAGCTGGACAAGAGGATGGATACTCACTCCCTCGTACATGGATATGGTTACACATTCCTGCATGCTCCTGAACACCCACACACACGCATACACACACACACACTTACAGTGCACATCACATATATGCATGCACATGAATACTCACCAAGGGCAGCAGGAAGATTGCAGTCAGCAGGTAGCCTCTCATTGTCTCCTGTGAAGCGCTTGTATCCAAAAGGCTCCACAATATGTGTGTGTATGTGTGTGTGTCTGGGTGTGTGTGTGTTCACAGGGAAGCACTGAAATTGCTCCCCTCAGCGGCAACACACTTCAGCATCAAGGGGTCTGAAATACAACACACAGAGGAAAAAGATTCAGTAAGAGAAAGAATAACAACATCACAAGGGCATCGTTACTGATTCCGGTCACTGAATCACTTTTATTATTTAGAGCCACAGTAAAAAAAAAAAAAGCAGTACACGTTTTTTTGTTTTAAATCTTTACTTTGAATTGGTATTATGTTATGTTCTCGAGGATTGAATAATTGTTGTTAACTGTCGCATTTACACTGGTTGCGAAGTTAGAGGAGCTGCTGGTTCTGAAAGTGTTTTAAGTTTTCCCTGTTAAAAAAAAATATCCTCTGTGTTGATTAAAGGTCCAGTGTGTAGGATTTACTGGCATCGAGCATTGAGGTTGTAGACTGCAACCAACTGAATACCCCTCGTCTCACCCTCATCTACGGTGGCCTCTATAAAAACACAAGAAAGATGAAAGGCCCTCTGAAATCAATGTTTGTTTTGCTCATTCTAGATAACTGGACACAACAGTTCTTAGTTTCAGGCGGTTAGACATTAACGGGGCACTATGTAGTTTTTGGAGAAGAGGTCAATTTGTTTGTTCAGTTTATTCAGTCATGAAAACGAAGAGAGTTTGTTTATTTAGTTTGTTTAGGCATAAAAAAATCAG
Source organism: Pagrus major (assembly GCF_040436345.1). Classification (NCBI taxonomy): domain Eukaryota; kingdom Metazoa; phylum Chordata; class Actinopteri; order Spariformes; family Sparidae; genus Pagrus; species Pagrus major. Next base: position 18,854,303 of record NC_133235.1, on the reverse strand, counting down.
TCAATAAAGATCTTTCTCTTCTGATTAAAATGTCTTCCCCAAAACTACATAATGCACCTTTAATAAAAACATAATAATAAATATCATATTCCATTTCTGCTTCCAAATCCTACGGACTGGACCTTTAATATAGAAACACTCGATCAATAATGTCACGATCCTACAGGTTTATGTTTTCAACTTTGTTTCCAAGAAACAATATTTCAGCACCCATGAGCCTCTGCAGCTGTTACTATGGAGAATAAGTGAGTCAGAGATGAGAATCAGAACGATGTGAATTCAAAACGGCTTCGACTGTGCAGTCGAGAACAAAACCCGTTGTGATAACAGCCGAATTCATCCAGAATTTAAAACTGAAAATATTCAAACTGCAGACTGTGAATTTCTCGACACCATCATCTTTAGCTTTCACCCACTGTCAGCAGCCCATGTTACAGCATTTTGGACACACAATATATATTTTTTCTGCCGTTAGGGATCTTTCAATTGAAACAAAAGATATTTGCTGAATGTTGTGTGGGCAGGGTGGAGCAGGGAGGTCAGCTCTGGAGGAGCTACACCTTCAGGAGGAATAAACAGCTCTGATCCGGACCATTAAACAACCACCACTGCTGATGAAAATCTATCTGACGTGACTCAGGCAAACATCCTCATGACGAGGTAAGTGTTTATTTCACTAATGTTTAGACTTCCTCACTCTTTGACTCTCTCCAAGGAACCTATCCTTGAAGATAATAGCTCACCATCACCATCACCTCGAGTAAAATTGAGGATTTCTCTCAGTTTTGAACACTGTCATAAACATTTGCCATCATATATATACACAACAATTCTTATATATTATCTGTTTATTTCTGTGATTGGATTTGCTGGCTGAAATGAACTTTGGGAGTTACAGCAAACTTTTAGCTTAAACGTTTCTATGTGCACAGGCCTGCATCATTAGCTCTTCCTAAAAGAAACAGATTTTCTGAGTTGATCATCTTTTGTACCAGTGATTCAATCAGGAGGGTTTCATGATGAGCCAAGCTGCAGAACTGCTCCAGTTGTGAGTCATGTAATGTTTTCTATGAGAGAAACTAATGAGACCTTTATTTCTAGAACCAGTGACGTCCAAAAAAGCTCTTCTAACTTTACTCCCTGTAGCTTTCAGGTAGAGTTAGTGTGTTAATCTGTGGAATAAGACAATTTGATGATTTGATAACTACCTGTAACTTTATATTTCTGCCAATGTAAACACTTGAATTGAGTTACTGTCTCCTCTTTGCTTTAAGACGGACTCAGAACTCAGTAGTGAACGAGTAACAAATGAGAGAAGAGTGCTGCACTACTGCAAACTGAAAGAACTACGTAATGAAAAACAGCTGGCATTGTCAGGCTATTAAACAGAAGCTTAAATGAGATGCTGATGGTATTTTACAAATGATTACACAATCACACTATACTACATTTTTAGACAACTTGTATACTTTCATCTTTTTACAAGCACTTTATAGCTAATTTATTTATGCAACTATATAAATCATTTCTGACTTATAATAAATTAAATGCGCTTCCCTTTTTTTCTCTTATTTTATTCATTTTATTCAATCTTTTATCTTATTTTCTCTTTTACCGTCCTCGTGTTTTTCTACTTTGAATTTAGCTTCATGTTTCTTTTATATCTTCCCTCCATGCCTTTTGAAGTCTTCTTCTTCTTTGCTTTACAAACACACTTGCCTTGTCTTAAAGGTGCACTGCGTAGTTTTGGGGAAGAAATTTTAATCAGGGGAGAAAGATCTTCACTGACATTATGCCTAAACAAACCAAATAAACAAACTTTTTTCCATGACTGAATAAACAAACTGACATTAAAGGACAACACAATTTCATGCTGTTTTACTTTGTTTAAATGTGGCGGACCCTGCCACCTTTCTAGCTTCAAACAGTGTTCTGGGGACCTTGTTTTCCTCTGAGAACAGCTTGTTTATTAATGAATATGTCTGTGTTTGTATTATTACCTCAATAATATTGTAAATATTGAAAGTCTGAGTTTGAAATTCTTCTCCAAAACTACACAGTGCCCCTTTAAAATATGCAGTATGTGTGCATGATAAGTTCATTGAGGGGAATAAATACATGAAGCTATGGAGGTCTCATCCTGGTTTCATCCTGGTTTAAGGCATCATAATAATCATGTTTAATCATCTCTTAAATTAAAGGTTTTACAAATGTTCAACTGGTGAAACTGACTGAAATAATAAGTTACTACTTTGCTCCTCGAATAATCGTATAAGTAACTGTGATAATTAGCTGTTCTTCATTGTTTTAGGTGATAATAAAACAAGTATCTTGAGGTTTGGTGGTGTATGTAGAACAAAATACACAATTTGATGACACCACCTTGGGATTTTGGAAATTGCTACAAGACTTTTTAACTGTTTTCTGACATTTTCTAACCAAGACAATCAAGAAAACAATCAGAAGACTAAATGATAGAGATAAATGTTAGCTGCAATTCAAGGTTTATTACAATTACAGAGTTATTAAGTAAAAAAATAAATAAATAAAGCTTTCAACCTACTCACACACATCAACTAACACACACCTCTTCAGTGACTAAGATTCTGTTGGGATGAGATATGAAGTGAAACGCAGACTCATAAATCTCTCGATTGAATCTCAGAGGCAACATTTGCTGTTTTTCACTGGGTTTGTATACGACCACAAGCAATATGTCATCACCTGAAGCTAAATCGGGAAAAAAAAACAACGCAAACGTGTGGATTTATGAAGGACAAGTTGATTACCAAAGGCAAGAAATTTGGAAGGATCACATAAATAAAATCCATGCGCCTCAGACTTTAAAACACCCCCTCCCTCCATGTCTTAGTCATCCACACAGCTTCCTGAAAACACAATGATTCACTGCAAACACAATGCACACTGGCCAGCACCGGCAGAGACATATAATACACACACACACACACACACACACGCACGCACACACACCCTCACACACCCTCAAACACACACACGTCTTCTCTCTAAGCTAATTCATGCACACACACAGACAAATTCCGCTCTGTGTCCCTTCCCTCTCGTACCGAATCCAATTACCTCTAAAGCATCTCTCGGATGCTTTATCAAGTAATAGGACAGACCGTGCTTGGAGGAAGAACCCAGAGATATAGACGAGGGATCACATGTGTCAAGTGGGGCTGAAACCAAACTGTCAGGAGGGACGTTTTAACAGAAAAAACACACAATCAGACCCGAGAAGGACGGAGGGGGGGTGGAAACACAATCACAACTTGGAAGAGATGGAAACAGAGCTAATTGATGCCATGTCTGCTGTCACAGCAGCCATGTTGCTGGAGGCTCCAAATGAAGTTAAAAAAAAAAAAACGGGTGCTTGGTATTTAGAACAAATCCATATGGCTCTGGTGTTGAGGAAGCACTGGTGCAGGGAACACAGAAGGACTCAACATCAAACCACCCTGAAGGCGAGGAAGCAAGAGCACTGGATACATGTGAGTCACCTAGAAATCTCTGGAGCTTTAAGGGTGAAAATCAAACGGTGTTCAGGTCAGTACCAGTGAAAGTAGAGGGTTTACAGAATGCATTGATTGTCCTGCTATTTTATAAAAGCATCCCGGTAAAGCAAGACACATTACAGAACAGGATGGAGCAGTTTGCATGAGGGGGTTCTCGTGTCATGAAAAGACACCGAACTTGACCAAAAACTAGCAAGAAACACCCAGAAAACAGATGTTGATGGGAAGATTGGGACCCACATTGACTAGAATTAGCTCAGGGGGTCACCAGGTTGTCAATCAGCTGCAGGACTCTGAGTGTGTGTGTGTGTTTACAGAGAAAAACAGCTACGCGCCCTCCTAAATGATTCATCTCCATTGTAAAAGGGAATTTTAAAGATGTGTCTCAACACATCAGCCTCATCCTCAAGTGTGTTGAGCTCCTCTGAACATCGTGCTGCATTAATTATTCATCTCCAGTTTGAGACGATCCCAGTAAGACAGGAGAACGTTTTCAATTATTCCCAGATACAAGCCTGTTAATGCCCAGAACAAGGGACTGCATGTCTGTCTTAAATCATTAGTTCTTGGCAGCTTTGCTCAGTTAAGGCTCCTCTGGCACAATCACACAAGGCGACACGACAGAGAAAACACTTTGGTTATCTACTGCTGCTTATTCTTTAAATCACAGCTTGGGAAATGTCAAAACGGTTTGAGGAGATGACAGTGACAATCAATCAGTGGCAAATGATTTTTCCTCTTGGTGGTGCAGGATCAATAGGCTCATGTCGCCCAGCCTCTGTCTCCTCTATTCCCGCATTCGTAAACGTTTAATTCATCAGTGCATGTGGGTGACCTTCGCCTTGCACATGGAAAATCATCAGCGGGGAAAAGCGTCACATTTACTGAAACCTCTCACTCGAAAATTCATCCTCAGCTCGCCTCCTATCAATCCAGAGATAGATTATTTTTGTGTAACGCACAGCCTCGGGTTCAGTGAAAGCCTCCTTAATTGATCAGCCGCAGCGAGAAGCCGGAGATGTGAGTGGAAGCGCGCAGCGTGGAAAACAAGTCAAAGGAACTTACCGATGCGTAATTCTGCGAGGCGCAAATATCTACACACGAAGCCATCGGTATTCACGGATCCCCCGCGGTGTTTCTGCTGCGAATGGTTTCGTAGGATACCTTGTTTTACTCCCTAAAATGGTTCTCAGCTCGTCCTGGAAACGACAGGTGCCGTCGCTTCTGCTGCTGTTGTTGCTGCTGCTGCTGCTGCTGCTGCTGCAGGACGCACTCACCGCGTTGGCTGCTGCTGCTGCGGCACCACGACGAGGTGGTGGAGGAGGAGGAGGAGGAGGTGGAGGGAGGAGGGTGTCAGTTCCTTTGGGATTCGCACCTCGTCAGACACAGAGGCAACAAAGTGAGACAACAGTTTAGTCCACGAATGCAGCTGGAGGAAGAGGGCTGGGATGTTAAGCTGGCAGGATAAAAACACCGTGCGCGTCTTCGCGGTGCATGCGTGGGACTTCCCTGAAACCAGCTCTCTCATAAAAGTCGTTGACATGTTGCGCCTGCGCCACTGAGACGCTCCTGGAGGCACAAGGTCCGCTTCCCTGCTGGGTGCAATTTGTGAGGCGCCGAGTCGGCCCCGTGATGTGTGTGACTCATGTTTAGTCAAAAGTTTAACATCTGAACTCCCGCATGTGCTCCACACAAATCCAAAAATGCTGGTGAGTCAAGCTGCACCGTGACATTTGAGGCCGTGTATTCCCATGGAGGTGATTTGTTGTGGCCTCCATGGCCGCTGGCGAGTCTGTTTACTTTCAGCACCACGGACAGCGACCGAGGAATCGCCTCCGGGCATCAGTGGGCTCAAAACAAAAGCCTCGACTGAAGTCCATTACAAAATTTAATCTGCAGATAAACATTCTCAGTCGGAATACTAAGAGCTGCGTTATTAAGTCTCTACAGGATTGTTGTGATCCAGGCAGGAGATGAATTACTGAAGAGGAACAAAAAGAGACGAAATGACTACAAAGAGACAAAAAACAACAACGAAGAGATGCAATGTAACTACAAAGAGACAAAAAGTAACTACAAAGAGACAAAAAGCAACTACATGAAACCTAAAATGACTACAAAGAGACAAAAAACAACAACGAAGAGATGCAATGTAACTACAAAGAGACAAAAAACAAGAGATGCAATATAACTACAAAGAGAGAATAACAACTACAAAAAGACAAAAACAACAAAGAGACTCAAAATAACTATAAAGAGACAACAACGACAACAAAGTGACAAAAACAACTACAACAAGATGCAAATTGATAACAAAGAGACAAATAAGAACAACTACGGTGATGAAAAATGACAACTAAGAGACACAAAAGGTGACCACAAAGAGAGACAAAAAAAAAACTACAAAAAGACAAAAACAACAACAAAGAGATGCAAAATAACTACATAGAGAGATACAGAGAGAAAAGCAGCTATACAAAGAGAAAAACAACTACAAAGATACAAAACAACAACATGTGATGCAAAATAACTAGAAAGACAGAAAAACAACTCCACAAAGAGAAAAACAGCTGAAAGGAGACATAAAAAAACAGCTGCTAAGAGACAGGTACAATTACAAAGAGTTGACTAAAAAGACACAAAACAACATAAAGACACAAAAAAGGACCACAAAACAAAACAAATAAAATAAAAAAAACATTAAAAAGAGAGAAAAAACACTCTAAGGAGATGCAAAATCACTACAAAGAGTTACAGAGAGACAAACGCAAGCTACTAAGATACCGGAAAAACTACAAGGAGATACAAAATAACTACAAAGAGACGAGAAACAACTGAAAAAAGATGCAAAAACAACAACAACAACAACACAGAGATGCAAATTGACTTCAAAGAGACACAAAACAAATACCAACAGACAGGAAAACGACCACAAACAGACAAACGACAAAGACACAAAAGCAACAACAAATAAATGTCAAACGACCACAAATTGATAAATAATGACCCCCAAAAGAGGAAAACAAGACACTTGCTTTGTTGTTGTTTTGTGTCTCTTTCAGTCTGAAGGTCTTGCTCCAGTGTCCAGGGACCCTTTGTCTCATCATCTGTTCATCACTGTAGGCTGTATGGTAATACAAATACCAGCCATGTATTGGTGTTCAAATTAGGATATTTACATTTGTTTATTTGGTATTCATTTATTACCATGAACACACAGTGTAACAACTGATAATGTGCAGCTTATTATTGCAAGCGCATGGCTTTACATGTGAGTCCTAACAATGTTTAAATCATTTTACAGATGTACCCTCCTTCTTTACTACTGTGCCCTGTTCTGCCCCCCTTCAGGCTCTAAAACCACCCCTGGATCCAGGCTACTGTTGGTGTGATTGATCACCCAGCTGGGGCCTTTTGATGGGCTGGCCATAAATCGATGATGCATAAAAAGTATTAAACCCTGCCATGATGTAGATACTCTCAGAGACCAAAACAGAAAACAAGAAAGGCTACAATAACTGCCTCGAAGACACTCGCCCAATCAAAACATATTAAATGTTGAGGAAAAAAAAACCTTCCATGAAAATGCCTGATTGGATGAAGGGTAGTGACGCACATTTCCTGCCATTTCCGGAACATTTTAACACTGTTACTGGACCTGCCTCAAGGACATCCGTGAAAATGCTCCCATTGAGAGAAATTAAAAATCTCTGCTATTGCAGTCAGCAATCTGTAGGCTTTTGTTGTAGCATAAAAACAGCAGGTAAGACAACGGTTTGAGCCTTGTTTCCATCAGCTGTATTTCGGCTTTCCAATTCTCTATAAACTTTATTTAGTCAAACAAAGACAGTTGTGTATGTGGTGATTTAAACTGTGTGTGAGCAGAATAGCAAGAGAGAAATAACTGAATTCAAAATAATTCTGGATTTGGATGTTTTCTGGATTACCTCCACAGACTGTGTCTTCATTGTGGTCACAGCATAAAATAATCGATTCAGGGTTTCAGGCATTTACTCAAGGACACAGTGACATTTGTGGCAGGCAGCATAATTGAAATGTCTGTAAGTGTCAAGGGTCAAACTAGCAACCTTCTGGCTGTTAAACCTCCCCCAGAAAACCGGACAAGTGTGTGTGTCATGTGCACGCAACCAAATATTCAAATGGTAACCTTCGACAGTGCTGGTTAAGTACGTGGGTTGAGGAAGATTTTCTCTTCTCACAAATTAAATGGATAACATGATTCTGTTCGCTTTACACTTTAACCTCGTGGAGAAACCCATTCTACGAAGATAAAGATAACTGAGATGAGTGGTTAGAGATTCAGCTGAAACTTTTTACCAAATGATCTGTGAAGCAAAATCTTCTGAGAGCTTCAACACTTTATGAATAGAAAGGATTAAGTGGCTTTATCTGAGTTTAAAATTTTGGTTTGCCTTTACGAAGCGTTTGTTAAAGTTAAGCTCTTCTCACCAAGGTAATATGGAAGCAAAGAAGGGCACTGATGGTTTTTAATCTTATAAACAAATAGATACCTTATTGTGAAATTAAATCTGAACAAACTGAATCCTAATTTAAAATGTCATTTTAAATCTGTCAGCTGTGGGCAACAAACATAGGCTAACCTACATGTGTGAATGTCACATATTCAACATCTGCAAACAGATGTGTTTAAAAAAGATAGTATCAAAATATGTAAAATATGTATTTCTTTCACTGCCAGGCTTTACGGCGACGTGGTGATGCTCATACCGCTTTTCTCCACAGGGGTTGCCAGAATCTAAAAAAATTAAAGTTCCTTGCTGCAGCTTTAATTTCCAGATGTTGAATCTTATGATATATTCCATTTAATAAAACAATCTTATAATTATGGCCTTTCTTTGCTTTCATAAGATCAGACCTTCATAAAGATCATTGTAAGTTTCAGCTATAATTTCTTGTGAAAAGGTCCCTGAAGGGAACTCTATAGCCCAGAAAGCTTAAGATATAGACAGTTCAATTGTTTATGTTAAACAACAAATACATATATGCAGAATAGTTGAATAGTCCTTCTCTCAGTCAAACTTCCTACTATTTTCCCAAATATTGTGTTTGGTTTTTCCCCTGCCTGCCAATCCCCTTGACTTGTCAGCTCCCAGTGTGAACTTATGTAAACCTCTGGTATTCGAGTATTAAATTCCACACAGATAATAGCATCAAAGCATTTTTATGCTCTGCACAGCTACAAATAAAGCCCGCAGATGAGAAGAGTTTGTTTCTTCAGTTGTTTTATTGATAGAACCGTCTCTTGAAGGTGTGTGTGCTCCATTGCGCCGCCACTCAATGAGGCTCTCCACAGGACATATCTCCCCCTCTCTGTCTGTCTCTCTTTTGGCATCACGCAACAATCAGACTTGTCGGATTGCCATGGTGACTCATCTTCGACCGAATGTTGGAGGGAAGCATCAAGTGGTTGAGTGCTAAACCCACCTACCCACCTCATCCTAAACCCCCATTCCCTCTCCAATGTCCTCCCACAGATCTGTCTCCCACTGAGTGTCTCAGTTGTGAGGGCTTAATCAATCAGCTGTGCACAGGGAGGGCTACAGAAGATACCAAAAGATCTTATTCCAGTCAAATTAAATCAGAGGGGAAAGTTTACATTTCTTTTAGGTACTTAGTTGAGTAAAGTTGTGATCTGAACATTTAAATCAACTAGTTTTGGCATTAAAGAGAAAAAAAGCAAACTTCAGGCTCTCACAACAACAGGAACAGTGTGGATCTTACAATATAAAACATTTGAGGAACATGGGACATTTTCCGATTAATTTTTTTTTATCCATTTTTTCAATTGGGAGCTTAAACCAGGTGTATGATGACAAAGTAAAACAAGAAAACGAAGAGAAACAAACCATTAAATTGGACAAAAAGTTATCAAATGATTGTGCATGTGTTGTGCACACTTGAAAAACGGAATCTGATTTCAATTTCCTCCTTCAGACATGAATATATTGTTGCAGAAAGTTTAAAAATGCAACAGGGTTCCCTCTGGAAGATGGCCCAACATAGTCACTTGTTAGGTTCTTCCTGTAAATGTTGAGTTGGTGTTTCCTCCAGTTTGAACATTGATGAAGACCTGAAAAGATTATCACAGGTCATGACCAATCGATGTGACCAATAAAGTACCCTGTGGTGTTCTCGACCATTAGTAGTGCTATGTAGCAACGACTTTAGGGGTGGGTTACCAGTTTTGTTATGAGTCAACAACCCAGTGGCCAGGATATAATAAAGTTAGCAGTTAACTTTTCTGCAAACCGCAGATACGTCCAAGGTTGACATTTGTTGCAAACATCACAAGGGGACGGTGGGGTTATTACAGCCAACAAGGCGGCCAAGCGAGTCACAGCAGCTATTTTTCACAGGAAGTTGGACCATCTTCATCCAAGATCGTGGCAACCCAAACAGCGAAACCATGAGGTTTTTCTAACCCTAACCAAGTGGTTTTTGTGCCTAAACCTAAGTAGAGCCTAAGCACAGTGTTGTGACAAGAGAGTCCTCATTCAGGGATGAATGGAAGCTTCCTCTTTTAGATCTATAATCTCCGTTTTTCAAGCAATAAGCAGTAGATGCCGAGCAAAATCATACCAACAGCCTGAAAATCCATGATGATGAGTAGCTAGCTACCAACAACAGTTGCACACTTCTGTAGTAAACAGCACTAAAGAGGGAGCCGCTTTCAAACATCATCCACAAAAGACTGTGATGCAGATGCAAAATCTCTGCTGAGCTGATGTGCCAATTTGTAAACACAGCCAGCACGTGTGAGGAAAAGGGCTGAAAGGCTTCATGGCTTTGCTAATGGATTTCTTCTCACATTATTACACACATTGTGGTGATAAACAATTGGCCTTAAAAGCAGTGATTGGATTTCTTCCATGTTTTCATGTCCATCAATTTTGGTCAAATTTGGCCTCGCTGCAGCACTGACCTGTTTTACAACACATCCTGCATCCAGTGTCATCAGTACAGTATAGGTGTTTTTAAATATTTCAGCGTCTGCGTGTAGCATTTTGACTTTAACAAATCATTACCACCATTAATTTTGCTAAATTAACATAATTACCATAAACAAAGAGACCACCGCCAAGACGATTGGCAGCGTCAAATGCCCTCTCTGCTACATTTTGGTGCTACCAGGGTTAAGATTTCACAGGAAGTGTGCTGGATTGCTTTATGGCACAAAAAAAATGAAGAAGGAGGAGGAGGAGGAAGAGGAGGATGGCTGCTGATTTCCCAGCACAGAAGGAGCTAATGTTTTCTCGCAGCGGCAGATGGTGAGATGAGCAAAAGGCTGATGGAAAATTCTCAGTTCTCAGATTTGAGCTCTCGCCCTCTTTCTTGCTCTTAAAAACAAATGCATGTGGAGAAACGCCAGTGAGTTGGAGGGAAGATCCGATCCAGAACGGTTGATGTAAAAATGTGTCCTTAATTTTATTTTAAGGAATGAGCGCTGACCAACTAAATATCACTACTGCCGTGTGAGATCGGTTGCTTTCTTTAAAGAATAAATTGGGCAACAACTTTTTTGAAACATTTTTAATGAGCTTCTTTGCCGTCAACAAATGTCTTAGCAATAGAGGAAGTAAGTACAATATGATTTCTTCTTCGTGCAAACACACAAGCAAAGGTTGCTCTAACGTGGACTCTTCAGTCATAGATATCCAAGTGATTAAGAGTAGTTCAAACAAGATATATTGAGGTAAATATTTAACACATAGAGGCTTTCATGATTCGTAGGGGCTCTTTTATTTTCTGAAGCCATCAGTGTCAGTATGACGACATCGGGTCTGGACCTCCATTTTGTTCCTGACAAGTCTGTTCAAAAGCTTTTGATTGACTATAATGTGCGGCTGGCAGTGTGGATTGACTTCTCAGAGCATGCTGATATAATTGCAGGTTGTCAGAGAAAAGGGAAAAGCAGCCCAGCAAAATGTTCTGTAATGGGTGACACATGTCGTCACGAGGTCCTTTCACTAGTGTGGGAGAGAAGAATGACAAATCACGCTTCTGAAGTCGCAGTGGGATTTTACTGTGTATGAGTGTGAGAGCATGTTTCTACTGTATTTATTGTTAGTTACCATGTTCAGGCATTTGCACTGCTGTCAGTCCAAGCAAACCGTTGAACATAAAGACGGATAAAGGAGAAGTCGTGTTTACATGTCAGTTATAATCTGTGTAACTAAAATACAAAAATAAAAATCAGTTCCTGCAGAGAAACAGCTGAGACATTATGCACAACTCTACACACAAAGACACATTTTACAAATAAAACTAATGTTTAAAAGCCATGTTTCAGCCTCAAATGACGTCAACTTTGCAACTCACGTATCAAAATTTCCAAGTTGTTGCTCCGACTTGAGAGGGCATTGACGTGAATTTTCGTAAAAGACATTTTTCCGATAATTCCACGCATAAAGAGTGAAATGTGTGAATACTGAAGAGGTCGGGGATGGACGGCTGGCCTAAACTAGCACAGGAGACTTGCTAGCCAGCACTGCTATGTAGTGAAGTAGCATAACGAATATAATGTAAGTCAGAAGTTACAGAAGTGAAAGTGATTTTAACCCAAACCAATGTTTTTCTAAACACTTAGTTTTTATAAGTATAACCAACCTGCGACCACGCAAAGTCTGTCTGTTACGCTGCAGCAGCCATGTTGTTTTGGGAACAGTGATGTATGTCGCTTCGGGAGATACTAACAGTTGACTTATTCAGTTGTTTAGGTATGAAGATGTGTTGAAAGTGTTATTGACAACATTCAGGCACTAAATGTGTCACTCCATCTTCCCCTTCCGTTGCTTTCACATCACAACACCACCTTCGTTCGAATCATGGGCCCCCTTAAGCGGTTGCCAATTTGTAGGCTAGCTAACGTTAGCTGACGTTAAGCTAAGCAAGCTGGAACCGACTGTCAGAAAACTTACACTGGGGTAAACAAAATAATCATTTTGGATCCGACAACCATTGTATAATAATTTATTCACAATCATAATGTTTTTAAGGAAAAGAGATAATAAATATTACACAAAGTTGAACAGATTAATTTTGCTGTACCTCTTTCTGCTGTGACCAGGCCTCCACTCTGCACAGTAACCGCAGGTGTTGCCAAAACTGGATATAAATCTTAAGGATTATAACTTTAAAAATGACTTTGTGAGCAAAATATCTTGTGATCCTCTTTCAACAGCCTGTTGAGCCTTTTAAAAGAGGATCAGTCCTCTACATGACTCTGTAATTCTTCAGCTTTTGAATTTCACCCCATTAATCTTCATTACAGAAGCTTTTTTGGCCTTTAATACATCTACGGTAAGTAAGCTTGAATGCGTGTTTGGTATTTTCACAAGCCAAAATACATAAACTACAACATGAGGGACTAATTGGCTCAAGGCTCTGCCTCTCTACACTGTTGCTACTGTAAACATTATGAGCACCATCAAAGAGATGAGGTGAGTGTGTCTCGTTGTTCCACGAAATACTGACATGGGGACACACGTGTTCGACACATCGTTGGTTTTATAATCACTGTTTTCTGCAGGTTTTAAGTTGAAAACACAAGCAGCAGGTCATTGACATGGAAGTGGTTGTAACATGCAATATTCAGAGGACATGAACATCTCTAATTTAATTTTCATCTTGGCTCTGTTTATTCTAAAACAGTGTGGCTCTGATGTCTTTGTTTTCACCACTATCACTTTCATTTCTTAGTCATTGCCTCGCTAATGCTGGCAGGTAACGGCAATAAAAACTCTTCCAAATGGTTTCACAGGTGTGTCTAAACTTAATGGTTTGTTTGGAGCGTTATGAATCTTCTGCACACATTAAAGTTGAGAGAGAGACAATTAAGGCTAATTCCCACCTCCAGTCAGTGAATAATCATACTAAATGCACCTGTATGGGGAATGAGAGTGGAAACAGAGGGCCATTCTTCAACGACGCCGACAGTTTCTGTGAGTAAATCTGAAACATTTTTCTGCTGCAAGGGGTGTTCAGATTTATACGCTTCTTGCCAGCTATAAAGTTGCACCCATAGGCGTAGAGGGCTGCGTTTTTACAGCTTCTTTTTTTTTTGACAAGGTTTACTTCACTCTAAACATTTACCGACAACATCCTCGGACTTCAGTCAAACAGGTCCGTGTACGAGCAAAGATCTGCCACAGTGATCACTATGCAGTTGCTCGGTTGATTAATGGTTGCCATGTGCTACGTAGTAATCACTGTCATTCTCCTTTGGACGACTAATTATAAGGCGAGTGAAAGCCAGCTGCATGACCTCCAGGCTTTGTTCAAGCAGCTGGAGCTTTCAATGCGCTACAGTGACCATTTGGCTTGCTCTGGTGACTGAGATCTCATGAATCTCCCGAGGCTACATTACAGAATTATTACTGAATGCTACTTGTTGGTGATCCCTAAATATCAGTTTTAGGAATGATAGTAATATCCTCATGAGACGTTTTGTAACGATGAGACTGAGGAGGTCTCTGGCGTTATGGACTTTTTTATTCAAAATGGTTTAATTGGTGGCGTGTCTCTGCTGACTTTCACCTGCAATGATTTCATCGTTTCTAATTTTACTTCTTCTTTTATCGTAACAGCTCTAGCAGATTCCATCTTCCTAACTCTGGCTGTGGCTTTCTTACAGTACCTTCCCTGAGCTTCTGAGGAGGAGGCCTTATTCATTAGTGTCTTTTGAGTCTTTAAACACGGTAATAACTGCTCAGCTCCCCTTCTTTGTATACAGACCACCTTATCACGAATTAAATCATGCACCTTTTTGAGCTCCTGTCTCTTGTTACACAGTTCCTTGTAGTCATCATCTGTGATTTTAAAATGTATGCCCATTGATTTTATCATCATCTCAGTTGTCAGTGTATAGACCTAATGGAGTCTTTTAACACGAGATACTTAATCAAAGGTCACACCTGAAGCCCATCTCTGTCTTTAACTCAAAAGATATCAACCTGCCTGCTCACATTTGTTTCTGACTATAACTCTATTGTTTTAAGGCTTTGTTATCAATTCAAACACAGTCTCCATCACCGAGGCAGTTGCAGTTTCAAGGACATCCGTGAGAATATTTTCCCATTTAAAATCACCTCCTGTTAAATTAGCAAACTTGAATGCTGAATGCAAGTGGAAAGCAAATGAGTCAAATTTCCCCTGATGCCTTTGAGATTCTTACTTTAAGTACCAGAGAGCAGTTTCACATTAAAGATCAGCTAATTTTGATGAAGTGAGCAAGTTTTCTGGGTTGATTACGACTATAAATTGAATCATTTCTAAGTGTAAATTATATATATATTTTTATATAGTTTTAATACACACTGTTTTACAACTAATGTGATCAGTTCTTCACCTACTGACTGCATGTCTGTCATGTTGAAATCTTTAAGCATAAAAACATAAGTAAATAAAAGAAATCACTCAGCAGTGTTTTAATAGTATACATTCTGTCAGTCACGTACAGTGTGGATGTGGCTCCTACAGCATCACAAAAAAAAAATCATCAAGGAACAAAATCAATCCCTGTTGACATGGAAACCAAAAGAATCTGTTTGTCAGGTGCAGAATTGAGATGTCGTATATTTTCCTTTTAAATTTGTCAGAAAAGCACAAACAGAATTGAAAGCAGAGTTTTGTCTTGTGTCGACACTTCCTCCAAAGTTTTAGAAAGAGAAAATTCACATTAACTCATCAGGAACTGAACCTGAGATATTTCATTTCCTTCAATTATGCAAGAAAAAAAACCCCACTATGTTAAAAAAAAAAATAATTAGCAGTTTTCATCTTATCACTGATCATAAATCTCTTCTGCTGGGAGTTGTCAGAGGTAAAATAAATGTCACAGTTTTTTCCCCACTTGCAACAGTATATAATCTTATTGAAGGACTATTAAGGTGCATTAAAAAATGGTACGTGGCTGCCGAGAATCTCAAAGCCTTTTACTGCAAGTTTGTTTTCTGTAGAGAGCACAGGAGGGAGGTCAAGTGAGCTGCCCTCCAGACTATGGCAATATATCACTTGAGTGGTGCTTCACTGCAGTTAAAGATATTTAAAGATCTTCCATCATGACCATCATTATCACCACCACTGAAACCAAAAGAGAGGTTAGCAAGCTGATTTACTTTAAACAAGGTCCTAGCGATGATGTCACCAACACTGAGCTCAGTGAAATCAGAGAAATCGTATCAAAACAACAGGCATGCAGAAAGGGCTGGACCCACAGCTTTAGGTAGACATTATGCAGCTAGCTTAACATGATTTCAAATAAAGGCTGGAGACAGCAGTTGCAGTTTGGGGAATTTATTGGAGGCAAACTGTAAGAAATATGAAAACAGTAATGGACAAAAGTTCAAGGATATAAATAAGAAATAGATGAGAGCATAGACAAGAGTTAGACCAAAGGCCACAGTAACAACTCTGGATTCACAAAAGTAGGCTAGCCCTCATCAGATTGGTTAGCTATGAGTACATAGTCCCTCATGAGGAAACAACATGAGTCCACAGATGTAATAACAGTAGAAAGAGTGAAACACATAAACAACTGTAGCTTCAGCAACACTTTAGCCTGCTTAATAGCCAGCTTGGTTTGCTGTAAACCGATCACATGAACACACCTATAGTAAAAACAGTACCTGCAAATAATTCTCCAAAGAGGATATTTGGGAAGTAAATGAAAGATTCTTGTCAATATTTCCGAGGACAGACATCAGACGAAATGGCGGGTTTACCTCAGAATGTCAGTTTAGTAATTAAATGTGTAAACTTAATCTTACACTGACTCGGCAGTCCCATTTTCACGTGTCAAATTGGTGGAGGGTTGCTTTAATAAGCCAGTGTGTTTACATGCATGCTGATAATGTGATTAAAACCCGATTTTAACCTGGCAATACTTAAATGATTGCATATTATTGTATGACTGGCTACCCTGGTTATATTAGCTGGATTAAGGTAAAAAATAGACAAGCATAATCCAGTTGAGACACGAGTTACATCACTCAAATTTAAAATGAGTGTGGCCTGTATGACACACATCAGAAGGATTTAGTTAATTCTGCACATCCAGAGCGGCTCTTGTGTTATAAATCAACACACCATTAAAGACCAACAAACTTCCTATGTATCCTGTTTGATCCCCTCTGGTTTCTTCCCCCCACATCCTGCTGGACTCTAACCACATGGATGAAAATAGTGTAGGGGAAGTCAGGTTTCTGTGAACCTTCTAAACACTTGAATCAAATCATTGCATTTATTTGTTTGACTCACAATGAATGACGTTTGTGCTACTGGAGAAATTCTCTCTCATGTTTATTCGGCACATCCTACAACAAACAAGGCAAAAACGACCTAATTTCTCATAATCGTGTACGTGAAAAGCTCTACACATCTGTGAGGAGCATGCCAAGAATGCTTTTTTTTTTCACAAGAGTTGTACCACAGAAGCCGTCAGACTACAAGACAGCACACAAGAGAAATTCCTTCCTACACACACACACAAACACAGATGTTTGGTCTGGACTGTTGAAGAAAAGACATGCCGTGCAAGTCGAAAGCTTAATGATGCGAACAAGCATGAAATGTTGGCAGCCTGCGACAGGCGCTGAGTCTGGTGAGTTGAGACAGAGCAGAGAACAAGTGAGTCAGTCAGACGGGTTCTGAGTTATACAACAAATAGCATTATGTATGAAGAACGTAAAGTGTAGAGCTGAAAAGCAGAAAGCAAAGGGCAACTGTGAAAGGATTCATCAATTTGTGTGGGAGTATTTACAATATTAGGCACACAAATACAAGTGTATCGTTAAAGTAGTTAAAGAGTCCTGGCCTTTCCTGCTGTGGAGCAGTCATGTTAAACAAAAACCTTGACAGGAGCATACAGGTAGATACTGAGAATAATTTCACAAAAGGTAGTGAAAATATCAGTAAGTCTAGTAAAAATTTGATTCACGCCATAATCCTCACTGTCAGTATCATCACAATGTGTTTATACTGATAATCCAAGTCCACAGCAGTGACACCTGCTCAAAGGCCCTGCCTGCTCCCACACAGGTGCTGTCACTCATTCTGACTGATTAAAGCTGATGTCACCATCTATAAAAGGCGTCTGCAATCACTCTATTTACTACATAGTGAACTGTTTACAGTCTACTGTTTTATTTGTGTGTACAAATTCTAAATGCAAACGTATTTTGCCCTCATAAATTCCCATATTTTATTGTTAAAAACTAATCACAAAAAATGAGAAATTGAGTGTTACACATGCACAATCAGATCAATCTGACCTCAGTCAGGTGGGTTTTGGAGCACACCTAATGGGTACAGTGTAAGTTGAGCTACCAGGTTAACAGGGGGTGAGGGCGATGTCAATCAATGTTCACGCCCACACAGTTCAGGTAAGAGGTCTCATCAGACAACCAAAATGAAAACACCAGTGAAGGTGAACTAAGGGTGTGTAGGACTGTAAGGCTTAAAGGTACGGTCATGTTATGTTTCAGTTCGGTCAAATTTCCCTTCATTTGGCCCCAAAAAGGACACAATGTCACATTTCTGATCCAGATAATCAATATTAATAAGAGTGATCATGAACTGTGTACGAGAGAAGCACTGCAGTTTATATCTGGTACTTTGATAATGTACTAAAATAATGATAAACAACTTCACAGTGCAACAGTGTTTCTATTGGCTGTTGGAAAAAGGTGAACCAGCTGGACATCACACTGAAACAGGAATCCTATGCTTGAATTTGTTCAGTGTTTGGGCTTCAGTATCAGTGAATGAGATATTTGCATCCAAATTTTGCCCTTAAAATCTTACAGTGAGATTTTACCATTTACTGGGAGCATTTGAGGATATGAAATAAAAGGAGAGCCTGGGCTGCTTTGAAGTGACCAGATGGTGCTGAACTCCCCAATCAGAAGCAGGTGGACATGGGCTAGTCTTTGTTCAAGAGACAGTTTCTCTTTACTTGTAAGATGCAGTACTACAGCATGTGAAGCTTCAATCCAAAGATAACTGTGTCTTTCGCTGTTGGATGAGAAAAGCAAATACAAAATGGTACAGTTCTATGCTATAAGGTATATGACTGAAAGGATAGATCTTCTTCAGAAAAACAAAGCAAACAGACTGAAACAACACTTCAGTGTATATATAGACATAAGTAATTAGCCCAAATGCAGGACATATGTGTATCCTTGTCGCAAGATCACACTCAAGGATACGACAGTCTTATGGCACGGACTACAAAAAAATAAGGATAAGAATACAAATGTACAAGATGAGCAAAGAGATTTTTGTGGACAATCTCTCTCTCTCTCTCTCTCTCTCTCTCTCTCTCTCTCTCTCTCACTCACACACACACACACACACACACACACACACACACACACACACACACAGAGGCACAAATTGTACATTAAACAATAAAACAACAGCTTTTCAACTCACAACCACTTTCTAAAAGTAATCACACTGTACACAGAAGAAACAAACTAAAACACATTTGTACTTACCAGGTCAAACAGTTATATTTGTGACACTACTTTTTTTTTTTATGTACAAAGACGTACAAAGCACAACAAACAGGCCTGGCAATTAATTAATCTGCATCATCCCAAATGTTGAAGGTTCTGGATGCTCCAAAAATAACTCTTTGTTTTCCTGTTTTCATATATTCAAATTTTCTTCATTGCTCCCATTTGAGCTGCATGAATGCTGACGAGGCAGACAGACATTCATTATTTAGTTTACATTGAGTAATGTTAGAGATTAATTTAGGTTACATCCTAGTACAGTCATTGTCACATTACACATATATGTCTATGTAGACATGTATGACAGGAGGATGTCTTTACTTACATGTAGCATGTCAACCTTGCAGTGAGTCTGTCAACCTTACCAACGTACAGAGGTGTGTGTGTGTGTGTGTGTGAGAGAGAGAGAGACCTAATAAACCTCTCAGTGGTTCCCAGCTTACTTTACATGTATTGTCACAGCATACATGTACTTCATTAAATCTTAAACTCGGCCTAATGAACTCATGCGGTGCTCACACTGTGATGCTTCTATTTCAGTAACAGACACATGGGAAGAGCCTATGAGTTCACAAATGTCTTTTCTTACTATGTGCTGGAATGAAAAAAAAGGAAGCATAATGCTTTCAAATGAGAGGGGAGGGCTTTGTGGATAAACTGGTGAATCACAAATGCTTTCAAGGTATTTGTATATTTTTGTTACATGCTCAGAACCAAATCAAACTGTCAGGAAATATATGAACGCTCAAAAAACCTGTTTAAAAAGTTACAGTATGAAACCACTGGGACCAACTGCTTATCACATGTAACATGTCACCTTCCACCTCCAAATTTTCTATTGCTGCTGTTCTGTAACTTTATACTGTTTTGATTCTAAATATTTAGTGTTGTGACCTGATCTTTAGTAAATGTGCCAATATTTGGGAGTAAACACTAAGAATGTGGGCTTTGTGCAGCACTGCAGCTCTTCTATGTGTCTTTGATGGGGACTTGTTCAGTGAATACATTACTGTTGAACAGGTCCTCCAGAAGGTCTCATGTGACACGGATTGTACTTGCTCTCCACAAGCTCCCTGTTATGTGCAGAACCCAGTTTAAAGCTCTTATGATCACTTACAGCTCTGTATGGTCAAGCACCTGCCGACATCAGAGATCTTGCTGCAGCCAGCAGAGCTTTAAGGTCCTCTCTCCTGTGTCACTTAAGATGTCCAGACGTTTACATGTGTGCTCATACATTACTGCCTCTGTGAAGCACTTTGTGACACCCCGCTCTCAAAAGGGGCTACATAAATCAAGCTACCCACTTAAAGGGGCAATATGTAGTTTTAAAAAAGAAATGCAAACTCAGATGTATCTTGATTTTGGGTCCCCTTTTTGATTAACCCCAACAAGTAAAAAAAAAAAGATTCTCACTCTGACCCATCTTGACAGCGACGGTCAGGCCTGAACTGGAAAGCTGATTGACCTGGAGTGTCAGGCCAGCGTTAAAAATGAAATGTGTAAATCAAAGAAGAAATGCCACAGGGCAGCTACTGTCCCTCAGAACTGTAGGCTGTCAGTCCCCTCGCCTGCTTTTAACCTGGTCGCATGATCTCTGCCTGTCATCACATGCGATCAGCTGCACGCACATACACGTCAATACAACATGCAGTCAGTGTCACCAGCCGGAGAAAGAGAACAAGATAAAGAGAAAAGATAGGAAGTGCTTTAAACGGAGAGATGACCTGGAAGAAAGCACAGCCAAATGCTGTAAAATGACAGATATCACAAGGGTTTAAAAAAGAAAACACATACAGCATGGTCGCCCTCAGCATGCCATGCCTGCCTTTCTGGACTTGATTCTGTGTTTTTAAAAAACTTTATCATGCTACAGTATGTAGACAAGCAAAAGATGTATACACACAGAAATAATCTTAAAAATAAAGATGTTTATAGTCTATTCTGTCAGGTGGAAGCATAGTTACTCAGTAAAGGTAGAAAATGAAACAACAAAATGTTGACAGTATATGTGGTCTGTTGTTAATAGAGTGAGTGTGGAGATCGGCCTGGACTGACGTTAGTGCCCCAGTCCGCCCCAGGCAACTGTTTCAAAAACAATTTCACAGGCTAAATTGGCTAAATTGACTGACATTGTAAATACATGTCCAGCCTTGCACCCTGAATGACGCCACACTTCTGCTGTAAATGTGATTGACTGAAATTACTGAAGCTCAGTGCTCACCAGAAATAGTAATAACTGCAGTCCGTCTCTGACGTGGAAGTCGAAATCAATGGCTCTGCAGCACACTGTGGCAATCACAGCACATGTACATTTCTACCTCAGCCATTCAATCATAGCTCCCCATCATCAGATTGCCATGGCAACTTGGAGCACTAAGTGTGTGTGTGTGTGTGTGTGTGTGTGTGTGTGTGTGCGTGGACTTCGAGGGACAGGAAAAGACCAGAAATATCTGAGGTGACTGGCCTTCATCATTTCAGCGACACAGATCATGACTAGCAAACGCTCTTACCTGTTAGATTGGTTGGCTGTGAAGTTCAGGGAAGGAGCGATGCCGGGAATGAAAGGAAGAGCAGAAGAGACACACACAAGTAAGAGAAGCAAAAACAGACGCAGAGATGCAGAGATTATCAGCTGAAGGAAGTAGATATACAAATTCAAGTTTCAGGCTTTGCAGGAAGTTGAGTGAAGTGATGTCAGAGTGACGTGGACGTCATGTTCTCAATCTACGGTAGGCGTAAAGATCAGATTGGACGTAGGGGACAGGTCCCCCAAATATTTAGACTATATGCATTATTCTAAAAGCATGAAAGTAGCAGAGGACTCTTATTTTGTCACAGATCAACAGTGACAGCTGTGTAGCAGTGTGCAGAGTAAAGCATTTCTGAGTCATTCATTCTCCCTCAGGAGGAACTTAGTCATAACTTAAAAATTCCTTAACTTCACATCCTGCATTATTTGTCAAAAGTTTGATCTGCCTATACTTCAATTCATGACCAAATACCTGCGTAATTATGACAATGCCATCAACCTCAGCTGTTCTGAGCAAATTAGCAAATGTTCGGCTGCCACCAAGCAATCAGCAAACTGGTCGCAATTGTTTCATGCTTGTTATAAAGAACAGGACTGTGATACATTGAAACAGCAAATGACAGCCATCCTCACAATATTTTTTTAAACCAGGTTTCCCACTATTCTCTTATATTTATATGAAAATTAGCACCTTTTGAACATGGTTATCATGATTTTGAGCCATGAAGTATTTGTATAAAGACATACTTCTTTTTTAGGCAAGTCTTGCCAGTAGGCAGACATCTTGGCAACGCCCCCAGGCCTGTGTTTTAGGCTAACAAGAAATGAATGGGGAGAGAGCTGTAACTTAACGTTCAATGGTCACTGGGACAGAAAAACTGCATTTGTAGAATCACCAGTAAAATCTGTGAAAAAACACAGAACAAAAGTTTAATGTCTAACGTTTGATTTGTAATCCTGTGTATTGGCCTGATATCTTGCTCTTCCATGCCTATTAGAAGTTCGTCTCCAGTCGCGCCAAATCGGTTGAAACTGTCGTGAATCTCAACTGTGCACTCGCGTCAGTGCAACAACATGATTGGCTGATATGTTTCCCATTTTGGCTGTGATAAAACAGATGGCTGGCTTTTGGGGGGAAGGATATATCTCATACAACAGCTATCTCTGGCGTCACAGACACGGAAATGCTTTAAGTGGTTTTCTCCTCTCTCATGACATCTCTGATAAAGAAAAGTGTACATCTTCACTAGTTACGCCAAGCGACTAATACTTCTAATACTTTCCTAATTTGATTTAAGGATTCTCAGGAAGGTCATTGGGAAATGGAGTCAAACATACAAAAAAGACAAAGTAAAGTGAAACCTGAGAGTTGATATTATTTTGAGCTTGTGACTTTTGAGTGGTGAGGTTTTGATCTGGAGCCACAGCCGGTCCTGTCCTAACCATCTGCTCTGCTCCAAGGGCCGGGCTGCTGTCAGCACATTGTGCCCCTGACTGCCCTCCTGTCCTCTGACACACACACACACACACACACACACACACACACACACACACACACACACACACACACACACACACACTTCCTCTCCTCTCCTCTCCTTTTCTTTCCTACCTCCTCCTCTCCTCTCCTCTTGTTGTCACTCCAGCTGGTGGTTTTCAGCGCGGGCTGTCAGATGCTGAGCTCCCTGGTGCGGAGGCGAGGAGTGAGGAGAGGAGGACGAATGGATGAATAAAAGATCACAGGCTAGCTATCACCCTATTCTGTTTTCCAATGGAAAAAAAAAAAAAACATTCTGACGCAGATGCACATGAAATGAAGTGTTCAGAGACTGTGTCTGTGTGAGAGAGAGTCTGAGGTAGAATATATGCAGTTTCAAAACACATAAAAACACTTCAAAGGATTCTTCAAAGGTTCCTTGGGACAGGCTGGAATAAAAAATTGAAATGACTTTATTTGTTGAATTCTGGCATCTTTGGCGTTTAGTGGTCATCGTCCTCAGATCACTTGGAAAGCAATCAGTTTGGCTTTTGTCGTGGCTTTTCCCTTGGATTCTCTGCTGATGAAATTTGACTTTTAAAATGAATAAATAGAGCTAATAATAGAAGAGAATTTTTCCTAGTTTTCTGACAATCCACTGCCAGTGGAAGCTTAAAAGTCCATTTGTATCAGGGGATCTGTCCAAGGAAATAACCTCGCCGAAAACATCCATCCATTAGCTATAAGTGCTTATCCTTTGAGGGTCGCAGGGGACTGGAGTCGATCCCAGCGGACACTGGGTGAGAGGCATTTAGAGTCACCCGCTAACAAATCTTTGGACTGGGGGAGAAAGCTGCAGTACAGTTTTAGGCCAGAGATATACTTGCTTTTTAACCATGCGGTTGCAGAGACGACCAGCTGTGGCATGAACGTGGTTGATCACATGCTTGCTACATACTATGAGTGTCACTAGATGGAACACCTGAGTTTGTCTCTGAAACTTTCCGCCATTGATGTCCCTGCTGACCACTGACCCTGTCATATCCCCACACTGGCCATACACTGCTACACTATTCATCTTGCTGTTGTGTAGCGCAAATTTCCAAGGACATGCACAATCAACGCTCCAAACGGAAGCAGGATATGCAAGGCAGCCAATTTGCATGCATAAACGTGTTGTTAAAAGCAAGTATATCTCTGGCCTGAGGCACTGCACCACCTTGATGCCGGCCACAAATGCAGTTTTATAAATTACTGATGAACTCGGCTACTCATTAAATAATGATTTTGCTTTTTTACCCTTTTGTTTGGACTTTTTTTTTAATGAATTCTGGAGCAAACTGCAGCAAAAGTTCTGCTATATATAGAACCAGCCAAGTCATTATAGGATTCATCTTCTGGGGACCATGAATGTTCGATCAAAACAATCCACCAAACTGTCTGGACCAAAGTGTTGGACTTGACCAATCAATATCTGTGGTTGAAGAAAGTATTTTGTGGTTTGCACTAGAAAAGGTCGAGACAAAAAAAACTAAAAATCAAACTCATTTCGAGATCATTAAGTTTCCTTCTTCTTGACTTTGGTCACTATTGTGCTAGAGTTCATTCTGTCTGGAGGACATGACAACACAAGACTTGCACACTCAGTTGTTGAGATTTTTGAGTACATGCACAGACCAGTGAATCCAATGTCTGCCTTGCAAAACTTTAGCTGACAAATGTCTATCAATTTTAAACTCCAAAAGCAACTGGTGATCACATAATTTGCACACATGAGCTGAATTTGCAAACCTCCTCTGTGTAAACACTCTGGCATCCCCACCTGTACTCCCCTCAGAATAAAAGAGAAAGTAATTGTGTGCTTTTCCTCGCCCTTAGGTCCACACATTTCATCCCCGTGGTTAAACGTGGAGCTGGCTGTTGTAATTAGAGGGGTTAATATCCCGGGCAGCATCTCTAAATTAAATCTCTAACTCCATGGCGATGTGGCTGAGTGATGCACCTGTTCACGGTAATTACAGATGCAGCCTGGGAGTGTGCTCGTAATGAATTGGGAAAGCCAAGGTTGAATCACTTTAAAGGCACATCCCACCACTTTGCCAGTAATGTTTTTGTCTGCTTACATGGAAATTGAAGTCACCTACTGGGAAATTAAGCCTGGCACAGACTCACTGGAGGTTTTTAAAAAGAAAGAATAATGACAACAATCATCCAAAAGCTGCAGACAGAAGTTTTGTTGTTAGGCTAGCATCCTCTGGGGATGACAATGTGAGTCGGTTGGTTGGTCCACCACTAGATCCAGCCTGAAATATCTCATGAATGGATTGGATAGGTATTTTAAGCCAAAAATGTATCTTTCCAAAACCTTACCAAGTGGATTTTGTAAACCTAAACCTAACCAGACCATAAGCACAGCATTGTCACAACATAGAATTAAAAATGGAATCAAAAGAAACAGCAAGTTGCAACGTGAAAAAATGTATCCGTGTTTTGCAGAAACGTACATCACCAACACTTATTCTGGGTTGAGGAAACTACACAAAGTATTGATTTTTAAGGAAATGTGATTTCTTTCTCAGTAGTTTCATTCCATTGTTAAAGTTTCACAGTTAATCGTGGGTTAAAAATATCACACATTGTGTTTGATAATCTCCCAGTATTCAAATGAATGCCATTACACCATAAAGCCTTTCTGCAGCCTTCTCCGACGTGTCCCGCACTCTCAGATCTCCTCTGCCAATTTTCTCCAACCCTTTGAGGCTGGCTCGTTGTGTAAGTATGTGCTTAGGCAAGACGGCCTTCTGCACTAATTGAAGTCAATGACACAAGCTGCAGGGGCGCGTGAACAAACCGCGTCTCCATGGAAACACATGCTGGCAAGTGTGTCCGTTGAGGAGCCTGCAGCTCTCCATTGGAATTGCTGTATGCAACCCAACAGAAGCCTTTCACCGAGGGGGGGTTTGAAAATCAGCCCTAGACACAGGAAAGGAGGCTACATGGAGAAGAGCTGTTATCGTCGGACACGTCCTGCTACGCCTGACATGTGATGGATCCATGAGCCACATTAAATGAGACATGTACAGGTGAAAGACGGATAGACAGGAGGGTAGCACCGGCACTAAACTCAAATAAAGGAATGTAAATGATTGACAAGTCTTTTCAGGAACAAACTAATTCAAGATTTTTTTTTAAATTCCAGATGACCAAAATGTTGTATTGCCTCCACCTGGAGGTTACCTTGTCACATGTGTCGGTTTGTTTGTTTGTTTGTGTGTTGGTTTGTAAGCAAGGTTACACCAAAAGTACCAAACTGATTTCCACAAAACTTGGCTGGAGGATGGATCTTGGTCCAGAACAGACCCCATTAACTTTTGGTGCGGATCCGGATAAAGGGACGGATCCAGGAATTTTATCTCTCACTTTCTTTACCATTGCAGGATTTTTTCGACACTTTCGAAAGTTTTATTACTTTTTTGGAAATGCAACTTTGGAGGCCTCTACTGTAGGAGTTGGGATGATGACCATGGACTGCAGTGTCCCTGGTCCTCTGGTCTACAGCTGGGACAGTTTGTTGCACGTTCACTTAATTTCCTGTTATCTCTCTAATGTGATCAATCGATAAAGACATAAAATGCAGTAGAAAAGTGTATGAATGACTCAGAAGATGGGAATTTTAACATCTACATAGCTGCGGACCCTGTACAGTACCTTTGTTTTATAGATTTGTAGTTTTTGTTTGGTCAACTGCTGTTTCTAGAATAAAAAAATAGCTTTGACCTATTTTGCATGCAAAATGCAATGGTTGGGTTTTGTCATTGAGTCAAACTACTTAATTATATTTGTGCATTGACCTGTGATTTATATTGTCTTTCATTATGAGTATTATTTCTGGCTTTATAGAGCTGCAAAAATCTCTTAATTTTTTTCTAAAAGAGATGCATGCTGGGAACTCCACAGACATACAAAAGCACAATTTACCAGCATTAAATGGCAGCTTATATGTATTTTAAAAGCACATGTTGTGCGATTATTCCAGATAATTACCATGTCTATCAAAATCTGAGTCAGCACGTAGGTAATCTAATTTATTTAAATAACTGCCTGGTCATGATCCAGAAGCAGCCACAAAGACTTGCCAAACTTGTGATTTATCCCTTCTGTTTTATTCCTTCCTCCTCTTCGCTTCTCTGTCCTCTCTCAGGTGCTTCTGATCAGATGATTAGTGGGTGGCACTGCCCTTAATTAAGAGAGGCTGATGAGAAGGAGCTCTCTTCTCCAGATAATGCAGCTCTGACCATCTCAGAGATTTGTCTCTTTTGTTCCTTAGTTTGTGTCTAGTTCTTTTAAGGAAAGAGGTCTGTGAGTCCAGTTTTTGTGGCTTTGTTTAGTGGAACGGAAGTTCTGGATCCTACGACAAAGACTTTCCTCACTCTTTTGTTCTTTTTGGCTAGGGCCTCCAAATACTACAAAGTGTAGTATTCTTTGTAAATGTTGTTTCCATCCTCTTTGTATGTTGCTCGTCACAAGGTTGAGCCAACTGTCACAGCACAGTGACAACTCTTGGCTGAACCTGCTGCATCGATGCCCAGATATTCTCCCTGTATTCTCCGTCTTCACCTTGACAGCCACTGAAGAGGAACAAATTAATCTCAGACAAGTTCAAACTTTAAAAAATACAGTTATCACTTTGTGCCACTTGAGGCTGCCAAGTGTAAAGTCATCTGCTATATTTGACATCCTGCCAATGAAGCCTTGTCATTTTAAATGCTGCAAAGAAAGAGTTATTAAAACAGTGGGAAGTTTTTATTTATTATCAGCTTACGGCAACAGAATTTTTTTAAACTGGGGCAGCTCCAACAAAGCAGTTAACGTCATCGCAGTTGTTTTTCAGCCTTGCTCCAATCAAAAGGTCCCACACAAAAATAAAGATGCTGTGGCGTCTGCACTGCACTTCATCCCAAACATCCGTGTACTGTATGTGCAAACGTGTTCACTCACTGTATGTGAGATCTGTGTGAGAATTCAGAGCTTTTTTTTCCCACCCTCAAGCTTTTAGTCTCCATCTTGTCTTTAAAAATAACATCTCTGATCTTTTGAGATGTTGTGGGCAGAGGTTGCTCTAAGAGAGTTGCCATGGAAACAGTGGCCATCAAGCTACCATTTCACAATCTACCTCCAGATAGAAGAAAGGCTGTAATGAACAACTCTGCCCTCCCCCCCTCCCTCCTCCCCTCTGCTCTTTTCCATCTATATGTGATTTAAGATGGTGGGGAGTTGTGGGTGGATCAATGCAGGATCCGGGAAAAAAGAAATGGCTCAGCTGCGCATACATCAGCGCAGAAACACTGTAAAGAAAGACACATATAAAGATACTGGTCTGTTTGTCTCTTTTTATCTGTCGCAGTTAATGATCACCCTGCTGGATCTGTATCCCCAGCCCTCTGTAACTCTTCCACATTCATCATAACAACTCCGACAAGGCTGCAGGGAAGTAACAAGAGAAACAAAACTCCAGACACGATGGATCATAGAGAGCCAGGGGGCATAAAAACATCACCTATTTATCTGATACCTGTGGCAAAGAAATACAGATGTAGATGTCCCGGAAGCTGGTGACACTGCTCTGAAAACTGCTGTAATGCTACTTCAGTCGGTGACAGGCTGCAGGAGAGATGCAGAGAGATGAGGTCATCATCTGTATGTACACTGGGGTCCATTATTTTCTGACTCATCAGTGGTGGTAACAAACTCAAGTAGTGTAGTGCAAGTACGAGTCACTGGTACTTTACTTAAGTATTTGCACTTTCTTGTACCTTTATACTTCTAGTCCACTGCCATACCGAGAAAATATTGCAGTTTTTATTTCATTACATTGTACTTCACATAATAAACGTATTCAATACAATGTGTTGCTGAGGATTTAACCACTCTTGTGATCTCTTACATAACAGCTGTTTCTAGTTGGAGCCCTTTATCGTGTTTCTGTCTTTGAGTTGTGAGCAGCCAACTCAATTGAAAGAATAAATGTTGGCAATGTATGTTTCTACAAACCACGGATATGTTCAAACCTTACATTTCTTTAGGTTTCATTTTCAATTCTCTGTTGTGACAACTCTGAATGCAGGTATCTAAAATACTGATTTCCCATAAAAAATATCTATTTCTTGTCGCCACAGATGCGGCTGGATATTGTCCTGAGGTCTTCTCCAAATTTTCCAGTGGCTTCACACAAATGTTGAAACGCAGTCTTGAACGGTGGTCACTGGCTTGGCAACCTTCTCGCATGTAAAGACTGAGTGAAGGGCAGTGGATATGGCATCCTCTGTGGATCTGTTGGTTCCGTATGCATGCTGTCCAAACTCAACAACCATCCTTTCCACCCCCTGATATGACAGTCAGGTCATAAAAATGTAACGTGAGAAGTTTCAATATAGTGCATACGACATGTACAGATGTGAATGCATCATTGGTTTGCAGAGACGTTCACTGACAACATTTTAATCTGGTAACTGGGCTGCAGCAGCTCCACCAAAGAGACATGTTTTAGATTGTCGTTCTCAAGCAGCTGTAATCAATATTTCTATAATAATCATGATTTAAATGGAAATGCTGAAACAATGTGATGCTATGAAAGAGCCCGCTTGTTATGATAAACATAAAGAGGATTATCACCTGTGAGTTGCAGCTCATTCTTCAACTGTCTGACCTGCAACTTTATTGTGTTGGTTCACTCTTACTGCTCTCACAGCATTGTTTTCAGTGGCAGCAAGTAGCACTGAGCAGCAAGTGTCAAGTGTCCTGAAACAAAACTCCTAAAGAATGATAATGCTTCTCTGTAACTGCTGGATGTGTTAACAGGCAACTGTTTGCTAACAAGTTCATCACATCAAGTTAAAAGATCAATCCACCAATCTTGTGTTTACATCTTGTTTCAGCTGCCCCCAGTTGGCCCAAAGGTTTTTTTTCAGGTTTAAGTAAAGGATCAGAATCAAAGTTGAGCTTTGGGGCCAGTTGAATTAATAAATTAAAGCAAGTATCCATCCAATGTGCATACTCATACATTTCATGAACAAGCATGAGGTGGAAGGAATCAGGAGGAAGTAAAGACAGCGAAAAGTAAATAAATAAAAGAGAGGGAGTCCAGTGGAGGAAACAAGATCTGCTGCTGTGTGGGGAAAGTCTGTGACAGGCTGCAGCTTGTGATGGAGGGTCCCAGTGCAGCAGGAGCTGAAACTGTCAGAGTGAAACTATGTTTGACAGGAGCAAACTGTCTGAGAGGGGCCAACACGACCTACCATTACCACTGCGGGGGGGCTGCAAAGCCTGAGGAGAGAAATTGTTGAGAGAGGAAAGACACATATATACACACAGTGAGCAGACAGATGGGGGTACACTGACTAACACACACACACACAAACACCAGCATGCCTGTGTGGGTACACTCACTCACACAGGCGTGCATACACTGCAGGGACACGGTGGCAAGTTCATATCAGTGCTGCTGTGCCCTCTGCACACAGAAAGGCTGCCAGCGCACACTGACCCATCTTTATTCAGTTATGATAATGCAGTGTCACGCAGGTACAGATTATGTTAAGGTGTCTGAGGGGAAAGCTTGAATAGAGGATGAGCGCTCTAAAACTGGGAGTGTTATGTAGAGAACGTGCTGCCCGAGACTTCATCCGCTGTGATTTGGAGACGCTTCAGCCTAAAGAGCTACAAACTATAGCCGAGAAAAATCACATTATTTTGTGTTTCACTGCTGCCGATAAGGGAGAGGGTTTCACACTTCAACGTTTCTATCTTTAAATTCATTGTATATTTGATCGTGAATTGAATGTGAATCCATATACCATTCTCTTTCACTAAAAAAATACTTGTTTCGAGTACTAGCATATCAAATATTCCAGTATTAAGTCATTGTCCATCTAAAATTTTCTTGGCACTTGGCCATCATTTTTTAGTGCGCTAAAATAAAGATTGTTTCTTGATGAAGAATTGATTGACTTTCCAAAAATGTCATTTTTGGCTGAACTTTTCCTTTAATGTGTGTCAAATCTGGGAACAACTATCATGAAAGCACAATCAACAGACATTATAAGGACCTTAATGTGCGCCCTGTTTTCAACAGGGTCCCTGTATTAAAATCTAGTTTTCAAGACTTTCATTTCGAGCTTTGAACGGCTGCACACTGCTCCTCCTCAAACAGTCACACACAAATAGAATGAGTACAAACACAAGCTCCAATCACACACCTGAGAACCATTGACCTTTGATTATCCATGACATTATGTTTATTTATTGTGTTTATTATTTGTACATATTGATTGCCTGTCTGTGCATCAGGAGGACCTGACTGAAGATTGTTGTCATTTGAATAAAATTTGAATAACAAATTGAATGTATTGAATATAATTCAATATGACTTATTAAACAACATTGAACAGGTCAATCCTGGCGTGGCAAAGAGTTTTGCTTTAGTAAATCACTGTACTGGCTACCTGTGTGTCAAAGGAGAGATTTTAAGATGTTGTTGCTTGTCCTCATAGCACTAGATTGTCTTGAGCGTCAATACATCTCTGATTTACTTGGAAGGTTATGAAGCATACAGACCCCTCAGGTCATCTAGGACAGGTTTGCTCGGTGTTTACAAAACCAGGCAGGGTGAAGTAGCTTTTAGTTTCTATGCTCCACACCTATACTATTTAAAACTCAGTTGTATCGTGATAAAAATCTGAAATCATGAAACATTTTTAAATTCAGACCCAGAATGTGTTGTGTGCTCACATTTTACACATTTACTGTTGTTGAGATATGAAAAAGTTTTTATATCTACATTAAAGTATAGACTAAAAGGGAAACCTTACTTTTTCTTCTTCGCATCTTTGTCTTGATAATCTCTCTTTTAGTGGATGTGACGAAGCCGTTCATTTTAATCTACTCGAGGGGGTTAAACTGTGAAGAGCACATCTCTTCACACAAGAGCACTTTAGACAAATGATTCATGACACGTTTCAGGTAGCACAGACAAAAGCAACGTGGCTGACACGTTTTGCTCGTCGATCCTCAGTGGAAGTACATTGTGAAATGTCTTAATAGTCGGGAGACTCTGACAAGCTACGAGCCACAGATAATAAAAGTGTTTCCTTTTTTTATTACAGTGAGGAAGTTGAACGCTGACAAGTTGTATCGCATGGTTTGAGAAGTACCATAAATTCCTGTGTAAGTGTCAGAGACACAATATCCAGAACAGAAGACGACAGAGGTTAAGACATGCTCTTCATCGTATTATACAGTGTGTGTGTGTGTGTGTGTGTGTGTGTGTGTGTGTGTGAAGGATTTTGCATGAAAGGCATCATGTGAGTATATTTTTAAAATGCCTGTGCAAGAAAGCGTTTACCTCTGCCAACCACTGCAAATAGATTATGTATTCGTGTCTATTTTGCATTAGCATTCAACACACACACACACATGCACACACTGTTACAACCAACCACACACACACTAACACAGTTCCTCCATGTGCACAGCTAGAGAGCAAATCACACATTCAGTGAAGGCAGCAGGCAGGAGGACAGAAAAGCTGAAAAGAGGAGTCATGGAGGAGGGAAGGAGGCAGAGGAGGCAGATGTGACATGATTTACAATGAGATCATTAACCTTGAGAAACAGAATGGCCTACGCGACGTAAACACTATCTCTCAGACGAACACCTTCCAAGAACAATACCTTGTGCACACACACGACTGCTCAGACAAAAACACGTGCAGGTGAGCAGGTACACGCTCTCACAATGATGAGCGATGAATCGATCTTTAAAATAAATAAAAACATTAGTTTTGTTCCAAATACTACATAAACTAATAACTAATCCAAGCAGGGATTGATTAGTGTGTTTACACAAGCAATGTGGCTAAATAAAGCACACTTACAGCAACAGTATAAAGGCATAAATAAACCTGATTTATTTTGTTGTTGTTGTTGTTAGTGGACACTATTTTCCCACAATACAATGCACAAAATAAATGAAGAAACATTTCACAACCATAAATTGCCTCAGAAGGATCATCATTTTAATAAAGGCAGTGTGCTTTCTGTTCTTGAACTTTAATTGGCAGTTACTGTCTAAAGATGGCACACATATCATATATATCATATTCCACTAAAACCTTCAAGCATGTTCAGATTTTTTATACTAAACTCAAAAACACTAGTTGGCTATACCAAGCCTCCAGGAAGAGTGCCAGGCTTTGAAGCCAAACCGTGTAATTACATCGTCATGTGTTCCCTTGGGGTCCGAAAAGACTTTTTCTACATAAGATAATGCTGTGAAAGATTGGCTGTAAAACAGTGGATACATTTTTATGAGCGCCACAACCCCTGTGAAATCACAGAATTTGAAGCATACGGTCCTACAACATTTGGAAAGTCTAGAAGCTTAAATCACTAATTCCCGTTCAAGTTAGCCGGGCACCAAAACAGAAGTCGGCAGAAGTCTCTAGTGTGCACAATCTTTGGGCTCCGCAACATGGAAGATCTGGGTAATTTTATACCCCGGAAGTCGAGCTTTTTTGGCTTCATGCACCACTGAGCAGCATTCATAGGAATGAACGGGGCTCCACCTCCAAAGCTGCATCCAGATTTGAATTATTGAATCCATCGGCTGTACTAAAACAATTAGCATCAAGTGGCTCTGCAAGTAAGTAATAGGGCATTCATGTGGTGTTGTAATCGGCTGTTTTCACCTTGTAAGGTGAGGTATAACGTTTCCATGCACTTCCAGCACTAAACAAAAAGTACAGTTAGGGATCAACTAAACTAAGGTACACCTATTATGCTTTTTAATTTTTTTCCCTTTCCTTTCCTTCAGTGATTTATATAGGTTCTTGTGCACGTAAAAGAACTTGGAAATTAAAAGGTCCACACCAACAGAAGCTCCTCTCTCCCACAGAAAACACTGCTCCTGAAACGCCTCGTCAGTAGTCCCGCCTTTAATTCTGTGACTTTGTGACATAACACGTCACTTATTTGCATAATTAAATCCTAGTGACTAGTTTGGAATGCAAAAATTGATTAAGCACAGTTGCTCTTTTATTGTTAGCTCAGGCGTGTGTGAGCTGACCAATCTGAGCAGACTGGTTATCTAAGAGGGGGGGGCTTAAAGAGACGGGAGCAAAACAGAGTGTTTCAGACAGAGGGGGGATACAGTGCTGCAGCATTGAGCATTAAAGCATGTAAACCTATTCTAGAAGTAACCCAAAATAATATTATGAACCTGAAAATGAGCATATTATGTCTCCTTTGATACCCAATAGTTGTTGACATTACAGTCAGGAAGAAAAGTGTTACAATGAGGACAAAGCCTCACTATAATTTTTTTGCAGATGTAAGTTAATCAGCCAACACTGGGAGTTATCACACAACCCTTATTTATTTATCCACAATCTTAAATCCATTCTATTATAAATCTTTAGTATGTAAATGATATTTCAATAAAACATTTGTCAACAGTCTTTTACAGGTTAAGTCAGAGAACGAAAGAGTCCCTCTGACAAATCCAAACATCTACAATCACACACTCACTAGACACAAATGAAAAGAAAAACACAAACACATTCATCAACTGGCACAAAGGCTCATGGGATACAGACTGACAAAAAGCCCTTTCCAAAGTGCATCATACAGCAGTCATGTTGCAATGCCTTCAAATAGAAACAACAAAATAGACAAATATGTTTTCCAATATATTTGGCAATATATCACTCTTCTTATTCAGATATGTATAAAAAGTGTCAACATTCTTCCTCCTGTCATGTTCAAAATATAAGTAACAACATGGTTTTAAAATAGTGGAAGACATTTTGGAGTTTGTAAATTATCTGAATAGCAAAGCAGTGTGTCAGTATATTCAAGTCAGTATAATCTCTCACAAAACAACCAGTGATTAAGAAATAAAAGGTCAATTTCAACATTAAAGCCTTCAAATAAAAGTCCACATAAGACAACCTGAAGTATAAAAGTGATTTTGGACTTTCATTATTTGAAGGCTGTATGCTGAGAATCAAACTGTTTCTGTTTGACACACTGCAGAACTTCCTTAGTAACATCACACAGCAACAGAACAAACATCTCTTTACATCTACAAAAGCGTCAATAAATAAAAAGTATTCTAAATATGATTGTTTGTCCAAAATCATCTAAAGGCTTTATGTATCTTAAGACAAAATGTCATCCGGCTTCACTAAACTTAATGCAAAATCATCGCTTGTCAAAACATGAGTGATGATTCAAGTTAGGCTGGAAGTAAAAACTAAAGATTTAAAGCACTGAAACTTATATTTTTTATATGTGTTCCCTTTTGTTCACCCTTGAAGGTGAAGTTGGGGGAAGGTGCACACTCTTAGTGTTTACATGCATAGAAAACTTGACCTTTCTTTGACTGCAATCATCAGAAACCACACTGCATGCATGTTTCCTGGAGATCACTTAAAACCGAACGCTGTGAAGGTTTTATCACAGTCCTGCTTCTTCCTGTTATGCTTCATCACGATTGCAACATAACAAATAAATTTCTTGTAATTTCTGACAGCTGAAAAGGCAACAATCTTGACGATACTGTACCGTATGTGACATGAGCTTTGCTCAACTTTGCTTTGGACATCAGATACTATGAGGAGTAAGTTTCTCCACCAGTAAAGGCTAATTCTACTACAGCATGATATCAACACACCAATTTAAAGAGTTAGTTACATCAAACAGATCTCTAATGGTACATGTAAGCTACAGTAGTAAAACAAATTCAGTTAAGGTCAGAGTACATTGTTCACACTTTAAGTAGTCTAGGCAACTAAAATACAAAATTTACTCTATAAAATTCTTGCCAACATCAGTTTACAGTCCTGTCTCATTCATGTAACATTTGTGTAAAATTGGGTTGAATGATATGATGACAGATACTGTAATGATGAGATTTTGTCAGCGATTTTACTTACAACGGGCCATTATGGATAATGTGCATCTGGATAAGCAGGATATGATTTATGGCAACAGTGTATTTTTATATATAAATCTATTTTTTGCATCAATGTGATGAAGTACCTTTTATTTTTCGTGTATTTCTGTCAAAAACAGACATTTCTGAATGCTTATTTTATCCATAAATGGTTTCTCAGTTGATTTTCAGGGAAATTTACTAAATCATAATAAATATTGATATCAAAACATAAAATTAAACATACCATGATAAAGGATTTCCCCTTCCCAGTGGTAATTGACTTTTGTCACCATGTAGAGAGCACATTAATCCCATTTTAAGGGACAGAAGTCTTACTTTACCAGACCAGGCAAACAATGAGACCTCAACTTATTGAACAAATGCACCTCAAACTGAAGCAAAAATGCAGCTTTACATAAGCAGTGATGTAGTGGGGGAACTATGGTAACACTTTATAATAACCGTCATTTCTGTTAAATAAATGCAAATTATTAATGATGGTTTTTATAAAGAGTAACTGGATATTCTCCATCTTCAATTATGCAGCCACCCTCCGGTCACCTACAGAAGAAGTGAGGTTTGATATCCTTAATGCTACACTTAAACACCGTCGTCAAGCTTTTATAAAGGTAGGGCATGCAAACATTCAATAGTGATTGTTTTACGTCATCGTTTTCAGTCTCTGTTCAGTCATCTGATATACAACACCTCATGAAGAAGCAGCTGGCTGAGAGAGACCTCTTTGAAATGCCGTAACCTTTCATCGAGGACGCTAAACGTCAGACGACTCCGAGCCATGCACGTGAGCTGAAAACACCCTGAATGATTCGTCAGTCAGTTTTATGCCTGCTTCCGGTCCTTTCCCCTCACGTTCACAGGAGGTCAGTTCCATCGTAGACCACAGGCTTGTCTAGACTCAGATTATACAGCACTTTCTTTGAGATGAACCTGATTTAAAGAAAAGCAGAGGAATATTACGTTGTCTGTTGCTCCTTCCTGACTAGTTTCTACTGGTTTGCTACAGAGTTAAAGAGTATTTGTGACAAAGCCCCTCACATGAGACAAAGAGTGACTGACCTGGAGAAAGAGTTGTCAAAGATGAGTGTGTATTCTCCGGGGTTTCTGACTTTTAGTTCCCCCTGGATGGTCTCTTTGTGGGAGTTACAGCGAGTCAGGGGGATCAAGACCTATGGAGAGCAAAGGATGGACATCTTGTTTGACATTTAAAGTAGAGAATCTGCTTCTTGCATCCAAACTTTGGAACATTTAAAGGTCTACACCATTTTAAGTCAGTCAGTATTGTGCTAACAGCTTGTTAGCACATGTTTGCATACATCACCAGTTTTCTTTTCTTTACAGACTCATGTAGCGTCACGTACACATACTCTCTTTATTCATACATAGGTGTCTCACCTTGGCCTGCTCCAGTGGAGTCTCTGTGCTCTCCCTGTAGACCACACTAAAGGAGATGCTCTTCGGTTCAGAAGTGAACGTCCAGGTGACGGTAGGACCAGGCTCGCTCATGGTGATGGGGATGGTGCTGTAACAGCTGGACTTGATGAAGAGCTCTCGGGAGCTGTCCCCAAAACCTGAGATGTCATCCACCGTGAAGCCAGCAGAGAGCCTACAGCACAGGGAATCAAAAAGTTCACTGATGTGTCAGGCTGTAACTAACAATTGCTTTTATTACTGATTAATCAAACCTGAAGTTTGTGCTATCACTTGAGGTGATTAATCTGATTTGACACAGCTCCCTCTGGAGCCACAAAAGGCTTTATACAAGTTGTATCACATATGCAGTAGTGCTCTACAACACCTGCAAGCAGACTCAAATATTTTAGTTTTTGGGTTAGCTTTGCTCAACTGCACTTCATCAAGGCAGGTACCTGCTGACATGAGGCCTTAGAGCTTTCTCCAAATTACGACAGACGCAAAACAATTCCCACAACATGTGACACTGGCCACACCACACACACATTAGTTTCATGTTTCACTTCCCATCTTAAGATTTACAGCAAAGTTTTCACGTACAGAACAACTTCCTCTGAAAGTTGTAAAGTCTAACCTTGTGACCACATTCAAAAGT
This sequence comes from Pagrus major, assembly GCF_040436345.1. NCBI lineage: Eukaryota > Metazoa > Chordata > Actinopteri > Spariformes > Sparidae > Pagrus > Pagrus major. The sequence goes on along the minus strand of NC_133235.1, from coordinate 18,816,121 downwards.
AAACAACTCTGCTGCATAGAGTTCACCAGCATAACTTTCACCACATGTGAAACTTACGTGAGTTCTCCAGACTTCAGCAGGCAGATCTCTGCATCCTGTACTGCAGCACTCATGTCCTCAGTATCTTCTGATGTGATGTTTTCTGCACTGGCACTGCTGTTTCTAGAAAAAGGGACAGACAGTGTCAAAAGATTTAATAACCACCACTGTAATTAAAAAACATGTACAGAATACAATAAAAGTGAAAGTATTGTCCAGCTTAAGGCATTGAAAATGTGTTTTTGATGTGGCTCACACACACACAAAAAAACAAACTAAAAGCAAGAAAGTATACACATAAAGTCCTTATTTATTGGATGTAGAAAAATGTTAAAGCTGGAAAAAAATCTAACTGAATTTCTCTTTACTAATGCAAAAAATGTCAAAAATCACATTTGGAAACTCAACTGATTGTTTTAAGGGTGGCGTGTTGTAAATAGAAATTATGTTTCTGTGGTTGCTATTAATCTCTCATGTCACGGTTAATAATCTCTATCACTGAGTCCCTGTGCAACAGTCATTATTCTGCTCCGAGTGAATGCATGTGAGATACTTACAGCTGTGGTGCCCCCTGCTGTCCGTGTCCAGGAGAGCAGGCAGTGGCAAATGAGAGGGAGTCACTGTCGTAGACCCCGCTCACCTCCTCCTCTGTGATGATGTCAAAAACACCATCATCCAACTTGTCACCTTCATCAGCTCCTAGAAAATTAACATCAGCTACATGTTTATTATTGCATTGTACACTCCTCTCTTAATGTACTGTGTATGTTGAAAACAAAACCCAAAATACAGCAAGTGTGCAAATTAAACACATTACTCTAGTGCGAGTGAGAGAGTCTGTGTTTTGTTACCTGACAGATTTGTCACAGCTCTCCCAGCCTGCAGCAAGCGTCTGAAAGGTGTCCCTGGTGTGCTATTAGTCACTTCCTCCTGTGGGTGGCGCTCGACTACTGCACTGTGCTGGTTGTAACAGTCGCCGCAGCAGCGCTCTCTGTTGCCGCCCTGCTGGGTGCTGACTGTGTTACTGCAGCAGTAGTAGCAGAAGGGACGCCCACACAGTCTGGAAATAGACATTTCATGAGAAATGCAGATTATTAGAGAGCAGAGAAGACTTATGGAGGAGTAATGAAGTGAAGCTTATTTACTGAGAATGTTTGAAATCAATTCCAACAAATAGGTTTTTTTTATCTTTACAGAGATAAAAATAAGACACATGCACATAAATAAATAAACAACTGCTATTTCTGTCTCTAACAAAAGGGCATTTAAGATGTTTTTTGCATAAAGTTGATCAAAAGTTGAGAAATCACAACAGCAAAAGCACAATTCATCTTCAGCTTTCAGCTTTGATCTTGGAATAGTTCACAGTTGCTGCTCTTAAACAGTCCTGAGAGACAACAAGCCTCTCACTGTACCTACAAAACCGCCCAATAGTGTAAGACAAAAGCACAAGTTTACAGCTGTTTTTGGAAATCTTACAGTTTTCCATCAACCATCAATGACAGTTCTCAAACACTGAGTGAAATCCTCAAATTCACAGCTCATTTTTTCACAACATCATATAGATTTAGATTCTGCGTAAAAGCCACAATACACGTGTAAGTAAAAATATATCACATGATCCAGTGATGCAAGTACAGACACTGATTACACTGCTTTTCTAATGAAATGACTAACTTCATTTCAGGCTACAGTTGGTAAAGTTGGTCTAAATGTGAAGTGAAATGCAGAAACAAAACGTCAGTGGAAGTCAGTGACTCAGTTCCTTTGACATTTGATAGTCTTTGCCTTACCAAAATGACATTTCCCTTTTTGATGTTGTCAGTGATGCACTGAATGATGAATTTATATACTTTTGGTTTATCAGTTTTGCAGAACAAATTTAGTGTTGTGTATTAACCGATGAGCTGATTGCTCTTAATGTTTTGATGCTCTTAATGTATTCAGAAAAAGTTTTTCCAACAGTCAAGAAAAAATGTCATTACACTTCAAGCTTAAAGGCAGTAGCACTGACATACTGGCTGTCATGGTGATATTTGTATTTGTTTATAATACAGAGGACCATCTGACCTGCAGGTGTACTTGCGGAGCCACCAGCTGAACTGGCTGTGACAGCCCAGACAATAGTTGACGTCCCTCTCCGTCTCCTCATCCCGTAGTTTCTGCTCAAACTCCAGAGCATCTGTCTTCTGCCACAGTGCATCTTTCTCCCTACAGAGACCACCATCAATCATGTTTGTAAATTACATTAAATCACACAGTACACTGCAGATTGCATGGACAAGGTGGGATGTTTGTAGCCAGTTGAAACCATTACAAATTAGGCAACAAATCAGGCATCATTTCTCAACCCTGCGTTGTGAATTTTTACATCAAATTAAAAACATATGGCAGATCAGATTAAGTCTTAGGTGACATGAAGTATGTTTATACCTGATGAGTTCAACAAGCCTTTCCTCCAAATTTATTTTGGTGCGGTAAAGATCATCAAGTTCAGCAGCTGTCCGAAGATCAAAGCTCTGTTTGTCCTGTGTGACCCTCCGTAGATTTTCACTCATCTCCTGACAGGCCCGCTGAGCCACCGCTAGACCATCCTCAGACCTGCAAACACACAAACACAGGCTAATTTGTGCTATGTCCCAAAGACATGAGGATTCACAGATGTTTCCTTATGCTTCAATTCTAAAAACAGTAAAGACAGGTACGCCAAGTTCCTAGATAAAGCCGACTAAATAAAAAATAAACATTGTGATCAAAACACACAAGATTAGAAACGTTTTTTCACAGAGCTCTAATTTGGTCCAGAATGTGTGATTATGAATACAGTATCTCACCTTGATAAATTCTCTTTCAGATGGATTATCTCGTCTTCTTTCTGCTGGATGAGATTTTCAGACTTGGCCATCTGGATGTTTTTCTCCTCAATCTGTTGGCAATATCTCTGGTTCTCAGCCTGCAATCAGTACAGCAAAGCAAGACATTATTTCTGGTTCTTTGTGAATTATGCCTGTGACCATAATGTTATGATTACTTCAATTGTGGATATACACATTGCAACTGGAGACCGTGTTTGCATTTATCAATCCCAGACACGTAGAGCTGTACATGTATGCATTTTGACAGTTAGTTGAACAGTTTCATCGAGGTAAAACAACAATCCGTGTATCATTCGTTCATTCGTTTTTCAAAATAAAACCAAAAATAAGAAAACGAAAAAACAATTCCTTTTCTCAGTATTCGTTTCCTAAACTAAAATGAAAAAACGGATAACGACTCGTTTTTTTCAGTTTTCGATTTTATGCTCAAATGAATAATGGAAAAAACGGATAACGAGCGTTTCCCGTTTCATGTTGCAAGCATTTGGTACCTACACCGGAAATTACCGTCACCCGGAAGTGGCCTGGAGCAAAGCTAACGTTAGCAGAGCCAGTCAATTCTCTGACGTTACCAGAGCGTGGTAGAAATCTCGGCATGCGTTTTACCATCCCCAAAAAGCTGTCCAATTATATCTGCATGATCCTCAAGTCCTGCCATTATTTTTGTTTTGCGCGCCCTCGCAGTACAGAGACAGAGACGGTCACTTCCGCTTCCGGCTCATTGAACTTTTTTCAGATCAAAATGGGATAAAACATGAAACGTGAAACGCTCGTTATCCGTTTTTTCCATTATTCATTTGAGCATAAAATCGAAAACTGAAAAAAACGAGTCGTTATCCGTTTTTTCATTTTAGTTTAGGAAACGAATACTGAGAAAAGGAATTGTTTTTTCGTTTTCTTATTTTTGGTTTTATTTTGAAAAACGAATGAACGAATGATACACGGATTAACAACCATGATTTAAAACATTTCGGCTGCTTTAGTGATTCGACAGAGTACCAAACTTTTGGGCAGACATGGAATCAGTGTATCCTCTCACCTCAAGCTGTTTGAATTTGTTCTCCAGGTTGTCTGCTTTCTCCTGCTCAGTCGTCAGCTGTAATTTCACTTCCTGTAACTCTTGATTCACAGTCTGGATGAGAAGAAAACAAACCACAAACTCATTTACTGATGACTATTCTGATATTACAGTAGTTTTGCTGATGTTGCCTAATAAGCTGTTTTTCAAGCAATTGCTCATAGTAAAGTTGCAACTAATGTTTAGAATTATTTGTAAATGGTTAATGAATACAGTGCCGCCATTATAAAGTTGCAACTAATGTTCATAAACCTTTAAAATGGCTCAATAAATGGTTTAAAAGCATTTTATTGTTTATTAACAGAGGAATAACTAGTTTAATTAATTAGAATTTTATTAATGATGGTTATTTTAAAGTGTTATAAATGTACAAATAAATAAAACTGAAACTAAAAACATCAGCAGGTCAGTAGGGGGATTTCTTACCCACTGTCAAAGGTGTCTGCATGCAGCTGCGGAAACTGCTTATTCATATTTTTAGTGGCTTCTTTATGTTAATTTTGGTTTCAGTCTGACTTAGGAAGGAATTATTTCAAATATAAGAATGCTTAACTACATGTGACTTCTCCTTTCATAGAATTGCGCTGTAACTTTACCCTTTCACTTCAGTGGAAGAGGTTCCAGCTATGTTTAATATTGCACAAACTCTTTCAAATGTAGCAAAAGCATTTTCAACTAAAATGCAGTTGCCATTAAAAACAGTAAAATATCTGATTCAACTGTCACATAGGCCTGGTGTCAAACCTTGTACCAAGTCATTTTGGTTTATAAGTTATAAGAAGGGGATTACATTAAAAAAAACAAAAAAAAAACGAAGTAAGTTGTGTGTCACATATTTCTTTAGCTGAACTCATTGTGACTGACCTGAAGCTGGCTGCCTTGGCTCATGGCTTGGCTGCTGAGCTGGAAGCGGAGCGCCTGAATCTCCTCCTGGTTCGTCTCCTGCACAGCTTCAGCCTCCTGCTGGGCCTTGCTCAGCTCCTGCCTGGTTACCAACAAACTCTCGTCATTATGGAGCTGATCGAGCAGTCGCTGGTTCTCCTGACGTAGCTGCTCTATGCAGGTATTCAGCCTTTCTGCCTCCTCAGTTGCCTCCTCCTCCAGCTCTTGCAGCCTTGTCGACAAGCCCTCCCAGCGGAGACGAGCCTCTTCTTTCTCAGCAGTTAGCATACACAACTGTACACCGAGTTCAGCTGTTTCGGTGTTTGCTCTATGAAGTGCCTCCCTGGATTCAGTGTTCTCCAGACACAAGGCTTCATAACGCTGCTTTAGTTTACTGAGCTCCTCTCTAGAGGCTGTCACCTCCGCAGCCAGACCTGCTCGAGCCTGAGCCTCACCGTCACGCTCCCGGATGAGAGCCTCCTCTCGCTCCCGGGACCGGAGAATCTCATCCACATGCCGGCGGTTCAGCTCCTCCACCTGGGCTTTGAGTTGTTCTGCTAAGACACGGAGGTCCTCTCTGGAAGACTCCGTCACCTCCTGCAGTGCCTGAACTTTCATCCTCTCCTCAGCGCCTGCTAGAAGCTGAGCCCTGAGCTCCACCACCTCTTCCCGGAGTCGGTGCACCTCCCTCAGGTTGAGTTCTAGCTGAGCCTCGGCTATAACCAGCCTGAACGGAGCCTCTTTGGTTTCCATTGAGGATGTCTGATGCTCATCATGAAGCTTCAGCATTTTTTCATTGCTCTCTGCAGCTCCCTTTTCATCATGCAGCTCCGTGGTCCTGCTCTCCAGCTCCTCTGCTCTAGCTTGCAGAAGCCCACATTTCACAGTCTGGTCTCTCAGTTTAGCCTCAGTTTCCTGGAGTTTTTCAAGTAACTCTGCTTGGCTTCTTTGGGACACTGTGAGGTTCTTGTCCAACTGTGCGGCTTTGGCAGTGAGCGAGTCCACTTCCTGTTGAGATGTAGCTAACTGTTTCTTCAACGAGAACTGAACCTCAAGAAGCTCCTTGTTCTCATGCTCTAGCTTCTTTAATTGAGCGTTGGATACCTCCTTCTGAACGAGCGTCTTCTGGAGACTCTCCTCCAAATGCAGGTTTTCATCCAGAAGCTTCTTCTCCCGATCTTCGACGCACATCTTTGCAGCCTCTATTCTGCCCTTTAAGTGCTTTTCTGAAGCCCTCATAGAAGCCAGCTGGTCTAACAAGGCTTCCCTGCTCTCAGTCAGCTCTGTAATACTCTCCTCACTCTCCTTGACAGTTTGGAGTAGCTTGGTGTTTATTTCCATGAGGTTACTGCACTGGGTTTTATAGTCATCAAGGTTCTTGGTTTGATCACCGCAAACATCTTCATTATCAGCAAGTCTGGAGCTCAGACTTTCTTTCTCAATGTTTAGCTTCTCCAACTGCTCCTCTAAGTGCTTAATTCTCTCTGAACTTACAGCTAGCTCTTTCTCTCTGTTTTTTAGACTTTTTCTTACATCTAGGAGTTGGCTTTCAAGTTCCTCATTCTGAGTACTGCTCATGCTCCATCTCTGCTCTTCCTCGTCCCTCTCCTCCTGAAGTCTTTTTCTCAGCTCTTCCGCCTGCCGTTCTCTGCATTCCAGCGATGCTTGTAGATCCTGAAGCTGGGCTCTCAAGTTCCCTGTCTCCTTCTCTTTTAATGTCAGCGCCCCCTGAATGCGACTGACTGCACTTTGGAGCTCCTCAAGACGTTTGAGTGCCTCCTCGCGTTCATCATGGGCTCCGGCTTTTACCTCGACAAGCTTCTCCTCGCTGTTCCTCAACTCTTCTTCCCTGAGTTTTAGTTCCTGGGACAGACGCTCAGAGTTCCTGGTCCTGTCCTCAGCCTCTCTCTTTGCCTCCAACCTCTCCTCCTCTGCTGTCTTGAGTTTATCCAGGAGTTCCTGGATTTTCCAAGCTGAGTCGCAGTAGCTCGCTGTTTGCTGTCCCTTTTCCTTAAGAGCCTCATCCAACTTGGAGAGAAGCTCCATATTTTTGTTCTCAGCAGCTGTGAGTCTGTCCTGAAGTTCACTGTTTATTGCTTCCCGACTGGTTTGACGGTGATTTGCACTCTCCTGATTGTCTGTTTCTTGGTTGGCTGCTGTAGACACTGAGAGGCCAGAGGACTTCTGAGCCGCTAATAGCTGCCCTTGAAGGTCTTTGACCACGCCTTTCAGCTCAGCAGCCTCTTTGCCTAATTCCTGAACCCGTTCCAGAAGTTCCTGCTGTCTCAGCTCGGACTGGTCGAGCTCAATGCGGAGGTTTTCCGCGATGCTGCAAGGAGAAGGTTCCCCCAGTTCCCCCAGGTCACCAAGGAGACTGTGACTCAAGTCGGGGATAGGGAGAAACTCGTGCGCCTGGTCAGTGAATGGAACAAGAGAGAACCGTTTTAGGTGCTTTTAAATTCAAAGTCACATTTACAAAAATATTTGTGCAAGATTGTCTAAGTAGAGTATGAATGTAATAGGGGTGTCACGAATTTGATGCTGAATTAAAATCAGATTCAGCATCAAAATGAGCTTCCAATTACAACAACCAAATCAAAAGGAGGCTCTGCGTCTGAAGAAAAAAGAAAATAACAACTGGTAGTAGTGGTAGTAGTAGTAACTGTGAGATTTGGGTTTATTTTCTTTATCAGAGATCCTTTATTGATTTATCATTTATCTTTTGAATGAAGAATTTGAAAATGTAAACGACAGTTGTCAGGGATCTGTTGATCCTTACGTATCCAGATGTGATAGTCTAAAATCAAACACCCCTTTTATATAATTGTGTGTACCTGTGAATGTGAGTAGCTAACGAGACTGTTGATGCTGGAGCAGCGACTGGGAGGCTTCCACAGGAAAGCTGATGAGGCAGGGCCTAACGTTCGCCTGGCACATAATGAGACACCAAATTAAGGTAATTTAAAACCTAATAAAAGGCAAGTGTAAGATAAACATGGCAACAATCTCAACACAAAAGAGGAACTTAGATTCACAGAAGTGAGAATTTAGGTGACACTATAACAACACAGTGTTCCTGGATGCTTCTCAAATGACAGTTAAAAGAATATGTTAAATATATCTTCTCTGGTACAGTCATGATAAGGTTCCCATTGCATCAGGCTAAAGGAAATGACAAGCGGAAAAAAGGCTTGCCCTCAAGTTGAGAAAGAGACCACAAAAAAATACACCTTATCAAACATGCTGCATCTGTACTGTCGAATGTAACTATAAAATAACCGTTGAAAGAAATACTGCACTTGCAAATTGTATCTTTATTTTATAATGTGTGTGACAGGAGTAGATTCTAAGGAGCCTGGGAGGTGACACAAATGTGTTTATTTAATTTTTATTTAAATAAAATTTTAATTTAAATTTAAATTTAGTAATTTGCACACACGTTTTATGTACACGTGCACACGATGCACTCATGCTCCGGTTTGATCAGTCAGCTCTCGCCTGTCCACCTCATTTCTGATCTTTAGGAGGAAGATTGAAGGAAGTTAAGATGTGTTTAGTGCCACTGTGAAAGCCGAGAGAATGTGGTCTGTGTGAGAATCTTGTGGAAAAGTGAGGGTCTTTTACTAAATGTACGTTTTCTGTCACAACTTTTGCATGGATATGATACTTTATGCATATGCATCCATCCATCCAGCAGTAGTCACTGCTGCAACGGTGTTTCATAAATTAATCATTACCAAAGTATTGTTACCTTGACATCAATATGGCTAGCATAATAGCTAATACAACCTACACCTGGACACTCATTGCGGATCATCAAAATACCTATTGCATGTACCTAATACCGTTACACAATAATAATACACTTTATTAACTTCTGTTGAACAGTTCAATGGAGTGATTATTGATATACTATTCTCCCAAAAAATGGATGATTACCTCCAGACTTTCCTGCAGCAACGCCTGGTTTCAGAGGTATTTCGAGTTTTAATAAAACAGGCGCAAAAAACACAAATAATTTGCGCACGCATTTAAAAAAGCACATCCATGTCACCTCCTAGGCTCCGTAAGATTCAACCCTATTTTCAAGAAATGTTTTAAACCAGCAGCAAATTGATGACAACGAAGTGAAAGGTTTTGGCAAAGGTGTTGACGTGAGGAACAGCGATCAGCGCTCACACGCTGTCGGAAACCACACACTCTCACACACACAGGAGAAAAAAAAGGAGCTGTGAATGTGCAGTCATCAGATAATTAAGTGTTACTTCAAGTTGTGAAATACTCAAAATTGCTTCACCACAATGTTACATTATTTGTACTAAACCGATGTGTTATTTCAAATTACTTAAATCCTGTGCGGTCTCAGATCAATTTACAAATCATTTCCAACCCCCAGGCGGAAGAACTACAAGCTTTTACTTCTTAACTCTGTTTGTTCAACAAAATAACACACAGGTGCAAGCATGTTTTCTTCAACAAAAGGTAGAAAGCAGACAATTTAAGAAGTGTAAACAGATAACTGTGAGCATTGTTTACCTCGCAAAGTTTGGCCAATCCGCATCGAGGTCGTAACCTCTGGCCGCCACATCAAATTGGATCTGGTTGAGCTCATAAAGATGGTTGATTATGTCAGCAGTGAGGTGAGACTTGAGGAAAGGACTCCGGGCATAATACCAGTCACTGCATGAGAAAAATACAAACAAAAACAAACATGAAACACGATACTGAGGACAAGGACACACACATATTTCTTTTATGTCACAGACAATTTTCTGTATGCAGTTGGTTATTGAATGTGTTTAAAATGTACATTATGCTGTTTGTGTTATGATAAGATTATCTTTACTTAGTTTTATTGATCCCATGCAAGGACACACAGCACAGCAACAAAACAAACTACAAAAACAGACGCAAGCTTGAAAAATACAAATAAAGCCTCTATATACACCACACATATGAGGGGCGCAGGAAAAAATCAATTCACCTAAGAACCACTAATCTTACCCTCTATTGTTCCGAATCGATTCATAATCAATGCATAACTTAATTGTTGTTAATAAAGTTGTTTTGATCGATGAAAAATGTAATAAACTCCAATGCAAGAGCAGTGAAGCAACAATACGACGTACAGTGCACAAAGGCAAACTCTGGACGGTAGAATAAAATAACCATCCACAGACAAGGCTCAACAGCTGTTTTGGACCCTATCCCCAGCACATTTACATCCATGTTGTCACTGCTGATTAATCATAATGACAATAGTAATAATAATAACTTTATTTATATAGCACCTTTAAAAACAGATATTACAAAGTGCTGTGACAGCCAAAAGCAAATGCAGGAAACTCAGGAAGCCAAAACAACAGTGATGCCAAACACAAGGAAGCCCAGGCTAAGAAGTGTTGTTAGTTAGTGAGCACTATCTCAAACAAATAAACAAACAAGAACTGATATATGATATATCAATTTTTAGTTATGACCCTCAGCCTGCCTCCTTGAGCAGAAATGGATACAAACAAACAAAACTATTTTCATTTACTGTCGATGTGAATTGAGTTACCACCGGAGTACGTCGAGTCTCAAATACCACTTGCTGGCCAAGTGCACAGCTGATGCAGAGACTCCTCCTCCCTCCTCCAAAGGCAGACTGCGCTGTATAGTTTGCAACAGAGATGCCTGGACAACTCTACATGAGACAAACTTTCGACAGCGATAGCTAAATGGGCGGCAACAGCTTGCAGGCCGATTAACATTGTGTAGTTAACCTTTACAAGTGTAAAGTTGGACACTACATTGTGTTAGTATTACTAATGTTACATTCAGGTCAATATGCCCATCTGTTGTTGCTTGTTGGGCTTGAATTTGCCATGTTATGCTTTCAGCATATTTTTTGAGCATGCAGTACCTTTGAGGTTATTCAGGAGAATATTCTGGACAGTATTTGTCATTGTTTTGGATTGATGCAATAATAATAAACGTACATTTGCATAAAGCAAGCATATTTGTCCACTCCCATGTTGATAAGAGTATTAAAAACTTGAAAAAGTATCCCTTTAAAAAGGTACATTTAGAACAGATAAAACATATTAGATTAATTTGCAATTGTTCGCGAGTTAACTATGGACAATCATGCAATTAATCGCAATTAAATATTTTAATCCGAGTGACAGCCCGAACATATATAATCTGTCAAAAGACTAAAACTTAATCTACATAAGGTGCCAATATTAACACTAATTGTGAGCTTTAGAGGTGCTAGTAGGTGGATTTTGCTAGGTAGCCAGGCTAGCTCTTTTCTCCTGCTTCCATTCTTTATGCTAAACTAAGCTAAGCTAAACTAAACTAAGCTAAAATAAGCTAAGCTAAGCTATGGTTATGGTTACTGCAGATTGTGTGTGATTGGTGTGAGCTGACACTAACACACAGATTCAAAACACAGTCTATGACACACACACACACACACACACACACACACACACACACACACACACCATATGCTATTGAAAGACAGCCTGCCTACAGAATATGATTGAAACAATTTTTACTTCACCCACTACCCCATTTTGTCCAACATTCTCTTGAAAAAGATCATGAAATTATTATTCCGGTCGGTTGTCATTCGATCACCCCCAATACTCAAGTAAGTAAAAACAAACTGCTGAGGAAGTGAGATGTGAGTGTGGGTGTCTCTGGTTAGACTATGTGGCTGTTATGTTTTCTGTTAAAACAGAAATAAGACATTCATGAAAATCAGGAAGAGAGAGTCACACTTCCTTAGAAAGTACGTAGTCAAACCATAAAGTACCTCTGTGGTATCAAATATGTCTGGACAACTTGACAGAAACAAAAGTGACAAAATAATCCATACATACAGAATATATAAGAATATTTGTGTCCTCTGACCTTGTGACCTTCTGGTTTATAAGACACTGCTGCAGAGTGTCAGCAAGACGCTGGTGAACGAGTGAATAGCGGATGAAGGCCCGTCCTTTCCCCAGTGATGTCTTCAACTGAGGACACACAAACATACACACTTTAATGTATCTTCACACTCATATAGACATTGAGTCATTGCTCTTTAATCCGTATCATACAGGTTAAAGTATTTAACAGGAATTGGCTCCTGTTTTCTGAATGTTCTGTTTTTCTGTGTGACACAGTTATAATTGCAGGACGTTAAACCAATTTAACTCATTTTTAATTAGTTTGAAACTAGCAATTATTTTCACCACTGATTAGTTTGTCTGTTATTTTCCCTCTTTGTTGAATATTTCTTATCCTAGAAAATGTCAGAAAACAGCAAAAACTGTCCATCACATTTTCCCACAGTCCAAGATTATGTCTTCAGATGTTTTTTTCCCCATAAACAGTCAAAAATCAAAGATTTTTTGGCTCATAATGATAAAAACAGAAAAAAATTTCACACCCAGGGAGTGTATGGGTTTTGTGCTTGAAAAAAAATGCATGTATTGACTAATTTCAGCTTTGGTTCTAAATTAAGCCCACTTTAAAGAACATTTAAGGATGCCTGAATTTAAAGGTCATCGCTGCATAGACGCTAAATTGACAGTGTCTGTCTGAGAGCCCAGACTCTCCAATACATTAGCAGATGGAGGGATTTAAGAGGGACAACAGACACACAGATCTACCATCAGGACACCAGCTGGAGACTTACGTCAGTGAGTGACAGACAGGGGACAAGAAGAGTAAAAGTAAAATTTTAAGTAAGAGTACAAAAGGTTTCCAGCAAGTAATTAGCACAAGTAAACTCCACAACTTTAAAAAAGAAAAATACTGAATTTTGCAAATCCCAAAGGAAACTTTAAACCACATGCATGTTTCCTAATGAATGAAGGTCAATTTGCATAAAATACATTTGCATAAAATGAAGCATGTGGTCTTGTTCAAAACAGGACTTACTCATTGATTAGCTCCCTCTTGCTAGTATACAGCTTACTAGAGCTGATTTGTCGATTCAAGAAAGACTGAAATCGAATATTGTTTCTGTCATTATTCCGAACAAAAATGTTTAACATTCGAGCTTCTTAGATGTACGGATTCGCTGCTTTGCACTTTGGGCTTCGGGACCCTATTACCCTACATATTGTGAAAATAGTGAGGAAACTCTCAATAATGAAAGTAATCGTTAGTTGCAGGTCTACTGCTAACTTATAATAGGGATTTTTCCTGAAAATTAAACAATAGCACTGCGCTCAAATGTCACTTAAATGAACAATTAAATACTGATTGAAAGGAAATTGATTGGAAACTATTTTGACAATGTAATTATTGTTTTAGTAACATTTCCTGGTTTCAGCTCCTTATATGTAAAGAGTTCCTGATCTTCTTTCTTAGACATATTTGGACTAGTGGTCAGTAAAGATCACTTTGGGCTCGAATTTCAAAAGGCATACCAATCAATCAATCAATCAATCAATCAATCAATCAATAAAATAATTGTCAGATGAATTGATAATGAAAACAAACATTTGTTTTGTATTCTGCTCAGCCGCTCTGATACACTTCCATCTTTCTGGATTTGACGTCACCGCTGCATCTCGTATTGCGAGTGACACAAACACTTTGAAATTCGATATGAGCGGTGACAGCATCCGGACTGAGACATATCTGTAGAAAACCCCAAATGTGATTTGGATCTGATTAGCAAAATTCGCATTTCATGTGTTTTTTTGCAGTTGAGATACTATCTGGATATGCCAAAAAACGATTTGGGCTGGCAGTCTGAACATAGGTTTGGTGATCCATTCCCAAAATAGGTTATGGGATTGAGCAATTTTAGTATTCAATATAAACCATCACTAACAAAAGGACAGTGGGTTGGAAGACATGAAAGAAAACTCATTTACGGTCTTGACAAATTCATATTTTCAAAAAGATCACTGAAAAGATTCAGATCAGATCATTAGTTACTTGCTTAATTTATAGAGAGTAAACCTGAAACAACTAGTCTATTAAATGATTAGACAATATACAGAAAATCAAATATTTCATACATAATTAGAAGAAAAAAGCCCTTCAAATTTGACGATTTGTTGATTTCTTTCATGACGTATGATAATATGTTACAAAAAAACATTTTAAAGATGTCTCCATGGGCTTAGCAGATTGTAATTTCTAACATTTAAAAGACTAAATGATTAATCGAGTCAGAAAAAAAAAGCATAATTATTCTTAATGAAAATAGTTGCTACCTTTGGCCCTGTTAGAGAGAACAACATGGCTTGTACATGAAGCACACACAAACTCATTATCAGGCACACAGAAGGATTAACAACCTACATAATAAATACAGTGCAAACAAGGACTAATTCATCTACAGTTATTCCAGTATCAAGCTCACCGCTGTGAATTCCCAGGATAGAAAGAGAGGGAGAAATAGTGCAGTACAGCAAGTAACAGTTGAAAGGCAGCAAGTAAATTAGCAGCACTGAGTCGTACTGTACCTCACCGAGCAGAGGATTAGTTACATGGACACTGCGTATTTGTGTGGCAGGGCCGAGGCACTGAGGTGATTGTGTGTGTGTGCTGCAGAGGAGGATTACCTCAGGGATGGACTTAACAAAACGGATGCCATCGTTAGCTCCCTTGATCTTAATCAGGCAGTCGCAGAAGTAATCCCAGTAGTCTTTCCTCTGGCCAAGGAAGGTTGTCTTCTCTTTCTGGTCGAACTGAAAAACACATATCACCTCATTACTGCATTACCTTACAACGTCCTGCCAAACAGGTCTGTCAGACACTGCAGTGTGTAGTTGAGGATTACGTTCAGATTGAAATTAATCTGCAGGTTGAGACTCCTCCACATGGTTACAAGTTCCCACAATTCAATTTAAGATTTGTTCTGCTACAAACACTTGAAGACAAATTAACTTTTCCTTTTTCACTTTTTTTCTCATCATGGTTTCAACTTTTATGGTCTGTAACTAATGAAACAAAAAATACATTTATACTACTTGTAATAAGGGGTCTTAAGTGTTTTATTATAAGAAGACACTACACAAAAAGATTCAGAGTCACTGGTGAAGAGCACTGGCTCCCAATCCTGTTCATTTGTGACCCTTGTAGCGAAGCGATACTACTTTCCAAATCCTAATACTTAGTAGTGTTGTCATGATACTAGAATTCATAACTTCAGTACAATTGCTTGAAAAATATTGATATTCGATACCATTTTCAATGCCATGGTGAAACCTTGACACAACACTGAGGGCATGAAATTTAAGATTTTTATGAAGCTAATTATGAAAAAGCATGTTGACTGTGTGTTAAGCACAACAGCATCCAAGTTAACTAAGGATGGTATGGCATGGGTACGACACTGCCAGAAATGTGTCATAAAACCGTTTCAAATATTCAGAATTAATATGTATCGATACATGACAACACTAGTCCTTAGTCACAAAACCTTGTCAGAGGTTGCATTTGTTTGAGATGTGGACAATTCACTCCAAAAAACATGATCACTTCTAGAGTTTTTTTAATTTAATGGCCTGAAAAGTTATAACTCTCCAGTACTTCACAAGAAATAACAAGGAGGGGACAGACAATGTAAGAACACATTTGGTTTTTTTTAATCATGTAAAAACCCTTATGATTCGTCTTGTGAGCCTTTTCGGTGTGAGTTTGAAACAACTGGTCTGGAGAGCCACATGAACACACTTTCAACTCAAGCTTAATCATCCTCACAAACTCTTATTAAAGTGTCGTTGTATAGGAGGTTGTTTACCTGCAGCAGGTACTCTAGTTTATAGAAGAACTTGTGCAGGTTGCCGCTGTCATCCGTTATGGGTTCACCACACTCCTTGTGTTCTTTACTCAACTCTAACACAGCATCTAAACAAGACAGTAACAGCATTATTAACACAAAAATGCACACAAATATCAAATTACGTTGTTGTTAGACGGGAAGAAACAGTAGAATATGCACAGTTCTTTGCTCCCACAATACAATCTGTGACATTTCTATTAGTTAGAGATCCTAATCAAGCGCAAAAGCTTTCGTTGATGAATATCTGTGACTGATATTTTTCTCCTGTTGGATGCTTAAAGCACACATTAAACGTGCTGTCGGAAAAATGCTGCGAGAGACTGTAAGAGATGGTGTGAACAGCTTAATTACCATGCAGATCTCTGATTATCCTCTGCAGTTGATTATCTCCAACTGATGAGGACGAGGCCATTGTGGGGTGAGGGCAGTGTAGTCTGGAAATTCTGCAAGTGGGATTAAAGTAACAGAGATTGTGATTATTTTAGGATATTTCAAAAACGTCCTCATGATAGAAAACACTGTTCCTCAAACCTGTGCCTAAAAAAATTAAATAAACCACAGCATGTGACTTTAAAAATATGCCAAAGCTAACACCACTAGGAGGTAAACATGAAAATAGTGCTGCCCTAAATTAGTTTCCATCATGCTGTAAAAACCTCTTTTATACATACAGCGTTGGGTTTTGTAGTCTTAAACCAACAAGACTATTTAAATATTCTAGCTGGGTCCATGAATGTGTTGAGGAGACACTGAAGACACCACAGGAGCTCAGTAAAGTTAGCAAAATGTGCAGCAGTCTGCCAGAGGAGGTACAACATGTACATCACGACGACAGGTGGAAGCCTATCGCTGTTTGTAGCGACACTGTCCTTTCACATCCCCCTGACACAAGATTTATCTACTGTCATCCACCGTCGCCATTATAAACCAGTTAAATTGACTAAAATCACTTTCAAGCTGCTTTAAAAATGCAACAAACCGTGACATAAACATCGATTTGTCAAAGCTGGCGAGAGCTGTCGGACATGCACCTGTTCTCAGCTCCTCGTTTCCCGGTCCTATTTAATGTACATTTATGTTAAACACCATCGCTGTTTGGTTGTAAACAAAGTAAAACACTTAAATATTGAATAAATAGTCAAATAACACACGTACTTGATGTGTAATATTGTCCAGACTGTCCAGTTTGTAGGTGATACAGCAGAAACTTGCTACCGTTGGGGGGCGGGCTCTCTGTATGATTGACAGGCCTAACGGACGAATAGCAGCACGTTACTGCTGCTAATCTGTCCTAGTTTGGTTGAGAGGAAAGAGAAATAAACAGAAACCTGAACCTTAAATTTTATGAAATATGATATCAGAATGTGTCTATAAAAAATCATGTTTACTTCTTAAATCTACGATTTCATGTTAATTTTAGCCTAAAGACACGGAAGACTTGACAACATAACATGAACAGTTGACAAATAAATAATGGCATTAAGATGCCTTGTATAATATGCAAAAATTATAAAAGATGCATAAATCTAAATATGTTTCTATAGTATATCCAACAATCTTATTTTTTGTCTCTATTTTCACTTTGATTAAATCTTTTGACTATTTAGTTTTTAAGAATACCCTTATTAAACTCATATATATATATATATATATATATATATATGTATATATATATATATATATATATATATATATATATATATATATATATATATATATATATATATAAAAGTTTGTGAACCCTCCAGAAAATAACCTTACTAAACATACATTCAAATCCCAAGTTGTAAAGCACACCTTTGAAATAATGGACACACACAAAAAGAGATATATCTTCATTATGTAATTCAACAAAAGTGGTTTATTTCACAAAAACTAAAAATTTTACGTGTAAAAGTATGTGAACCCTTTAAGTTAGTAGCTTGTGGCTCCTAACCTAACTTGTGGCTCCTAATCCTAACCAGTCTCTCGCATCTGCTTATGGGGATTTTTGCCCACTCCTCCTTGCAGAACTCAGCCAGTTGAGAGAGGTTGGAGGGACATCTGGCATGTACCAACTTCTTCAGGTCTCGCCACAACATTTCAATTGGATTAAGGTCCGGACTTTGACTGGACTAATCCAGAGTACGAATCCTCTTTCTCTGAAGCCACTCCTTTGTATTTTTGCTTGAATGCATTGGGTCATTGTCCTGTTGCATAATCCATTTTTGTCCCAGCTTCAACTCCGTGACTGATGGCAGGAGATTCTGGTCAAGAATTTGTTGGCAGGCCTGAGAATTCATGGTTCCCTGGATAATATGGAGTCATCCAGGTCCAGAAGCAGAAAAGCAGCCCCAGATCTTCACATTTCCACCACCATGCTTCACTGTTGGGAGGAGGTTCTTTTCTTGATATGCAGTGTTGGCTTTTCTCCAAACATGGTGGTTTTGATTGTGACCAAATAATTCTATTTTGGACTCATCTGTCCAGAGAATGGACTTCCAGAAGGCCCCTGGTTTGTCCAAGTGCTCTCTGGCAAAGTTGAAACAGGCAGCTTTGTTCTTTTTTGAGAGTAGAGGCTTCCTTCTAGCAACCCTCCCATGAATGTCATGGCTGTTCAATTTTCGTCTGATTGTAGATGCATGCACATTTGTCCCAGATGCTACCAGAGAGGTCTGCAACTCTCTAGAGGTGATGTGTGGCTTGGCCTTTACCCGATTTATTATTTTTCTGGTGCTTCTTGGTGATAGTTTTGATGGACGCCACTTCTAGGCAGAGTTGCTGTCATGTTGAAGGCCCTCTTTTTGTAAATGATTTGTCTTACAGTGGATGGATGGAGCTGGAATCTTCTGGACATGGTCTTATAGCCCTCCCCAGACTGCTGGGCTGTCACTACCCTCTTCCTCATGTCCTCAGATATCTCCTTTCCTCTCAGCATTGTTGATCTGTATGGAACTACAGTTATTTGGTTTCTCTTTTAATTAATGCTGACCAAACCTTTTCCCAAGGATATCTCATTTCATTGGTCTGCTTAAATGATCAATTAAGCACCCAAATGTGTTTCACCTGAGTCTGTTACCTGCTTGACTTTACCAATGCAGCTGGGGGTTCACTTACTTTTGCACATACACTAATTCCATGTTTCGTGTATTTTTTTGGGCTACTTAAACACGTCCCGCTAAACAAGTACATGCAATTGATAAACATTAATCTGACATTTCATATATACTGGTGATGATAAAATAAGAAAATCATGGTAAAACAACAGAAACATCTAAAGTGCTCAAGGGGTTTACATACTTTCAAGCAGCACTGTATACATATATATATATACATATATATATATATACGATCAAAGGGAACATGTTCTGACACATGCATTGTTGAAACTGTGAGGGCGTGGATGATCTGAAAATGACGCCTGATTTCTCTGTTCACCTTTGTGGTCGATACTTAACAAGCAATTCCCAGTTCAGTTTTCCATTGATATTTGCAGGAAGGACTCTGGTGGGTACACAGCTTTTTTGTGCAGGTACAGTTTATATTTCTACACTTTCAATTATTTGATAGTAAGGATCTCTCATGAGCTAGGGATAAAATAAAATATGGAAGTTAATGTTTATAATATTTTGTATTTGGTAAAAAAAAAGAAGTTTTCTTTGTAATGTGGATATGATGACTAAACAGTTGCAGTCAGTGTAATGAGAAGGAAAGAAATTGAAGAAAGAGTGTTGTGTCTTATTTTCATAGTCTAGCTTTAAGATAGAGGATACGAAAACATTTAAAGGCCCAGTTCACCCAATTTCACTTCAATAATTCCCTTCTCACTTACAGTATCTCTACTGGCGGCCATTCGGATAATTTTTTATTTTATTTGGCAACCTTTAGAGATACTTGACTCTTTTTTCTGCAGTAACCTTGGAGCAAAATTGAGGTAACTAATTTTGTTGAACAGTTTTCACTGAGAATATTTTCTTCCTAAGAAACTATTCAGTCAGTGGATTAACCCATGGTGACATGCTTGTAACAAACACTTTAAATTTCCTAAAATCTTTAAATGTCCTAAAATGGGTCTGGGTCCTTATGGGTTAAAAGTAGCAGGAACGAAGTTGGAAAGAAGTTGTTGCTGTTGAATTGTTTAAAAGTCCTGAAAACACATATTCTTAGTTAGCTTTTATTATGTGTGTTGGCATCCATCAAGTATAATTTTCTGTCAAATAGCAATAATACATTACAGCACATTTTATAAATTATGTGGCAGCCATTATAATATTGAATGCGTTAACATTTGAAATTTTTGCTGATTTACATTTTTTTTTGTCAGTGACTTTTGGTCCAATCGACACATCAACATGAAAATTTTAATCAGTACAACTTAGTGACATCATCCGAGCCTTTTAACAGCACAAAGACAAACATGAAGAAACACAAAATACCTGAGTAGTGCCTAAACATGTCTCAATGAACTCGATCAGCTAACTGGTAGATTTCCATCTGTGTCTGTTTTTAGTGTCTCTCTCACTGGTTTGAATTGAACAGAGTCGGCGTTTTACAGCTGATGTGACGTATTTCCTCTAAACAAATATTTAAGTTGCCAAATATTGTAGTGCTTTACTGTACCAATCTTAAAGGTATACTATACAGGATGATATTAGAATGTGTCTATAAAAACTGGACTATACAGTCCAAAAAAAGATAATGGACAGATGCTTGTGTTGGTGGCTCGCCAACCTTAAAGTCTGTATGGTTTTTCTATAAATTTTTGTATTTTTATTTTTATTTATTTATTTATTTTTTGCTAGGGAAATCTTTGGCTTTGGGTCCCCACTTTGGGCAGCCCTACTAAAAGATAGATATGTCAAATAAAAGAGTGAGAGTGCCCCAAACAAAATGTGGTTCAGTTTCAAGACAGTGACAAATGAAGCTTTGACAGAAATCTGTGAAAAACACGTTTCCAATATAATCTCATCTGCCCTGTTTGATTTACCCCTCTAACAAAGCCTCTTTTAATTTTAGACTTGACTGAAAGAATATGGCTACATCTGAAGACTTTGCAGTTACAACTATTACAAGCATCGACACAACCACCGACTTTTACTACGAAAGTGACGAGTGCGACAAAACAAGCCTCATTGAGTCTGGAGCAATCTTCATCCCAGCGTTCTTCTCCATCGTGGTGATCCTCAGTCTGTTTGGCAACATCCTGGTCATTGTGATTCTGGTCAAGTATGAGAATCTCAAATCCATCACCAACACTTTCATCCTGAACCTGGCTGTATCCGATCTCTTCTTCACCGCAGGTCTGCCTTTCTGGGCCTACGACCACATGCATGGATGGATTTTTGGGTTATATCCATGCAAAATAGTCAGCTTTGTCTTCTATCTCGGCTTCTACAGCAGTGGCTTCCTTCTCATCCTGATGACTGCTCACCGTTACATAGCTGTCATGAATCCTCTGTCCGACATTGTGTCCACCAAAGGCTTCTACAGTGTCCTAGCATCTGTGGTCATTTGGGGACTGAGCGTACTGGTCACCAGTCCAGCCTTCATCTTCACCAAAGTCGACCAGAATCACTGTGTCTTTGAAAATTCTAACTGGAATTTGTGGGCAATCTACCAGCAAAATGCTCTCTTCATATTAAATTCAGTGGTATTCATTTTTTGCTATTCTCAGATCATTTGCAGGTTGCTGCGTCCCACTGCCCAAAGAAGAAAGAGCAAAACTTTAAAGCTCATTTTCGCTCTCGTGGCTGTTTTCTTTGTGGGCTGGGCACCTTACAATATAGTAATATTTCTAAAGTCTTTTTCTTTTTGGCCCCAACCACCTGCTGACTCAGCGGATGTAGTTAGAAGTTGTGAGATGACAAAACGACTGGATTATGCCTTTTACATCAGCCGACTTTTTGCCTTTTCACACTGCTGCCTCAACCCTGTGTTTTATGTGTTTCTGGGGGTTAAATTCAAGAACCACTTGAAGAAAATGCTGAAGAGCTGGGGCCATAACAACAACAGCAGCATCCCCAATAGGCAAAGTCGACTCACAATCATATCAGTAACAAGTGGCGAGGAGTTGTCGATGTAGTTAATATAAAGATCAAAAAATGTAGAAGAGAAGTAAAACTGGAACTTCCAAAACCTAATCCAAAATCCCTCTGACATTTGTAATAATGCAAGTACCATATTTACACAATCAAAAACTGTTGGTCAAATAAAAATTGGATATCGATTAATGTCTGTGGCTGACATGAACAAATACAGTCCAGGAAAAAAAACAAGGGTGGATAAACTCCATGCCAAAGTTTGTCCACCATGTCAGTGTCACATTTTGCCTCACCTCAGCAAGAAAAGAAGAGAAAGTTATCAATAATAAATATGATTTAAAGGAGACCAATTATGCTTTATCATTTCCCCCCTTTCCTTTAGTGTGTTAAACAGGTTCATGTGCATGTAAAAATCTTCAAAGATGAAAAGGTCAGAGTACGCACCAAATGAACCTTCTCTCTCTTCCCAACACTGCACCTGAAACACCTTGTCAGCAGTCCTGCCTTTAATTCCATGACTTTGTGACATCACACTATGTCACCATGTCACATATTTACATAATTTATGCCTAGTGGGTGGTTTGGCATGTAAGAATTGATTCAGCACAGCTGCTCTGTTGTTGTAAACGGTACTTACTCAGGCGTGTGTGAGCTGACCAATCAGAGGAAACTGGGTATTTGGGGAGAGGGGGCCTTAAAGAGACAGGAGCTAAAACAGAGCATGTCAGACAGACGGGGAATACGTTGCTACAAAACTGATGTGTTTGTTGAGCATTAAAGCATGTAAACCTATTCCAAAATGAAGTTATGAACCTGAAAATTAGCATAATATGTCTCCTTTTTAACTATGGATTAGACTTTCAAAATAAAGCTTGCTTAGAAAGATTCCAGCTGTCATTTGCAATTTAGTTTTATTTATTTTAGCAAAAGATCATGGTGCGTGACTTAATTGAACATTACTTAGTTAACTTACGTATATATGTTAAAATAAGTCAGTCTTGACTTTTGGTTTCACATGGCACATAGTCTCCTAGGTGAAAGTTGTCTGTTTGACCCATCAATCCCTCCCTACAAAGACTTTCTCACTTTTTGTACTATGCTCAGTACTACATTGTCATACACACGAGGCAAAACATGACACTGACACTGTATCCTCTAGTTGATCGGAGGGTCAATTACACACTTTGGGTTGAATATGTACATTTTCATCACTTCAGCAATATAATTATGCAAATGTAACTCAAGTATAATTGTCATATTTCAGTCACTGCAGGTATATGTGTGTTTATGTCTCAGCCAAACTGTATTTTGTAGTTATGTACAAGTGCCACAAGATGGCAGTAGCTACATTAGAAGTACAGCGCAAGTCACTAAATTTCCTGCAAATGTTTCACGATAAAGCCTTTTGAAGAAATGAAGGGATTCTGTCCACTGGAATTGTGTTTAAGGGGCTACATTTAACAATTTGTAGCAATTAACTTTTATTATTTGCCTCTTTTCGTCTCCACTAACAGAAGGCAACAGTAGCTAATGTTAGTTTAGAAATGGAGTCCGCTAACGTAAACTAATGCTTCCACAGAGCCCCTTTAATAGTATAATGCATTAATAAAGAATCAACAGTGCAAATAGGCCACTGTTTGAGGAAATACAGTTACCAAAAATCCAGGCTTGTAACAGTATGTTGGGATGGTTGGTTCAGAATTTCATGCAAGCAACATGAATCCATGCATGCATCCTTCTTTGTGTAAGAAAAGTTCAGTCTGTTAGTAGTGTTATATAGGTGTGAGAACACTTTCTTGGCAGGAATTATGCCTCTTATTACCGATTGATGTAAATACCACAACCTGTCCGAGTATTGCTGCTGACCACATGCATCCGTTTATGGCCAGAGTCTATCCATCCTCTAATGACTCATGTCATAGAGCACACATCACATCTGGAATGCATTCATCCCAGATCTTAAAAAGAGTGGCCTACCCATATCCATGCAATGGTCACTGAGTGCGTGAGGCTTTTATTTTACAACAGTGATACATAATGTACAGTGTTTCATTAATGATTTCGTCAACTTTTGTCTAGTAGTTTCCAATCGAACTGTGCTGTTGTTAAAGAATAATGAACCCTGTATTGCTGTGTTAATACAGTATGCAAGTGATTTTGAATGCATGTTGATAAAATGATTATACATTGTACTTCAGATAAAAAACTGTATGTGATTTACCTTGATTAACTGCATTTAACATTTTCATATCAATCATTTTAATCTATATTTTCACCTTTAACATGTCATGGGAGTCATGCTATCTATGCTGGAAATTATAATACTTTTTGATCATCAGAATTTTTTTGTAATATATATATAAATATGTACATTTTTGCTTTAACATGATAATTTTGTCATCATCATCATTATTTCCATGCTTGACAATAAACTAAAAATCACCCAATTTAAGATCTGGAGTGTCTCTGTTTTGAATAGTGAGCAACCCTCACTGCTCCTTCTGGATAAAAGCCAAACCTCTTTTTTTTTAATTCAAAGTACCTTCATGCTTAAACTTGAAGACTGATGAAACACTGCTGACTTAATGTGAAAATAAAAAGAGGAACTATTGGTTTGCACTTCTACATCAAGACCTTTCTTTCACAGTGCAAGTCAGCCGAGGACGTTACAGGCATTGTTCAGGGTAAGTTGCTTCTCACTTACTGTAACTGCTCTCCTTATTTTTAACCGTAACATAACCTACTTAGTACTCAATTGCTCACCATATTGAAATTATTTAGAAGGAAATCTTTGTTTTGAAATGAAAAATTGCTGGAAAGTTGGAGACGTGCTCAGCCCTGAGTACACTTTGTCAAATTTATTTTGTACTTTTGTTTCCTAGAAAACCTACAACTCCACAATGGGCGATGGAGGTGTGGACTACGACAATGAAGTGGTGTATTATTGTGAGGAGATTGACTTTGACACCGTCAGTGGTGCCATCTTCATTCTGATCTTCATCTTCAGTGTCATAGGCAACATCATCCTCGCATGTGTTCTTTTCATCTACGAGAAGATGAAAAATGTCACAAATCTTTTCATCCTGAACCTGGCCTGCTCCGATTTGGTCTTCACCTTCACACTTCCATTCTGGGCCGTCTATTACCTGCACCACTGGGTATTTGGTGACTTTGTCTGCAAATTTGTGACTGCAGCAAATTTTCTTGGTTTGTACAGTAGCATCATTCTGCTGACTGCCATGACTGTGGATCGCTTCATAACAGTGGTGCTGCACAACTGGCCAGGCAGCCAGCTAAAGAGGCAGAGGTGTGCTATAGCCGGCTGTGCAGCTGCCTGGGTCATCAGCATTGGTGCATCTGTGAGTGATGCTGTCAAAGTACAGGTGGAAACCTACTGGGACAATCGTTCGTACTGTGAGGCTACTTCTGATAGCTCTGATGTCAACCTGGGATATTATCTCCAAGTGTCACTGCTCTTCTTCCTCCCATTTGCCATCATTGTTTTCTGCTATTCTGCCATCCTCAAGACCGTTCTGCAGGCTTCAAACAGGAAAAGGTACAGGCCTGTAGTGGTGATGTTTTGTATCATTGCAGCCTTCTTCATCTGCTGGGGTCCTTACAATATTTTGATTTTCATCCAGGCTTTTTATGAACCCCGGGGCTGTAATGCGAAGGAACGCATATACATTGCCCATTCTATTTTTCGTATACTTGCTTTTTCTCACTGCTGTATGAATCCTCTGCTGTATATGCTCTCTCAAAAGTTACGAAGACATCTTTTGCAACTTCTACGCTGCCAGAAAGCCCAGAGAAAGAGCACAGACAAGGGCGCTGGCCAGAACACTTCTGTTATTCAGAATGCAGCTTTTATTGCACAAAACTCTGCCGTGATACTGGAACTACCCTCAAAATAGACTTTCACTTTCGAAATGAGACATTTATCCAAATCTGTAAATGCTTCAACGCAATACTGTTTTTTCAAAATGTATTTTATGTTTGATTTTGGTAACACTTTATTTTGCAGGTCTGAAAATGTCATTACTCCCTAATTACCACAATAATGAATTATGATAATACCATCTAAATCAACCAGAAATGATAGTAATTTGTACATAATGTCAACGAAATTTGCAGACCGGTAAAATGAAGTATTACCTTAATTTTTATGTTTTGAATAGTTCCTTAAAAATATGTGGGTCTACTTGGGTCTATTTTTACATAAAATGTGCCAGATCTATGATGAATATGTGTAAAAAAGAAGCAAAAGTAAAACATCTAACCAATGATGTCTGCAAATGGTTTCACTGCTGCACTTTCTCAGCCCTGATGAATGCCCACTGCTGCTGTTCCTGTAATGTTTATGAATAAAGCTAAGCTGGAATCTAGTTCAGCTGTTTTCACTTCTGTTTTTCATGTTGTGCCATAGCAGAATGGGCTGGAGGAAAATACTTGCACAGCAAAATTTTGCTGTGCAAGTATTTTCCTTCAGGAAAAGTGCCAGACAGATTAACTAAATGAGACAAGGAATAAACAGTTACTGAAAAAACAAAGAGCAGTAACTGAGTGCATGTCTAAGGTCGGGGATTTATTTATTTTTTTAATCTCTTTGCATTATGTTACGGGATATCTATTCATTAATTGTTGATTAAATGAAATGAGATTTCATAATGAAAATACAAGAATGTGGAATCAAATTCTGAGAATTTACTGAAATTAAAAAACATTAAATAAAAGTATGGCTACGACAACATGAAGAAAGAATGAGAATATTGAGAGAGAGTTGAATAAAACTTGAGAATATGAAATTAAATTGATAATGCTGAATAGATTAACCTTGTACTGTATGTATGCATGTATGCATGTATGATAATGAGGTGTTTGCTGTGAACTTGCTTTTCTGAACAAACATACAAACAAATAAAGAAGCTGTTTACAAAGTTGACAAAGAATATATTGTTATTTGCTGATGCCAAATAAAAATCATGAGAGTTGGAGAAATGTTTTCTTTTTTTATTTACTGCTAACATCGTCCATTATCTGTTTAATATAAAAGGTTTATGACTGTCATGCAGCGGCCATATTATCATTCTCATTATCAGATTGCGGCCACCATATTTCTCAATGGCTCACTAATGCAGATTCATTGTGGGCTAATTATGACCTGTGTGCAAATATGAGACAAAATATGGAGTCATTATGAGATATTTCAGCTTTTGATTCAGTTTCCTTAGTTGTCCATTATTTTTTTTCTCTTAACCCTTGTGCGGTCTTAACTTCCTGTATACACTGGTTGTCTTAGGGGTCAAAAATGACCTGCCTCCATTAAACCCATAATATTGAGGAGCTTTATTGTATTTTCAACCCAAAATCTTTTTTGCATTAAGAAACAACTTGTTACCCATCACACACTATATAAATGTCTGAGTTTTCTCTTTTCACAGTGTAGAAAGACTGCATTTAGTCTGTGAATACCATTCGTTTTTATTTCAACATACTTGTTATAATTGTTTTCTGTGTAGTTTGTAGTTTGTGTAGTAGAGGTTTAACATTGTTATTATTATTACTAAAGGCGCGGCACAGGTGTACAGATAATATTTTAGCAAAAGATTATATTATAGTACCCTGTATAAGTGGCAGAAATGGGCAGAAAGTAGTTTCGAATGCACTTTATTGAAGGGAAACAGCATTCTTGCAAACAGTGATATAATCTTAGGGCGCGTTCACACCAGCCTTGTTTAGTCCGGTTAAACCAAACCCTTGAGCGTTTGCCCCATGGTGCAGTTTGTTTGAGTCGGTGTGAATGCTCCCCTCGAACTCTGGTGTGGACCAAACAACCGCACCCTGGTCCGCCTCGTAGAGGTGGTCTCGGTCCGCTATCAAGCGAACTCCAGAGCGGATTATTTCTGGTGTGTACAGTAGCCTATAGGGGCATTCATTCATTCATTCATTCATTCATTCAAGGAGATGCATGGATTCTATAAACAAGAGCTGCTTTTATGATGAGCCAACTTTGTGATTTTTACACGTTTGTGATTGTCTGCTTCCCTCACTGGTCCTGCTTGTGTAGACAAAACGTCATGGTAGGCCCTCATTATAGCCTGTCGTCTGCTCCTGTACGATCATCGGATCGCATAGCGTCTTCGGCGAAATGCATGGATCAAGACATTATTTAATGCCCGCTGCTCTATGAGGCGTTCATACGCGCGGTCCATTGAAGTTTGCGTGTAAGCGCTCCAGATCAGCACTAATGTAAAAAGTAAGCAGACGCTCCATGATGTACAGTAGGCTACTGATCTGATGTACAGATTTGCTGTCTACCCGCCTAAACAGTTTGACCAATAACAGAAGGGCGTTGCAGCCATGTGAGTTTTGTTTACAGACTTTGGACTGTTTGAGTTTGGCCTTTGTGAACGCAAACCGGACCGACTCAAAATTGAAACAATGTATCATCCTCGCGTTGGTTCGGATCAAAACACGGACCTTTCACGGACCTTTAGGTGTGAACCCGACCTTAGATAGGAATCCAACTTCAAAAACCTGTAAACACCTGCTAAGAGTCCTATGTAGGCACGCAGGTCAGTGTCATCCACCTTCTTCCATTCATCACCATATCTATGGAATCCCTCCATATTTGTCATCTCCAGGATGATTTTCTTGATGGTTGGTGAGATGAACATGAGGAAAGTTGAGGCGATGTCTTTTGCATGGGCTGCTGCATATGTTGTGGGCCCTGGGGTCATCTTTATGATATTTTGTGATGCCCTTCTGCCCTGGTCATTGAATGGTGATGAAGACCATGTTATTTTGCCATTCTTCAACAAAAATGTCTCTCTTTCAGTCTGGGGAAATTCTTCCTCCTCTGAAGAGGATGCATCGTGGTCTGGGTTGTATTCTTCCCCATCTTACTCTTCAGATACCTCCTCCTCCTCTTCCTCTTCTATCTCTTGTTCTTCCTGGTTTGAAAAAATCAATCAGTAGCACTATTCTCTCTCTCTCTCTCTCTCTCTCTCTCTCTCTCTCTCTCTCTCTCTCTGTCTCTCTCTCTCTGTGTGTGTGTTTTGTTTGTAAACGAGTCAAGTGTAGGGTCGTGGAGAGGTTACACCTGGACCTTACACCTGCACCCGATCTCAAACAGTAGCAAAAAATCTCAATGTGTGTGTGTCTGTGTGATTTTATGTGGTGTGCAATTTACTTTGAAGGTGATTTTAACTGGTGGGTCAAAAATGACCCTAAGATAATGTTAATTTCTCAGGTAACAATGCATGGATCTTGATGGGGAAAAAAAATTCAGGTATGCTTAGGTGGCTGGTATCTATGACTGAGTACAATTTGATGTGGATCCTAGATCTGGTGGGCTTAAATTATAATTAAGCAGTTATGGGGTTTATGGTGGTTTAAAAATTATGAGTGATATGGGGCTGTAGGGTTTGATATTGGATTAGGCTTGATTGAATTAAAGGGGACTGTTGAACGACTGAAGAGTGTCATTGTAGTTATTTATTCATTCCTTCATGTGAGAGTTGTGCACAAATATAAAATGTATTCTGAAGCATTGTGAGGAATTAACGTCATATCCTTCCCACACTGAGAGTGGTCTCAGCAGAACTTGTGG
This sequence comes from Pagrus major, assembly GCF_040436345.1. Classification (NCBI taxonomy): domain Eukaryota; kingdom Metazoa; phylum Chordata; class Actinopteri; order Spariformes; family Sparidae; genus Pagrus; species Pagrus major. Next base: position 18,786,828 of record NC_133235.1, on the reverse strand, counting down.
TTAATGTGGTGCATCTACTGAAGCGATATAAGCAGAAAGTGTGGGAACATGTTTTACTGTCATGGAAATACCAGCAGATGTATGATCTGTTACACCATCTACTGCCATCCTACGATTTAGGCCATCAAAAGTATTATCTGTAAATTATCTCTTATTGCTTATAAATTCTTCTATGAGAACTAATTAATATAAGTTGTTAAAGGGATGTTTTTATGTGTGTTTCACATTCACATGTTTCAAAGCAGTTAATATTATTCTATGCAAGCCTGTGCTGTGTGTTGTGTACGGATATGTTGTGTTTTCTATGATTTCAATCTGTTTGGGGCATAATTGTGCAAATCTTAATAATACAATTTAAGATGGAATATTGGTGTGTGTTTCTCTGCACATTTCCTGTTTAAACAAGTGTTACATCATGCATCATCTACGAACACATACTGGACACCATTTTGTACCTTTCCACTCCTTATTCATGTCTACCTGCCCGCAGGAGTCTTCATTAAACTTGGTGCCAGAAGACTTTATCCTGACTGTCGCATCGTCTTTTTGCTGACTGTCTAATTCTGGATGAGAAAGCCATTACGTGGACAGTGTATCTTCATTTCTTCAGGATTCAGAGCTTTAGTCACTTCCTAAAGAAACAGCAACAAGTACAATGGAACAGCAACAGTCCACAACAATGGAAGGCCTTGTCACTGAATACATTGACTACTGTGGCTATGACCCTGACTTTGACTTTGACAATGAAATCAGAGTGAAGAAACCTTTCTGTCATCTCTTCCACTCTGTGTGCTTAATCATCATCTTCTGCATCAGCGTACGTGGAAACAGCTTCCTCATGTGGGTTCTTCTGAGGGGACCAGCTTGGAAGACCACACCTGGCATCTGGCATCTGCAACTTACAATGTCTGACCTATGCCTCACTTTGACCCTGCCTTTTAAGGCCTACCGTATGCTCCATAACCTGATCTTTGAGGGCTGGACCGAGAGAGTATTTATAGGGGCTTTTTTTCTGGGGCTGCACAGCTACATGTTGATCCTCACTACCATCACATTGTGTCATTATGTTGCTGTGATGCATGCTTCGTGTTTGTCTGCACAGGCCCACCAAAAATGCTGTGTCCTAATGGCTAGCATTGTGATATGGCTGGTATGTGTTGCTGCAAGCATTAGGGTGTCACTTCCACTATCATTTACTACATTCCATGTTCAAAACGCTGTGCGCATTGGCCTTTTCTTTCTCGTACCGTTCATTATCATTACATTCTGCTGTGTCCATATGTGGATAACTATCAAACTGTGCGGGGCAAACAGACATCACCAGGCTTTAAGATTGAGTTTGGGGATAATTGTTATGTTTTTTGTTAGTCTGGTACCATACAATATCACACTCTTTATAGACTACTTGATGGTGATCGATGTTCTGGAAAACACAAACGAAATGTACTATGCAAGGTGTATTATTTACACACTGCCTTACTTCCACTGCTGCTTGAACCTGCTGCTCCATGTTGTATTTGGAGCCCAAAGGTCTAGGAGGCATCTCCCTGTGCCATGTAGCACTTCATCCCGGGGGGGTGGGGGTGGGGGGTTGAGACGATAGTCAACCTCAATACAGCGGCAGCCATCTCTCTAAATGATGCCTCAGCGTGACCAACAAACATTTATATTTGTCTAGAGTCTTTTAAACATGAGAACAGTCTAATTGACCACACTGAGCCAATCTTTATGATAAGAAGTAATTACTTGCAAATCTCAATCATGACTGTTTGCAAAGCCTCATCCTCTTTTGTCAGGTGTTTCTATGTCTATCATATGCCTGTCATATCATGGCAGTTTACAACCATGCAAGATTTAAAACTCTAAATTCAAATTTCTTAAACAATGTGTCCATGGTAGACTGAAGCAAGTTAACATCAGTATCCTCATTTTTAGACGCCGTCTAAATTGATGACTGTTACAAGCCTAGAATGGATCAATTGTAGCAAGCTTTCTAATTAAGCTAACGGTAGCTTCTTGAGCTGGTTGAAAACATCATCTCTGGTTGACTTTTTAACAGTTCAATTGAATCATTTTTAAAACAAAGTCTCATAAAAGTGGTTTTAAATATGCATGGTTGCACGCAGATAACATGGAAATAAAGAATTGCATAACCTGCTAAACTGTTATTGAAGACAAACATTTTTTGTTTTTGGCAGATGTAGAACATTTTTCAGGTACTTTCTTTAACGCTGCGAGATTTTAGTTAATTTCTCAGGTAACAATGCATGGATCTTGGTGGGAAAAGACATCAGGTATGCTTAGGTGGCTGGTATCTATGACTGAATACAATTTGATGTGGATCCTACATCTGGTGGTCTTAAATTATAATTAAGCAGTTATGGGGTTTATGGTGGTTTAAAAAGTATGAGTGATATGGGGCTGTAGGGTTTGATATTGGATTAGGCTTGATTGAATTAAAGGGGACTGTTGAACGAAAGAAGAGTGTCATTGTAGTTATTTATTCATTCCTTCAAGTGAGAGTTGTGCACAAATATAAAATGTATTCTGAAGCATTGTGAGGAATTAACGTCATATCCTCCATACATTGAGTGATCTCAGCAGAACGTGTGGTTAATGTGGTGCATCTACTGAAGCGATATAAGCAGAAAGTGTGGAAACATGTCTTACTGTCACGGAAATACCAGCAGATGTATGATCTGTTACACCATCTACTGCCATCCTTTGATTTAGGCCATCAAAAGTATTATCTGTAAGTTATTTCTCATTGCTTATAACTTCTTCTATGAGAACTAATGAATATAAATTATTCATGGGATGTTTTAAAGTGTATTTCACATTCACGTGTTTCATAACAGTTAATATTATTCTATGCAAGCCTGTGCTGTGTGCTGTGTATGGATATGTTGTGTTTGCTATGATTTCAATCTGTTTGGGGCATAATTGTGGAAATCTTAATAATACAGTTTAAGATGAAATATTGATTTTGGTTTCTCTGCACATTTCCTGTTTAAACAAGTGTTATATCATGCATCATCTACAAACACATACTGGACACCATTTTGTATCTTTCCACTCCTTATTCATGTCTACCTGCCCGCAGGAGTCTTCATTAAACTTGGTGCCAGAAGACTTTATCCTGACTGTCGCATCGTCTTTTTGCTGACTGTCTAATTCTGGATGAGAAGGCCATTACGTGGACAGTGTATCTTCATTTCTTCAGGATTCAGAGCTTTAGTCACTTCCTAAAGAAACAGCAACAAGTAAACAATGGAAGGTCTTGACACTGAATTCAATGACAGTTTCTACTATGACCTTGACCCTGACTTTGATGTTGATGATGAAATCAGAGTGAAGAAACCTTTCTGTCATCTCTTCCACTCTGTGTGCGTAATCATCATCTTCTGCATCAGCGTACCTGGAAACAGCTTCCTCATGTGGGTTCTTCTGAGGGGACCAGCTTGGAAGACCACACCTGGCATCTGGCATCTGCAACTTACAATGTCTGACCTATGCCTCACTTTGACCCTGCCTTTTAAGGCCTACCGTATGCTCCATGACCTGATCTTTGAGGGCTGGACCGAGAGAATATTTATAGGGGCTTTTTTTCTGGGGCTGCACAGCTACGTGTTGATCCTCACTGCCATCACGTTGAGTCATTATGTTGCTGTGATGCATGCTTCGTGTTTGTCTGCACAGGCCCACCAAAAATGCTGTGTCCTAAAAGCTAGCATTGTGATATGGCTGGTATGTGTTGCTGCAAGCATTACGATGTCAGGTACAGTATCATTTACTACGATCCATGTTAACCTCGCCGTGCGCTTTGGCCTTTTCTTTCTCGTACCGTTCATTATCATTAGATTCTGCTGTGTCCATATGTGGATAACTATCAAAATGTGCGGGACAAACAGACATCACCAGGCTTTAAGATTGAGTTTGGGGATGATTGTTGTGTTTTTTGTTAGTCTGGTACCATACAATATCACAGCCTTTATAGAGTACTTGATGGTGATCGATGTTCTGGAATATACAAACGAAATGTACTATGCAAGGTGTATTATTTACACACTGCCTTACTTCCACTGCTGCTTGAACCCGCTGCTCCATGTTGTATTTGGAGCACAAAGGTTTAGAAGGCATCTCCCTGTGCCATGTAGCACTTCATCCCGGAGGGGAGATGAGAGTTACAACCTCAATACAGTGGCAGCCATCCCTCCAAATGATGCCTCAGTGTGATATAATAATAATATAATAATATAATAATAATAACAGAGTTTAAGATGGAAAATTGATTTTGGTTTCTCTGCACATTTCCTGTTTAAACAAGTGTTACATCATGCATCATCTTCAAACAGCTACTGTACCCCATTTTGTATCTTTCCACTCCTTATTCATGTCTACCTGCCCGCAGAACTCTTCATTAAACTTGGTGCCAGAAGACTTTATCCTGACTGTTGCGTCGTCTTTTTGCTGACTGTCTAATTCTGGATCTGGAACAGACATCACCAGACTTAAAGATTGAGTTTGGGGATAATTGTTATGTTTTTTGTTAGTCTGGTACCATACAATATCACACTCTTTATAGACTACTTGATGGTGATCAATGTTCTGGAATATACAAACGAAATGTACTATGCAAGGTATATTATTTGCACATTGCCTTACTTCCACTGCTGCTTGAACCCGCTGCTCCATGTTGTATTTGGAGCACAAAGGTATAGGAGGCATCTCTCTGTGCCATGTAGCACTTCATCCCGGAGGGGAGACGATAGTTACAACCTCAATACAGTGGCAGCCATCCCTCCAAATGTTGCCTCAGTGTGACCAAACATGAAAAGCTTCTTGAGCTGGTTGAAAAACATCATCTCTGGTTGACTTTTTAGCAGTTCAATTGAATCATTTTTAAAACAAAGTCTTATAAAAGTGGTTTTAAATATGCATGGTTGCACGCAGAAAACGTGAAAATAAAGAATTGCATAACCCTGCTAAACTGTTGATGAGGACAAACATGTTTTGTTTTGGCAGATGTAGAACATTTTTCAGATAACATCGGCTGGTTGTTGGAGTTTTTACTTCCCCTAAATCTATTAAAGAGCAGGACAGAGTTGCTAACGTTAGCCTAAACTCTGATAGCATCCAGGACCAGCAGTGAGTAGCCTAAATAGGCTACAACAAAATGGATCAGCCAGTTTCAACTAGTTTTTTTTTTCTTAAGCCCTATATTTAGGTAATTATAGCTAATTATATGCTCTTTACCTTGGAAATAAAACTTTAGGATAGTATTGTAGATTGGATAGTAAGCTAGTAAGCTGGACAAGCTAATGATTGCAGCTTATGTTAGAGCAAACACTGTTTTCTCCATCTTCACACTTTTTCCTCTTGCGTTTCTGCTTTTGTCAAAACAAAAAAGAAAATGCTGAACACACGGAGCAAGCCGAGGCTTTCCTATGGTTGTTAAACTATAATTGGACAATTGGGGGAGGAATTAGTCAATTACAAGAGACAGGAGAGAACAAGCAGAAACAAGAAAACTGATGAATCATGTGTCTTGTAGATTGTGTTAGAGATAAACTGACAAAGTGCAAGAAAAGACAGGAAGCAGCAGAAGGGATATTTTGTGGTTTTTGAAATTTTGGCTTGTGAGAAACAGAAAGAGTCTGTTAAACCAATCAAAAAAATGTGGACGCAAAGTGATGCAGAAAAAAAGGCACTAAAGTTTTATATAATTAAAGTTACTTCATTTTAAATGATGATGGAACAGCAGCATAACTCAATATCTTTTAAAACAACTGTCTCAATTTAATCAATTCTTAAGATCACCTTGTTGTGATGACTTTACTGCACTGAATAACTTAACCCACAAGATGGCAACAAAAATGAATGGAAGTAAGGCTGGTGTTGATTTCTTTTTTTTTAATATTATTTGTACACTTTTGTGCATTAAATTCATATTTCAGTACAGCTGTAAGGTATATTTTGTGTTTTCATGTTTGTGCATTTTCTTTTCTTTCATATTTTATACAGCCAGTGATACAAAAAGCAAAAAAAACAAATAAAAAAACCACACAAAAACAAAACAAAAACAAAAGCTATATCTACATGTTTGTCCATACACGTCCACACATATAGGTACGTGTTTGAACATGCATATTCGAAAATGTTATGTGCTTTCATTAATGCCTACTTATAGATTAACTAAGAGCTCTGTTAATTAAATCATGTCAAGGTAACTGGACAGATGTGGAGGGGAAAAAATTTACTAAATAATCAAAGGTATGTGTGTGTGTGTGTGTGTGTGTGTGTGTGTGTGTGTGTGTGTGTGTGTTTCTGAGGATATCTATGTAAATGTCTTTACATCAATTATAAAAAGAGAAAATAATTGTAACTATGAAAGTACTAGCACAGAGTAGACAATTTACTGTAACCTGTAATCCAACTGTATTATAAGAAAGACTTTCGCTGATACCATGCATACTGTAAATGATTAACATCTTAAAAGCACAATATTTAATCCAAGTCTAATCCAGAAATCTTTTCATTTTTTATTTTTTTACATTTGCTGTGTGTTGTTTATGTTTCATGTTACAATTATGTATTATTTTATATCAAATTGTATTTATAGATAAAACTTGCCTATGTTTTAAATTATGATTAATTTCACACTTGAGCATTTTTGCTCCAAAAATGAAAGATTAGGCCTTATAAAGTGAAATAAATATATTCCCAGGACATTGTTTTTGCTTGCAAACTGTACGTTAAACAATAATACGACATATCGGATGTTATATATCTGTCCACAGCTGTTAGGTCTCTGTCTTCATATGTGTAAGTACCAATTAACCATGCAATGTTCCTTGTGCACCCACTGTAACTGCAAATAAAGCAATTCTGAATCTGCTTAATTTATGTCCTCTTCTTCTTTTTCTTCTGCATATTGTGACCTTGTCTATGTGACACAGAATAAACAAATTAGCCCTCAGCAGCAGGATCAATATACCAGACTGCATATCCTGTGTCATATGTCATATGTGATTAAAACTCACAACCGTCCGTGTGCTTTTGGTTGCTCTTCTTTAAAATGACGCGAGCCAGAAATTTCACTTGTAAAGTCATTTAGCTGTATTATTTCGGTAATTAAAATATTTCACAAAGCTTTTTTTTTTTTTTTGCTCCTCTTCTGTGGTCCAAATGTTTTAACTCTATTATATATGATGTGTTTCTCCAGAGCCCTGTCAGTGTACTTGAACATGGATGAGTAGCGCAGCCCTGATGGCTCCACGGGGGGTCCAGAGAAGAGTGTATTGGGACAGCTCAGTGGGCCACTGTAACAGCACTCATATCTGTCTCAGGGGGTAGATTAAGCTTAATTAACTAAACCATCCAGCACGCTTGGATGAATGGATACAAGTCAAGGGCAGAGCAGTCACGGGTGTACTCACACATTCTCTGGCAGGCACTGAGAAAGGGTTTGTGCCGAATTTTATCTGTTTGTGTGTAATACAGCAACATATTGGATACTGTAGCTGTAGTTGTATGTACAAATCAGTATAACAATGATCTGTATTTAGTCTGTGAGGTGTGTTTATGCAGTCAGTAAACAAATAACACCAGTGACCTATAAACCTGCCACCCCACTCACTATCTTGCATATAGTTCCTCATACCATGACAGTTTATGAGTGTTCACAAACAGGTTTTGGAGAAGGAAGTGATCAAACCTCTGTTAAGTCTCAATCTTACCTTGTTGTGGATCGTCGGATGGTGGTGAAAGGTCTCAAAATTTTTTATTTATTTTTTAATACGTATAACTGAGGCACAGTAATGAGGCTAGCGGGCCACGAGGTTAGACAATGCCACCTGGAGTTAAGAGTCCCTACGTAAATGAAAAATAAAGGTTGATATATTCTCCCTACATGTATTGGTAACAAAGTGGTAGAAAGACGTGGATTTTTACTTTAGAAGAGCAATTTATTGACTATCAAGCATTAAAAAAATCAGGTTTAGAGCATTTTATTTATTAAAACATAATAAAATCGTAGACCCTAAAGAAGAGCCAAATGTTAAAGGAAAAGTTCACCCAAAAATGAAAATTTGGTCATTTGCATGTTGTAGCATTATCCTAAAAAACTGAAACTTTAAAAAAAATCTAAAACACAACTACAAAATACATTAAATGACTCCGTGCAGCTTGTCAGGTGTAATCCAAGTCTCCAGACGCCCAGAGATCCCAAATAACTTATTTTTAAAGCTGAAATCTTTACTGAAGCTGCTAAGCTAAAAGCATTAGCATGCACCCTATCTGAAGTGGCTTGACCGCACATCAAGGTTGTAAATATTGTCTTTCTTTAAGATACTTGGATTATGTCCGACGAGCCTTAATGTTTTAAAACAAATCATCTACAACAACATCTACTTCAGTTGTTTAAGAGAGTACTGCAATGCTGTTTTTCTGTGAAGCTCCAGAAATGTTTTGTGGACTGCAACACTTCATCCAACTTTCCATCAGTATGAGGGTGAGTCGATAATGACTGAATTTGGAGTTTTGGGTGAACTTATCTTTTAATGCAAAATTGCCACGGACGCTGACGAAGATTTGATCAGTCAATAGTAAAACACTTCTGTCTTCTGTCTACAAGTAGGCCCTGACACCACCACAGACACGTATGCACTGTCACCTAAATACAACAAAACCACACGAGAGTGACTGAGTTGAAAGAGCACGCAGTTTCAGTCACATCACACCACCACAAGCAGCGATAAACGAAGGTCCAATCATGCAGGAAAAACTGCAGAATGTTAGCAAACCCTAAAGATTTGCACCAACATTTCCTTGATCCCTTCACCCATTAGCTGGGCCTAATACAAATCCACGTGTAAATCAAGGCACAGAGAACAGCACAGTAGCATGCAGGCAAAACATTAGAAAACCAGTTAGTACACATAGTACAAGGCTTACTAAATAGCTCACAGTTTAGAGGTTATTTTTGGCAAACCAGATCTAATAAAATTAAATAATATGCAGGAAGTTTATTGTAAGAATTAAAAACATCAAACACACAAGAGAAAAGACCAAACTAAACAAAAATATAACAGAGAACCCACCCTACAGAACTCATAGAAAAGACAATCTGAGGCATATCATTTCTTATCTTCAAGCCAGAATCTTTCTCCCCAGATCATTTTCTTAGCAAATGATGTTGTTGTTCAATCCTGTTTTTAGCCACAAGCTAAACAGCTGTTGATGTTTTCTTATGTAGTCTCTGCTACTAGCCCTCCCTGGCCCTAACACTCACTCCCTGCTCTTCTTTTCTCCGGGGCAACTCAGCCTCCTTTTTCACATCGATATCTCCCCTTTAATTTCAGCATCTATAACGATAATTACTCCAACCATATGTGAATTTAATTGATGCCTTGCAAATGTGTGAACATGTGTGTGTGTGTGTGTGTGTGTGTGTGTGTGTGTGTGTGTGTGTGCTTTGTGCATATTGCTAATAAAGTTAATCTGGACTGTCAAGGAAAATGCATGCAAATCGATTAAGTGCGTCAGCCTTATTGTTACAAACAACTGTTTTAGTGAACAAATATAGATGACTTAATCCTCGTACGACATACACTGGCATGTTTGACACTCTGCTAATGCACCTCATCCTGATTGAATTTGTCATGGGAATATTGTGTTTTAAAAAAGGATTAGATTGCATGTTTAACACACACTCTGACCTCGCACATGAATGCAACACATCTTTGTTTTGCTCAGTCATCAATACAGGAGGCTGATGTGTTCATTCTTAAAAAGAAAAAAAATGTGTATTTGATAGACGATGGATTAAAAAAAACACCTCTCATGCTGCAGCTTGGCCTTTATTTTGCCACTGCAGTGCTACATTTCTCCACTAGAGGGGACATGGGTATTGGCATAATACTGTCTGTGTCATTATTACTGGGCCACATTATTGATAATAATCTGATGTAGTTTCCTCATCAGCCATGAAAAATGAAGACAGAGATGTATTATCTTCTAAACTAACAAAATCCCTACTAAAGAGCTAAATAGATGTACTGCTTTGAATAAATATTTCCATGTTTCTGCTGTTTATATCTGCTTTTGTTTTTTGATTCAGCAACTTTTTTTGCTGTTACTGTGTTTTCAAACACAAATGTTCACCACAAAGAACAAATGCAGCCTGTCTCTGCATATCCCACACCACCATGTCTCTATATTTTAGGGTCGTCCTCCTCTACTTACCTGCTGTTGTCAGATAGAAAAACACAGTGATTAACTACCATGGAGACTTAATTAACAAATCAAACATCTGGATATTCAGACTAGGCCTACTGCAAAGGCTTAGCTGCCTCTTGTAAGACTGGCCATTTGATGTATCAAACAGTGCGTCCTGATGTTTCGTGCTAAATTTTTCCCATCTGGCTTGTTTTGTATCTTTATTTTTTAATTTTTTTTTTTAACATCTCTCACTTTGCAACTTTCACTTTTAATGTTGCTTATTTGCAAGTATTTCATGCAACTTTTTTGGTTACTTTATGAAGGACAACAATTTGAAAAGAATTGTAGGCAAGGAAAAGGCCCTTGAGACAGCATAACATATGACAATAAGACACAACATAGCAATACATAACATTTCAGTAAATAGATTTACACTAGAAACATAAAATGGGAATGTATCTAAAATTCATGTGGCCAAAAAAGACACACAAGTCCTCCAGAAGCTGACATGTTTGTATCTCCATGGTATTTTTATGATCCAGATAAGGGGATGGATCCAGGATCTTTTTTCTCACTTTCTTTAACATTGCAAGCTTGGGCATTTTTTGAATTATGCGTGGATCCTGATGAAAAAAATCTGAACTAAGGTATTTGGTATCTATTACTGAGAACCAACGGAGCCTTACTGAATGCCATTCTAGTGTTATGTTATGTTATGTTATGTTGTGTACCTTTTTTCAACATTTTCGTTCATTTCTTAGGAAATAATACATTGATCATGATTAAAAAAAATCAGCCATATTTAAGCAGCTAGTATCTATGAGGGAGTACAATTTGATGCAGATCCAAATAAAGATCCAGATCTACTGGATTTAAAAATGTTTTGTTTGATATTGGATTAGTCTTGATTGAATTAAAGGAGACTGTTGGGTCTTGGCGGAGGTCTGTGCTCTACTGAGTGCCACTCTCCTTGTTTTTCTTCACATCATGTATAATTCTCACATCAGATGTTGCAGTTCTGGGCAGAATTGTCAAGAAATAACACAAGTACCATTACATAACATAACCTAACATGACATAACACATCACTAAACAGCATAACATAACACAACATAAAAAAAGTATCACAACATAACATAAAATAACACAACATTACATAGTACAACATGACACAACACAACATAACATAACACACAACATTACATAGTACACATCATAATATAGTACAAAATGACGTAGCACAACACAACGTAACGTAACACACGATAACATAGTACAACATGATACAACACAACAACACATCAGATGTTGCAGTTCTGGGCAGAATTGTCAAGAAATAACCCAACACAACACAACATAACATAACATAACATAACATAACACATCACTAAATAGCATAACATAACACAACATAAAATAATACACCATAACATAACATGACATAACACACCATAACATAACATAACACAACATAATACACTGTAACACAACATAACATAACATAACATAACATGATATAACATAACAGAACATAAATGAACACAACATAACATAACATAATGCACCATAACATAAGATAACATGACACAACACAACATAACATAACATAACATGATATTACATAACTTGAATTAATACCACACAACACAATATAACATAACATAACACACCATAACATAACATAACACAACATAATACACTGTAACACAACATAACATAGTACAACATTACACAACACAACATAACACATCAGATGTTGCAGTTCTGGGCAGAATTGTCAAGAAATAACACAACACAACATAACATAACATAACATATATCACTAAACAGCATAACATAACACAACATAAAATAACATAACATAACATAACATGATATTACATAACTTAAATTAATACTTCACAACACAATATAACATAACACAACATAATACACTGTAACACACCATAACATAACAATACATAATACACTGTAACACAACATAACATAACATAACAGAACATAAATGAACACTACACAACACAAAATAACGTAACATAATACACCATAACATAGGACAACATGACACAAGACAACATAACATAACATAACATAACATGATATAACATAACAGAACATAAATGAATACTACACAACATAACGTAACATAACACACCATATCATAGTACAACATGACATAACATAACATAACACACCATAACATAACATGACATAACACACCATAACATAACACAACATAATACACTGTAACACAACGTAACATAGTACATTACACAACGCAACACAACATAATATAACATAACATAACATGATATAACATTACATAACTTAAATTAACACTACACAACACAGTATAACGTAACATTACACAACATAACATAACACACCATAACATAATATAACATAACATAATATAAAAAAACACAACATAATATAGTACATAAATGACACAACACAACATAACGTAACATAACACACCATAACATAGTACAACATAACACAACATAACATAACATGATATTACATAACTTAAATTAATCTACACAACACAATATAACATAACATAACACAACATAACATAACACAACATAACAAAACATAACACAACATAATACACTGTAACACAACATAACACAACATAACGTAACATAACACACCATAACATAGTACAACATGACACAACACAACATAACATAACATGACATAACACACCATAACATAACATAACACAACATAATACACTGTAACACAACATAACATAACATAACATAACATGATATAACATAACAGAACATAAATGAACACAACATAACATAACATAATGCACCATAACATAAGATAACATGACACAACACAACATAACATAACATAACATGATATTACATAACTTGAATTAATACCACACAACACAATATAACATAACATAACACACCATAACATAACATAACACAACATAATACACTGTAACACAACATAACATAGTACAACATTACACAACACAACATAACACATCAGATGTTGCAGTTCTGGGCAGAATTGTCAAGAAATAACACAACACAACATAACATAACATAACATATATCACTAAACAGCATAACATAACACAACATAAAATAACATAACATAACATAACATGATATTACATAACTTAAATTAATACTTCACAACACAATATAACATAACACAACATAATACACTGTAACACACCATAACATAACAATACATAATACACTGTAACACAACATAACATAACATAACAGAACATAAATGAACACTACACAACACAAAATAACGTAACATAATACACCATAACATAGGACAACATGACACAAGACAACATAACATAACATAACATAACATGATATAACATAACAGAACATAAATGAATACTACACAACATAACGTAACATAACACACCATATCATAGTACAACATGACATAACATAACATAACACACCATAACATAACATGACATAACACACCATAACATAACACAACATAATACACTGTAACACAACGTAACATAGTACATTACACAACGCAACACAACATAATATAACATAACATAACATGATATAACATTACATAACTTAAATTAACACTACACAACACAGTATAACGTAACATTACACAACATAACATAACACACCATAACATAATATAACATAACATAATATAAAAAAACACAACATAATATAGTACATAAATGACACAACACAACATAACGTAACATAACACACCATAACATAGTACAACATAACACAACATAACATAACATGATATTACATAACTTAAATTAATCTACACAACACAATATAACATAACATAACACAACATAACATAACACAACATAACAAAACATAACACAACATAATACACTGTAACACAACATAACACAACATAACGTAACATAACACACCATAACATAGTACAACATGACACAACACAACATAACATAACATGATATAACATAACTTAAATTAACACTACACAACACAATATAACTTAACATAACACAACATAACAAAATAACACAAGATAACATAGTACAACATGATACAACACAACATAATGTAACATAACATAACATAACATAACATAACATAACACACCGTAACATAACATAACATAACATTACATAACACACCATAACATAGCATAACATAACATACCGTAACATAACATAACATTACATTACATAACACACCGTAACATAACATAACACAACGTAACACAACATAATACACTGTAACACAACATAACATAGTACAACATTACACAACATAACATAACACACCATAACATAACATAACATAACACACCGTAACATAACATAACATAACACACCATAACATAACATAGCATAACATAACATAACATAACATAACACACTGTAACATAACATAACATAACATAACATAACATAACATAACACACCATAACATAACATAACATAACATTACATAACACACCATAACATAACATAACACAACGTAACACAACATAATACACTGTAACACAACATAACATAGTACAACATTACACAACATAACATAACACACCATAACATAACATAAAAAAACAGAACATAACATAGTAAACATGACACAACACAACATAACGTAACATAACACACCATTACATAGTACAACATGACACAACACAACATAACATAACATAACATAACATGATATAACATAACTTAAATTAACACTACACAACACAATATAACTTAACTTAACATAACACAAAATAACATAAAATAACACAAGATAACATAGTACAACATGACACAACACAACATAATGTAACATAACATAACATAACACACCATAACATAGCATAACATAACATAACATAACACACCGTAACATAACATAACATAACATAACATAACATAACACACTGTAACATAACATAGCATAACATAACATAACACACTGTAACATAACATAACACACCGTAACATAACATAACATAACACACCATAACATAACATAGCATAACATAACATAACACATCGTAACATAACATAACATAACATTACATAACACAACGTAACACAACATAATACACTGTAACACAACATAACATAGTACAACATTACACAACATAACATAACATAACATAAAAAACAGAACATAACATAGTACAACATGACACAACACAACATAACGTAACATAACACACCATTACATAGTACAACATGACACATCACAACACAACATAACATAACATGATATAACATAACTTAAATTAACACTACACAACACAATATAACTTAACTTAACATAACACAACATAACATAAAATAACACAGGATAACATAGTACAACATGACACAACACAACATAATGTAACATAACATAACATAACACACCGTAACATAGCATAACATAACATAACACACCGTAACATAACATAACATAACATGACATAACATGACATAACACACCATAACATAACAAAACGTAATACACTGTAACACACCATAACATAACAATACATAATACACTGTAACACAACATAACATAACATAACATGATATAACATAACAGAACATAAATGAACACTACACAACATAACGTAACATAACACACCATAACATATTACAACATGACACAACACAACACAACATAACATAACATAACATAACATAACACACAATAACATAACATAAAACACCGTAACATGAGATAAAAACATAACATAACACAATATAATACACTGTAACACAACATAACATAGTACAACATTACACAACACAACATAACATAACATAACATGATATAACATAACATAGCTTAAATTAACACTACACAACACAGTATAACGTAACATAACATAACATAACACACCATAACATAACATAACATAACATAACATAACATAATACTAGAATGGCTCTCAGCAAATACCTTTGCCAAGGACAAACAGTCTCCTTTGATACTCACTCACAGATACCAGCCACCTCAAAATGCCTGATTTATTTCATTGTGATCCATTCATCATTTTTTCTGAGAAATTAACAATAAATGATTAAAAAAAAAAAAAAAATCTTGCAATGTTAAAGAAAGTGAGAAAAAAATTAATCTGGATCCACACTAAAAGTTAATGGGGTCTATTCTGGGCCGAGACCCATCCTCCATCCAAGTTTCCAAGAAATCTGTTCAGTTGTTTTTGTGTAATCCTGCTGACAAACCAACCAACCTACAAATGAACATGGGTGAAAACATAACCTCCTTGGCAGAGATAATAATAATTGGTCAAAAAGACAGATTACAGATACAGTAAATTATTTTTTTGGTGGACTGATTAAAAACATGATAGAATTATGATTTACAATGCAAACACAGAGGTATATAAGAAACCACTTTGATCATGTTAATTGCTCAGTTATTAATTAGTTAGTTAGTTAGTTATTAGTTAGCCTACCGACCTGTACATGATGAAATGTGCGATGACATGAAAAAAAAAAAAAAAATAGCACCAAATAACTTTCTAACTTTTACAGTAAAGCACTGCATGTTGTACAGTTTGACTGCTACAAACATACAGAACAGAGTTGCCTCTGGTATGATATAATTTGCTTAATTGTGCAAACAACATCACTCATGTTTAATTGCATTCATTCTTGTAAAAACAAATGTGGAAAGCGTGGAGACATTGTGGAATATAAAGCACAATAAAGCCAGAAGCACTGATAAAAATTAGGCTTATGGCCATGAATGTGTCGGCCCAGTGCATGCTTATGGACTTAGCTTCATAAATGCAATCACATGATCAGCAGTGTTTTGACCTTTTTACTCTTGATGCCTTGATGGAAGCAAATTAACAGGATTATTTTAGCCTGAAAACAACATTTGAGCTTGAATTAGGTAATCCACATACAAGCGCATTACATGATATCAAATGAATCATATAATGTAAAGGAATATATCTTTAAGGCCAAATATCACAGATTAGGCCATTAAAAAGAAAAATAGCTGTATTCCCAGGACATGTATTTATTTACTTAGCTCATAAACTGTCAAAGAGTCATATATTACCGCCACTAACACCAAGTCTTACATTTCTGTCTATACTATAACATAAGTTTTAGTGCTTTGCCGTACTATGAATGAAAACATTTTTTGGATGGTCCCGATGAGAACTAGACCCCCAGACGTGGCTCTGACTCTTCAACACCCTACCCACTGAGCTAATATCCTACAGACCGTGCTTTTTGGCTTACCCTTCCTTATCCTCAGGCTGCACCAGCTGCCGTCTACCTCCGACCACACTCCACGCCCCCTGATATGTTGTCCTCTACCTGCTCCGTCCCTCCTCCTCCTCATTTGTAGGTGTTCTATCCCCCTTTTTGGCCACAACTTTCCAAAAGGTGAACAGAAGCGATTTTCAATAGCACCGTGCATGACTAATGGTGGAAACATGTTAAAATCATCGCAGAAATGTCCTTGGGAAGACAAATGAATTTTCAGCAGAATAATTAACTTAATTAACAAATTTGCATGCATATTCATCAGGGCCATTGAAGTCTTTCCAGCTCAGCTTGATGAACGTTGCTGTGTAATAACCAGCTCATTTACATTCTGCCATCCACTGCCATTTGTGTGGATTACTGAGAAAAGGCAAAGTGTGTGTGGGTGTGGGTGTGGGTGTGGGTGTGTGTGTGTGCATGATGCTAGGGCTACATAATATGTGCACACACTCTTTTCCTTAACATGTCACAGAGAAAGCTTGATGAATTGATTTGACATACTGTTTTGTTGGATGTGCACCCCAATATTAGACCCAGCTGCCTCTCTTTACACACACACTGATATATGGAGGAAACATTCACATATGCACATATTCATACACACATACCTTGCGTGAATGTGACTGATGGAGGCCTGATGAATCTGTGTGTGCGTGTGTGTGTGTGTGTGTGTGTGTGTGTGTGTGTGTGTGCGTGCTCTACACCCATATCTCCTTGCATCCTCCTCCCCCCTCTCCCCTCAACCCCCCTTCTCTCTGGTGGGCAGTTCTTGGCACCGATCCTGAGTCGTAAACCCTCCTGGGTTGCCAGACTGTGCGTTGTTAAAAACGTGAGGCCCTCCGTACCCCCTCCCCGTCTCTGCAGGGCAATCTTTAAAGGCAGCAAGGTGTGACGGCACAGACTGGCAGCTTGGCAGCCATGCCCGAGGATACCAACGCTCTGTCAGCCGTGAACGGGCACCATCACATGGGCTCGCCTAACTAATACGCTCGCCGTACATGTGCCTTTCTCATGCCTCATCTGTGCCAGTCAGAGACAAAGGAATTCATTAAGAAATTTCACATGGCGTTGTTTTGTGATTTTGCCGGGATATAGTTAATTGGGAATTTCACACAAGCTAAGGTAACTGAGGGAGAGATTATCCAAATGAGTTGGAAAAAGTTAATTACACTCACTTGGCTGTGTGTGTCCTTGATCTGGTTGGGCAGGGAACAACAGGAAAACTTATTTTAAGCTTGTGCATTAGATTTCGCCAACAATATGGTTCTCATTGTCATCATGGATTTTTTTTTCTCCAATTAGGTGCTGCTGAATGCTGTTAGAAAGAGACACTTCCCAGCAGGTTTCTTACCAGCCTGTCAGAAAACTGCTGCACCGGTAATATTATCATAGGAACGTAAAAAGGAGTGCAATTCCAATGCTTTTGCACCTTTAACATAACCAATATGGTGCACGGTCCTGAGATCTTACAGGAGCAATTAGCACATTTATTCTATTAAAAAAAAAAAAAAAAAAAAAAAAAAACAGCATCACCTGACACATAAAAACTTGTGATATTCAGCATACTTTCTTGCCTTTGCCTCTGTGATACTTTCTCCTACGCTTTTTCTGCAGACATATGTTTGACACTTGAAGCTGTTATCATAGCTGGAAGTGTGAAGGAGAATTGTTGCAGTAATATGCCGCTCTTGAGTGTTGTGACAGGAAAATGCTTTTCAGATACAGAATTGGCATTTTCAAATCCTGTCTGACACAACAGTATTTGTCTTCCATACTGATAACAGTGAAGCCAAGTTTGCAAGTGGTTGTCTCCAGAAATGCTTTGATAGATTTGTTGGAGAATAAGTTGATTCCACGCTTATTGAAGGACTTATTGCATTTTTAATGACATGATTTACTCATAAAAAAAAGAAATCTCATTTATCGCGTTGTCTGACCCTCTTTGTTTTGAAGCTTCCACTGAAGCAAGACGAATACAAAACACAAATGGACCATTAAACTGACCTTCAAACTGGGCCCTGTGAAAATCAAATGCTGTCACCACACTGATGGGGAAATTTACACAACTACAGCCTGTTTCCCTCCAGTGAGAAATATGAAAAATACACATCAGATGCTCGTTTTCATGATCCTCATTTTTGAAGTCAAAACAACTCTCACAGCTCGAGTGAATAAATCAATGAAAGCTTCGGTCATAGAACATAAAAGAAGGGTTTGTATGGATGGAAACAGCAGTGTCTCCCCTGCAGCCTCGCTTTGTTGGCCTGCTGATGTGATTGTTGTTTTTTCTATAATAGCTGCAGAGCATTTATTGTTCAAACTTGTTGTCTGATCCCCCGGCTGAGCCACATATACAGTCCCGTTTTACCAGCGACATGTATGAAGATAAAACGACACCTGGATTTTGCCACAAAGGGATGAGGATCTTGCCTTTAAAACACATCTTCTGTCACTAAGAGAAAAGTGTATTTTCAACATTAGCTACAGAACTTGGCCGAGCCTGTCAGGAAATAAAAAATCTTGTAACTCCTTTGTATCCCTTCTTTTGAGGTAGAGGGGGATGCATTTGACGACGCTACTGTTTGATGGTGCAATTGATGAGAAAGTTCTGAAGAAAGTCCCAAAGCCTCAGAGGAATTTGATTACCTCCATCCATTATCTGCACAGTGAGCAATCGCGAGGCTCACCATCTGTCATCCGTTTCATTTGCATCGTCAACACCTGCCCTGCCTGTTTATGCCTTCACATTTTTTATAAGCTGTCTTTCATGGCAGGGAAAAATGTTGACTTTTCCTTCTAAATACATTAATTCCACAAGTTCAAAGAACATATTCAGCGCAAACCACTTGGTTTATGTGTAATAGAATTTGGAAACTGTCCCTTTTATTGCTGCGGATTTTAAAAAAAAAAGGTGCATTCAAGCTGTTTTTATGGCTTAGTGAACAATAAAGTGTGATAGACAGACAGACAGACAGACAGACAGACAGATAGATAGATAGATAGATAGATAGATAGATAGATAGATATGAATCACACATACACGCACTACATCCTTCTGTTTGTTACTAACGCATTGTGCTGGATACACTCCCTCTTCTCTCCCTCCCTCCCTCCTCAATCCTCCCCCATCCATCCATCCCGTCTCCCATATCCCCAGGTGGTGCCGACGGCTGCGGGGCCCATTAGCGACAGAATTCCTGCCTCCAGCAGGCCATGCGTGTCCCGAGTGACACATTTTTGGACCGACACCAAGAATCCAACCCTCCACAGACAGCTCACTTCCCTCTGCAGTCACCACAGTTCGGTATGTGTGTGTGTGTGTGTGTGTGTGTGTGTGTGTGTGAGAGAGAGAGAGAGAGAGAGAGAGAGAGAGAGAGAGAGGGGCCTTGCGAACACAGCATGAGTCCCACAGGAAATGCTTGAAAGGCAGTATGGGACAGATTGGTGATGGCGCAGAATGGAGTAGAATACTAAAGAGAAACGCAAAGATATTCTACATACGAATATCATACATCGATAAGATGGCTCTCCTGCCAAGTTGGGACATTTGTTACAGTCATAACACCCACAGAAATCTCCTGTCGTGCATATGCATGTCTCACAGTGTAAACTGCAAAAAAGTGTTGTCTTCCATAATAGAAATAATTGGATTTTGCTGATGCACATTGTTGTTTGTTGATGCTCGATGCCAGCTGATGCTTGTGTACCAAAATTTATCCTGCTCAGAGAAACAGAACTACTCCAAAATGAGATTTTCTTATTAAATTCTACAGTGCGAGGTGACAGTACAGTGATTACCTCATCTAAATTGATCTATACGAGTGATATTTGATGGTCGAGATTCTATCAAGATTCTGATTAATCATAAGGAGGCGTGATTATAAAACAATACGTTATGAGTTAAGAAAGAGCAGCAAGTCCTCTTAGTATAGATATTATGAATGGATTCTTTCTCCATACTAATAGATAGTTAATTATGTACCTAATGACTCCTCACAAAGCGCTATATAATTAGTCTAGATGAGCCGAGAAAGTTCCTACTTGTTCTTACATGTTTAATGTTGGTGATTTCTCATTTCCAAATGGGAATGTTGGCGATGGTGGTATAACATTAGTGTCAGTGACAGAAAGGTGCTGATATCTATCTATCTGTGTTATCTGTGTGTATTAATAACGAGAGGAACAAGAAGAAAAATTGAATTAATTTATTATTTTTCTTTTCTTCTAACTATATTAAAACCTAATATGTAGAAAAGTAATGAAATGGTCATCCTTTCCTTTGCCTCAGACTTCGCTTCCACGATTAATAAATGTGACAAAAAATGGAAATAACTATAAAGTCATTAACAGACCAGTAAGGATGTAAGTTATCTTGCACAATGACGTTTGGGGTCGGTCAGGTCCAACTTGTTGTACCTCTCATGAACAAGCTGTGTTTACAGCTGGTGTTGACTTCTGCAACATGTCCTCAGTTTAAAATCCTGTTCTGAAGAAATTCTCATAAAATGTTCAACCTCATGAAGTGTCAATCAGATAAACAATGCATGTTTTTAACCAATTTATCAATAAAACAAGGACTTATGGTGTACTAAATTGGCGGATACATTTTTTTCTGCAGTGATTAAAAAGAGTTTCAATTCCTACAGTACATCAGCCCAGCAGGATCATATGTTAGTAGTTAATGTCTGCAAACCACAGATACGTTCAAATTTGTACATCATAAACTACATACTGTATTGAAATTTCCACAAGACATGTCATATCACAGGATGTGGAGGGGATGGTGGCGGAGTGACAGGTGAGAAGGCAGCAAAGTCACTGACCGCAGCTCGAGTCTGTTTCAACATTTGTAAGTGTTAAACCACTGAATATTTTTGTAAAACATTTGTAAACAGGTCACGCTTAATATTTTTTAGGATACCTCAGGAAAATTTCCAGTCATGTTTGTGGTGACCAAAACAGGATGTTTTCCTCACCCTACCCAAGCGGTTTTCGTGCCTAAACCTAACCAGAGCACAGCGTTGTTATGAAGAGACAAATTGAAAATTTAACATAAAGAAACATAAAGTGTTAACTTATCTGTGGTTTTACAGAAACGTACTTTGCCAACATGATCTAGCTATCCAGCTTGTTAGCTGTATAGCTGGCATAAAAAGAAAACTTTATTATCCACTTAGCTGTCAAAGTAGCTCAAATGTTTGTATTTTTCATGTTCAGCATGGTCTTTGAACTTTGAATTAATGTCATGATAAATCCAACCATTAACTTATCAAGGTATTAAACACTTCATTCTTTACTAAACTTTGAAAGTGACTTATTTTTATTTTCTCAGTTTTATTAGCCAAAAGCCAAGTTGTTCACTTGTCTAAAGTTACCATGTTCAATACGGTCTTTGAACTTGTGGAATTAAACTTGTTAGTTAATTCAAAGCTGACATGTGACTGCAGGCGAGCTCATCCCCCCTACACATTTTAATTTTAAGACCATTCTGTGAGTTTTGAACATGCAGGCAAAGGTAAAGTTAGTAGACTTTCATCAGGTAATGGTAACAATAGTCAGGTAATGTTAGTTGTCAAAGTAACACTAATAATAAACATGTGGTTAACATTGTGAAAAGGTGGCAGTTTGGTTGTGTTTATGCATCAAAACTATTTGGTTAGGTTTAGTAAAAGATCTTGGTTTGGGTTCAAATAAGTAAGTAATGTTACGTTATGTACGTAAATGATGTTATTAGGTCAAATGATGTAGGTAAAATATTTTAATCTAAGTTGAAATAAGTCAATGTTTACTTTTGCTTTCACACAAACACTTTCTCCTGGTTAATAGTCCTGCGTTTGACCCATTCATCTCCATTCCCGGCCTTTTTGCTCATTACACCAGCTGACATTTTTATCTCCATGACATTCAGGCGTAAAAGTACACACATTCTTTACTCAAGTAGAAGTACTGTAATGATACTTGTGTAAAAAAAGCCTCAGGTAAAAGTAGAAGAACTGATTCAACTTTTTTACTCAAGTAGAAATAAGAAATAAGAATGCACTCAAAGTAAAAAGTAAAGGTGTAATGATGAAATCAGTCTTGTGATGTTGGGATGGCGGCGTGCTATGACGCAAAATAAAGATAATCGATAATTCCCCTCAAATGCATTAAAACTAAAGTAACAAGGCTGTTTTGCAAATCTAAGGAGCAGAAAGTACAGATATCTGTGTTTAAATGCAGGGACTCACACACGAGTGCAGTCATGACTACAGATGCTCGCGTTCACAGCCGAGGGAATCGAAACCACTTCACCCAGAAGCACCCGTGTCACTCACTCTGCCCTAAAATAGGGTGTTGCTGGGGTGTCAGAGGATCACACCCCTTTATGTTTCCCACCTGCTACAAAACCCAGCCTATACTCTCCCATAATGTAGCCACACACACTTTCACACACACATATGTATACACCCCTAGACAAAGAGCACAAAGCACAAAGGTGATGTAGTGACAGATGCTCCTGTCACATACTTAGCATATCTCCACCTCCAATATAGTTCGTCTGCAGGAGCCGGTCTGCTCTCTCTTCGCGCTGCTGTTCATAACTCATTAATTTTCACTCCCCGACGGATAAAAGCAGCTCTTAAACCACAATCCTACACTCAATATTTATCCAATCTGACCAAATATTATAATTAATGCCTCTCCTCTCTCCTTCAGGCCAATATATTCCCCTCACCTCCCTCCCTCTAACCTTTCAGTGCCAAGTTCACAGATAGAGAGAAAGTACTTCCTGTGAGAGGCCGGGCTGGCTGCCAGAGAGACTGATCCACCAATCTGACACGTTAATGAGATCCTGGCCCGTAGTACTGGAGTGTCAGGCCTCCTCTGCTGGAGCATCAGCCCTGCCGTGACCCGCAACACACACACATCCACTCACACGCATGCACGCCTTTACTCATATGTGTAATTTTTTCACACGTGCACCCACACTGACAGAAATATAAGCACAAATGAATCTGAGTCTCATCACACACACACACACACACACACACACACACACACACACACACACACACACAGGCTTTGGGGGGGGGGGGGGGGGGTTCAGCTCCTTAAATCTGTCTAATTAAAACACCAAATCCCTCTACTCCCCTCACCCACCAACCCAATCCTCACTTCCCAGCCACACACACACACACACAGTCGCACCCCACCCTCCCTCCTCCGTCCCCACTGCCACCACCCCCGATTCCGCAGGAGAAATGATTATTAGGAATTTAATGGGGGAACGTTTCCCATCCCACACCATCTGGGGCTTGGGAATGGCACAAAATTTGAGGATGCTTGCCGACGTGGCGGGGAACATTATTTTCATTTTTCTTGACTGGTGCTCAGATTTTCAGACATCGCAGGAAAAAGGCTCCTGATTACAATAAATTAGCATAATATATCACAAAATAATATACATATAAAGATGAATTTGTGCTTCTGTTATAGGTGGAAACTTTTCTCAACTTCCGAGATGATTGTTGTCATCCTGCAACTTTATCCCTTATAGAAACACACTCTTTGTTTTGCGCTAATTATGACACATCTCAGATTGCAAATTCACTTCTTCTATACAATATATATCCCCCATTCCTGTCCTTCACCTCCCACACAGAGCCGGGCCATATGCTCCCTCTCTCTCTCTCTCCCTATACTTCTTTCTCCCCCCTCTCTCCCTCTCTCTCTCTGCACAGCTTAATGAGCTGCATGAATGTAGGGGTACGTGTACACGTTTGACCCCGTGCTAAACTGCTGCACGCCGCCCCGTGCACCCTGTGGGCGTCAAACGCCACCCCCCCACCCCACCCCACCCTCCTCCTCCTCCTCCTCTCTCAACTCCTCCTCACCCTCCGAGAGGGATATGAAGCTCCTCCACACACATGCATACATATATTCACACACACACACATGCATACACACACACACACACACACACACACACACACACACACACACACACACACACAGCCTGGTAGGAATAACATTAAGACTGACAAGTTGAGAATTTTAGTGAATGAGATAAATAAGGCCTGGTTGTGAAGGATGGGGGGCTAAAGAGGTGATTTTGGGGCCCCAAAGGGACCTTCAGTAACCAGATCTTCCAGTTTTATAATGATACAGAGGGAAAGAAGGATGAGTGAGGGAATGAGGACAGGAAACAAAGCCATTTTCTCTATAAAAAAAAAGACTAATTTTCTTCCACGAAGTTGAATTTGTGATCTTCCTGGTAATTCCTAGAAGATCAGCATTTATCTCATC
Organism: Pagrus major; assembly: GCF_040436345.1. Lineage (NCBI taxonomy): Eukaryota > Metazoa > Chordata > Actinopteri > Spariformes > Sparidae > Pagrus > Pagrus major. The sequence goes on along the minus strand of NC_133235.1, from coordinate 18,761,060 downwards.
ATCTAAAGCAGCGTTTATGTCAGTCCCAACACAGTTTGAAAATCTTTGCAGTCACATCCACTGAAGAGGAGAAGGTACTGTTAAATTCACATGGTATTCTGAGCAGAGCTCGGACGATACTGGATCTTTGCGGCTGATGTCGATAATAGGGAGTAAAAACATCCCAATATACAAAGAATATAAAGAGAAACGCCAATTTTTTGCAAATGTGGTCATCAAACAACTATGATAAAGATACAGACGTAATGAAGGCGGGATATTTTCCAGTTAAACAAACTAAACTTTATTGTCTAAAATGACATCATTGTGCTGAAACAGTAAATGTCACTGGGAATTTAATAATTAGGAATTACCCCAAGCATCTTCTTTTGCATTATGTTCTATAAAAACAAACAAACAAAAAGTTTTCATTTCGGCACATGTGGGAAAACATAAAATCTGATACCGATATACAGTATCTGTGATAGAATAACAAGTTATCAGGGCTGGATTAAATGGACGTATTACTCTGGGTAGACTTTTTTTCAGGGCCCCTCTACACACATTTTCATATTTGGTAAACAAGCAAAATTACTTAAATGTCACATGATTATTATTATTGCACTTGTTAATTAGTAATTTAATTTAGTTTAGTGCATTTTAGCGTGTCGATTTATATTTCGGTATTCATGCGTATTTGGTAAGTCATAAGAAAAGAAAAGCTAATGTTTAAAAATAACTCTATGAATATATAAAAAGTTGAAATAAAGTTTTAGACCAGAGATTCTTTTATATTTTTAGAATATTTTAAAATGTACGTTAAACATTATTTAAAGAAGGCAGTTATTTTCTCCTCTGTCTGAGCCCCCTAGTGGCAATAATTCCCGAGGCATGTGCCTACAATGCCTCTGCCACGATCCAGCCCGGGTGATATCAGCTGATAACATCAGCCGAACGATACGGTCTGAGTGGAGTCCTTTCCTATGAAAGATTATCCATCGGGATAACTTTGTACCCCCTGATTTTCTGTCTTGTTTTTTTTTTGTATTGCTACTTTAACCCTTCTCATATAATTATAATTTGATTCAAACGTCTGCAGAGCTTTTCATCCTAACTTCATGCTCATCTGTTATTTTAAAAAAGCAACAAAAACAGCAAATAATGGCCAAGAAATTACTTATTAAAGAGAAGAAGAATTTCATGATGATTTGCAGACTCTTAATCTACTCTGATGTTCTTTGTCATGACTTCATACTGGTACACAAGTTTCCACTGGTTGCCAGTTGGCCACACTGAGCAGCAACTGCAGCAGAGACACTGTTAGCTCATGAGTCATTTGGCACGGCTCGGATTGAGAATATATTTCTGCGTGCTTTTGAATATACTGTCATACATGTGTTTGTTATTGTTCTGAAGATAGACTCTGCTTCCTCTAAACGCAGTCAATTAAACACTGTTTCTCTCAAAACCCAGTCAGAGTTCAGCAGCGGGTGCTGAAAATCAGAGGTGTTTGGGTCACTGTTAACTTTAATTTTATCTGTATACAAATGGCTGCAAACCGTCAGTCAAATGTTAAGATTACATAAAGTTTTTCTTTATTTAAACAGGAGTTCTGCTCCTGTGTTGTTTTAAATTAAAGGGGCATTATGTAGTTTTGGGAAGGAAATTAAAACTCAGAAAGGTTATACTTACAATGTTGATAAGGTATTAATACAAATTGTAATATTTATAATATATATTTTAGAAAAATATGTATTTGATATATGTCCACAAGCTGTCCTCAGAGGGTGATACGGTCCCCAGAACGCTGTCTGAAGCTAGAAAGGTGGCAGGGTCCGGCAAATACAAGACAAACCATCTTCTCTTATAAAAACTTCTTCCCCAAAACTACATAATGCACCTTTAATGTAGCCTACAGTATGATTAGTGATAGTTTATTTATGGATCAAAGCAGGCAGCTTATCTACACAATGATCAGCATCAGACTGTCAGACAGGACTGAGGCATAATGCTCCAGAACTGAACATGAACCTTTTACTAGAAAAGTTTGTGTCCGTCCTGTCATTCAGATTTATTTGTCTTTTTAACATCATGAATGTCGCGAAATTACTCTTTTAACTTTGACAAAATTGGTTCAGAAATAATTAATTTAGCTGTTTTAAAAAGGTTTTCATGATGATTACACACGTATTTTGTTTAAAAACACAAATAAACGAGTTTCTTCACATAATTTCACAAACACCATCTTAATCTTCAACTCTTTGTATCCAGTTGTGTCTTATACTACAAATAAAATGTAATAAAGGCGCATTTAAATCCGGATGTTTCAAAGTCGAATAGATTTTTATTTATTTTTCAAATGCCGAGGAAAGACACTGACTTTCACTTCTGTTGGTTTAGAGAGTGTGACCACCTTTAACAGGAGAGGCTGTGTCTCCAGGGACCACCAGCTCCACTCCTCTCCTGTAACTGGGAGGACTGGGATCAGTTGTCTGCGCTCTCTGGCTCCCATCCAAACACCCCGTGGGCATTTCTCTGTCGCAAATCAGCCATCTGATCGACTGAGATTAAATCAAATTATATCGACAAGCCTCTTGTCAGATGAGGAATCTGAAAAAATGCATTATCTGAAGATCAAATCTTGAATTCAAGTTAAAACATTTGTCTCGTTGGAGCAAATAATTTGACAGGAGTGATTATTTTTTGTCGGGTCTCGCTGCGTCACCATAACCTCAGAGATTATTAAAGGATCCAATCTCTCATAGAATAAATAAATAAATAAATAAATTGCGCCCGAGGCGTTTGTGTCTTGATTTATTTTTCTAACATTTTTTTTTTTCTGTTTAATTGCCACCCGCCTGCTGTCGATCACTGTTCCCACAGAAAAGCTGAGAAGCTGGGCCACAACATAAAGCCTCTTACAGCCTCTTCGTTTTATTGCGAACAAACACATCACAAAAAACATTAACACATTACTTCACGAATAATATTTCGATCCATAACGAGTTTTTTCAGGAGTGTGTGCGGGATAAAAGAGAGAGTAAGAGATAGAGCAGAGAGAGAGAGAGCTATAATCCAATAATCATTCGTCATCCGGGTCAAGTTACAAAAGCAACAGAATTTATGAGTACAGTCACCAACATTGTGCAGAAATACATGGAGGGCATCTTCAGCAGGAACAAGGGAGTGTAAAAAGTTCACATCAAACTATCCAAAAACTGTCATTTCGTTGCATATTGATGGTCATCATCTCTTTTTTTAAGGCATGTTGTCTCCTCACGTCACACAAAAACGACCTCTCCTTCCGGTCCTCGACTCTCAGCTGCGGTGAAATACACAACAACGCAACAGAAAACTAACTTTTTAAATGTCTGGAAAATTCACAGAAAACGAAACAACTGCTGCTGATTTTTTTTTCTTTCTTTCTTTCTTTTCTTTTTTTTTTTTTTACAATATCATCTTATAATATATTATCCACATTCAAATTGACGGACTCGTCATAAATAAGCTTAAATAAATAAATACAATAATCATTTACATTCAGCTCGTTACCAACACTATTTACTCCAAATACAAATTCAGTTTGTAACTTTGTTTTTCCCCACAACTTCCAATTCAGATGACATCACCTCCTCCTGAACACATGCACATTTTTTTTAAATAATCATTTCATGTAATTGTCATCATTTTTAATTAGATATCGGATGAGGAGAATCACCCCGCGAGAGGAAATATACATATATCATTTTTATAAGATTGCATTTGGCTGTCTTGCATAGCTCAATTAACCTTTTATTGCTAACAGACTGAATCTGAAGTCCAATCGTGTCTCAGCAAACTTCCCTGATGAAGTGAAAAGATTCTTCTGCCCCGGTTTGTTTTTCTTTCTTTTTTTTTATTTCGCCACGAAAATCATTTTACTGACTGCTGTGACCCGAATTAGATAGACAGAAAAATCTAATAAATTGTGCACAATATCAGCTTCATGTGACCCACATCGTGACCAAGGAGAGCCACGAACAAATACAGAGTACTGAAGCTGTAAACAATCTGCATCTTTAACGAATTATTCTTACATTTCACTGGCAGTGAGCCAATACACCTTAATTTTCATTAAATGAATCTTCCTTCACACTGAAGTCATGTGTCAAAAGCTTCTTCTTCTTTTTTTTCCTGTCGAATATCGTCACAAATTTAGTGAAATCATCACGTCTAATTTGCAGACTTTTACCATGTTTGAAAGAAGAAGAAGAAGGAAAAAAAGAACATTTAAAACAAGATGACTCGTTAAAATGGGCATTTTCGCAGTGCATCAGCGTGTCTGGAGTCCATTTCGTTCCACTCTCGACATCTGCGGGGGGAAATTGCATCGCTTCTGAAACTTGAACTTTGTCCAGCTGATTGATTAATTGTGGAAAGAGCCATTAACTTCCCCTTGTGCTTGGAAGGACTGGCTGCGGACGTGCAGGTCGTAGGGGAAACGGGCCTCTGGGGACACTCGGTACATGGAGTTGGGCGCAAGAGCCGTGCGCCCCGGCGCGCCGCAGTAGCGCATGCCATAGTGGCTGCCTTTGCCGTAGTCTGGCGGATCGTCGTGTTTTAGGGAGAAAATCCCGTTAAAGTTCATCGGGGGGCTCAGCTGGCCGTCGAAATGCGGGCTCCCGCCCTCTGGGGACGGGTTCTCGTAGTAGTGCTCGTACGCGCTGCTGTAGCTGTAGTGTCTGAAGGGCTTGGCGCTGCTGTCCAAGCTGCTCGCGCTGTGGCCAGGGGGTGTGTTCACGTCTGAGCCCGGGTACGAGTACATGGCATCGTAGGGCGACCTGCCAGAGAACATGACCTCCCCGTTGTGGTCTGTGAGGAAATTTCTCGCGTTCAGCTGCAAACAACCGGCCACCAAGTTGGTTGTGGGCTGAGATAATCCTTTGCACAAAGTCTGCACGAAGGTGAGGAGGTCCGGTCTCTTCCCCGCACTCAGAGTCTCTGACAGGGCCCAGATGTAATTTTTAGCCAGCCTCAGGGTCTCAATCTTGGACAGTTTTTGAGTTTTGGAGTAGCACGGCACAACTTTGCGCAGGCTCTCCAGCGCCGCGTTCAAGCCGTGCATCCGGCTGCGCTCTCGGGCGTTGGCTTCATGGCGCCGGAGTTTGGACCGGTCCATCTGCTCCTTGCCGGTCTTCTTTTTCCGCGGGCCTCTCTTTTTTGGAAGCCCGTCCTCGTCCTGGTCGTCCTCCCTCTCGTCCTCCTCCCTGTCGGAGATGTCGTCCTCGGCCTCTCTCATGTCTGACCGGTCTGGGTTGTGTTGTCTTCCCTGCTCCAGGCCCTCAGGTAAGCTTTCGCGGGGATAAGTGGCACAGAATCGCGACTCATACATCATATGAGATTCCTCGAATGGCAGTGTCAACATATTTCCTGCGAAATCAAAGAAAGCATAAACTATCATACAGAGCGCACAGTAGTTGTCTCGTGAAGGTTGTCAGTTAATTACCTTGTGAATGGGTCCTCCCAAGAGGAAGGGGGACAAATTGGCAAGCGAGGCCAATGTCACAGCTTGCCTCCTTTTCAGAGACACTCAACTTCATTGTGTTTGGTAAAGAGCCTCGTTTTGTGCAGCACAAAACGAGGCTCTTTACCCAAAACACGCACATTTAAAGAGAAGCCCAAACTCTGAAAGTCAACAAATGCGTGCGTAATTTGTAAAATAATAATAATAATAATAAAATAAAAAATACCCACCTTTGGTCAGCGTGCGCCTCGCATGTTCCCAGATATCTCCTCTGAATGTGCAGCTTCTTCTTTTCCAAACCACAAATAAGAGGAAAAAGCTGAAAACCTCTCTCTCTCTCTCCCCCTCTCTCTGCCTTTCCTCTGCTGCTCTGCTCTTCCTTCTCCTCTTCTCTCCCCCTCTCTCTCTCTTCCCCTTCCCTCTCTCTTTGAGGAATGACACTCATGCCAACAGCGGGTACCCATGCCATCTGCCGCTGACGTCTTGTGGCAGCCGAGACCACGTGTTCAGCGTCCCACGGGACCTCCATTCCGCACCGATCATCTGGCAGCTCCTGTAATGGGCACCGGGAGGCCCGCGTTTACCGTCAAAAACACAGACCGGAGAGGGATAACAACTAATATCTGCATCTCCTCGTGTAAGAAAGATGAATTAATGTTCTTTCTGTGCGAAGAGAAAAGCGAGTGCGAGTCTGCAGGCAGCCTCAACAGGTGAGACAGAGAGACGGATCTCATATTAGAATAAACCAACTGTGAATTTTGTATGTTTCAGTTTTTGCGCATGCAAATCAAACAATGTAAAAGGTTTAAGACATACACAGTTCAACACACATACCTGAAGTTAAGGTTTAAAGTCCTCCAATAAAACTCAAATCGAGATAATTAAATTACATTCAATTAAATTAATAATACATGCATTTCTGATTGGGTACAAAGGAAACAAAAGTCGTGTTATTGACGATAATCGTGGGCAGTCATTCCCGATAATATCGCGATATCTGTATAAAAATTGGAAAAAGATAAATGCTTTCGGTCAAATTCATTATTAACTTGTTTTACTGTGTGTTTTGTCTTTTTTTTGGCAAACATCACACTCAAAATACAAGATTAGGCAGGTGGAGGGGGAGAGTCTGGAGCTATATCTGCAGAAAAGTGCACAGTTAGAACAATTACAGTCGATGAATAGTGAAAATGCAACCAGATGAACTGAAAAATGATCCACAAGTCTGAACATCTGCCCCGGATTGTTCACTCGATACTATCATATGTGTAATATTAACAAGATATATATATATATATTTAATGTTTTACTGTCTCGATTATTGTCAATACCACTATATTATCACACCAACAGATGGTTTGTCAAAAAGTGTTTATTCAACCAACAAAAAACTTCTGTTTTAATTCCTTTAAAGGTCAGCTGATAATAAGTCGGTTAGCCTGAGCCCTCTTAAACAGCTCAATGAGCTCATCTCAAACTGTTTCATCTTCTTAATACTTCACGACTATCGCAAATTTGTTGAGAAATGCTCAGGAACATGATTTTTAAACTCATGACGTGTTTCAGAAAGTGACACATTACTCCTTTATTAGTGATCGCTGTTGATGGAAGCACTGAAACTTTAGAAGGGGTCGAACAGGGACCCCAAACACAAGTGATGTCACGATGTAGGATAATCTGTGAACATTTCACCGTCTATTATTGCCCTTTTTTTGCAACAAAAGAACCAATATACAGTCCACAAATGGCAAAACAGTGATTACTCAGCTTACGTGCAATGAAAATCCAAGGCACTCTGAAAAGTTTAAAAATGCTTTATTAGGTAAATGGACACACCGACGCGTTTCGACTAAAAGGTCTTCATCAGGGCAGGTCAGACTGCTTTTTATTTGTATTCAACTTCTATTTTTTTACTTCTACAAGACTGTATTTTTATCCTGTGCAGGACTCCTCTTATCATCTTTGTACAAAATATATTTGTTCATGCGCTGCATATACAGTCCTGTCTGTATTTTGTCACCTTCACCAGCCCAGTTAGTGGTAGAGGGGAAAGGTAAGTACCTCGATACTTTTCCACACATTAAACCATCGTCCCGAGAAAAACGACAGCATCATTTCAACAAATGTCCACAAGCAGCATTTGCTTACATTCGAGTGACAAAACCCTTTAACGCTCTTCATATTGTTTCTATAACCTTAACTGAACACTTTCCCTACGACCGAGTGTAAGTGCCTTAAATGTGATTATGTCATTATTTCATGTTTGTTTACATATATTATTTACATGATTTATTTGCATGTAAACGTTATTATGCAGGAGGTACGTTTTTCGTTCTGTGTTTCGCTGGGACACATTTAGTTGTTGCAACAGGAAGTTTATGTTGTCCGCAGCCACATTTAAGTTATCTCCTCTAAGGAGACACGAGAAGCAGGAGAAGCTGATACTGAAAAACTAATTGTTGAAACATTGTTTGTGCTTAAACCGAGCCAAACCTAAACTAGAGTGTTTTCAGAAACTGATTTATTCTCCAACAGCAGTCTTGGAAGCAGCAGATGAATCCTGATGTCCTGCAGACAGAGGCGTCAAATCAGAAAACACTTCTACCGGTCGTTCTCTGTTAAGAACAGCATATTTTGTTGTTTAATTTGCAGGATTTGTTGGATTTTAACAAGGTCAGAGGAAAAGAAAAGAATGCTGAAATGGGGGTAAAATGGTTGATTAAAAAACTCAGATCATTAATATTATTTTTACACATACAAGACAGCTGTTTTGGTTTGTGTGAGTACAGTACAGCCAATCTCAACAGATCATCTTCAGACCATTTTCTCTATCAATTGATTCATCATTTGGTCTAACCAGAGTCATAATATATAGAGAAATGTCCCTGTTGACCTCCCTTAAAAGTGTTTTTATTCTCCAAAACCCGAATATATTCAGTTTTAACGGGGACAATCAGAGCATACAAGGGTTCAAGCCATGTGGGAGCCAATCCCATGAAAGCAGTAAAAACATCCATCATCACCGAACATTATTTTAATCACAGATAATTCATGTTTCATGTAATGATCGTATTTAAGTAGTTTTGGAGAAGAAATTCAAAGTCAGAATTCTAATATTTACAATATTAATGAGGTAATAATACAAACTCAGAAATATTTATTTTTCCATGATTGAATAAACAAGCTGTTCTCAGAGGAAAATAAGGTCCCAGAACACTGTTTGAAGCTAGAAAGGTGGCAGGGTCCGCCACATATAAACAAAGTAAAACAGTCTGAAACTGTCCTTCAGGGTCAGTTTGTTTATTTAGTTTAATCAGTCATGAAAATGAAGAGAGTTTGTTTATTCTGTTTGTTTTTTAGGCATAAAAAAAAACATTCACTGCAGATTTTTCCCTTCTGAATGAAATGTCTTCCCCAAAACTACGTTGTGCACCTTGAATGCTTTAAAAAGGCTAAAAGACACGTTTTACAAAAGAACCACGCACCATCTTCTCATGTGAATGACGTGACAATGCCTGCATGTATCACCAGCCAATATTATATTTATAAATATATAAATATATTGATGAGAAAGTGGTATGGATTGGCCACTATGGCGCCAAAAAAAGGCCTTTACTGGTGACGTCCCCGTACGTTAGTTATTTTAGACTCTAACATAAACGATTAATCGATTATCAAAACACAGTAGTTGCGGATGAAGCTTTTGTCGATCGCCTTATCGATTAATCGACTAATCGCCGCAGCTCCACAGAAACTAGGTTAAGAAATTCCAGCAGGCGCCTCACATGCAGAGGAAGGTGCGAGCGTACCAGGGGGGCGTGCACAGTGCTGGTACCTCAGGACCGTACACAGTAAGTACACCCCGTGGAAAAGGCCCAGTGGCTCGCTGCCAACTCCACACTGGGGCACAGCTGGCACTCGATATGGGTATATGCACTCCTCAGTTATGTGGAACACACACACAAGTGCACGCACAAACGAGCGCCTGTGAATGACCTTGTTGCAAGGAGAATCAATTAAAGCGACTTATCAATCTCTCTGTATTGGACATTACAAGACATCGATCAGCAGCGTGTTGGCGACACCTGAGTGTGGTTCAGGGCATCAGAGACCGCAGGGTGACGATGACAGCATGTACACAAACACAGGTAAGTGTGTGTGAACTTAACCTAATGTGTGTGACATGAGCACACACACATTTCACACGAACACACCCAGAAATACACACACGGACACATGAAAAACTGTTAAAAAAAAATAAAAAAAGAGTCCCTTCGTCACTGTCGTCCCCCCCAAAATGCCTCAGCTGGTCTGCTGATCGTTCTGGTCCAGCACACACACACACACACACACACACACACACACACACACCAACAGCATCTGATGAGTCAAACTCCCCATCTCAGACTAATCAGTTGACTGCACTAATTGCAAATGCAAATATGCAAATTTATATTAATTAATTACTCCACTAATTAGTTCTCTTGTCTTTTCAGGTAATAAATCATGGTGTGGTTGAGAGAGAAAGAAAGAGAGAGAGACGGAGACATGGCAGTGATCTTTTGTCTGCTAGAAATCCTCTTTCAGGTCTGAATCGGATGATTTTTGGGACGGTTTTCATTCAAACTCCTCCGCTGAGACTCCATACCTTTTTTTTCACACCCATTCGAACCAGGTTAATTATTTCAATTGATATTTTATGTGTCATACGTCAAGGGTGGAAGCATTGTAATTTGAGAGGTACACCAAACAGCAGAGGTTGGTAAATCAGGGTGTCTTGCTGACAGTTCTTGCCTGTCAGCTCTTTTAATTATCACATTATCAGCTTTTATAGGCACGGCGCGTGGTGTGGAGCTGCAAATGAAGGCGCCACTGATCGCACGCTGGGTTGCAAGCGTTTCTCAATTGATGTCAGCAGTTAAAGGGAGTTTGCGTCTGGGTGATGAGTGCGAGGTGAAGTGGTTGAGGATATGGTGATGGTGTGGTGATACGACACGATTCTGACCAAAGTCTCGTTGGCTGCACGCCTCCAGATCTTGACGCTGACTCTGTAATGAGCCCCGCACTGTTAATGTTCTCACCATTTATTCTGCATTGCTTTACACTGAGGTGCATGTACAGATAATTAAAGCCAGACACGAAGGCTAAATAAGGAAGTGTCGGAGCAGTCCCAAGTACAAGTGCAAGGGATTTATTTTGAGTACTTGTTGATGCTTAATACACAGATGAATACCTCAGTTGCTGCTGTTGAATATTTTCAGATTCTTGTTCTCACATAAGATTTGATGTTTTAGTCGTGATAAAAATGCTTCCAAATCTCTGACATTTTCCTTTTTAGTAACAGATCAAGTGTATCCACACATTTCATTTCCTTTCCTTCCCTTTCCTTTCCTTTCCTTTCCTTTCCTTTCCTTTCCTTTCCTTTGAATTTAATTTCAAAATAGATCTGGCCAATAAAGCAGAAAAACAATGTGTGTTACAACAATAAAACAGTCAATTTTACGAACCCTGAGATTAGATTTATGTGGTACTAATTAGTTATTTTTCAAACAAAGCTAACCCAATCGCCTGAAGAAATGTTGGCAATATACATTCCTGCAAACCAGATATGTTGAAACTCAAATGTCTTTTTTGTTGCAACTTTATGTTTCCTTAGCTTCAGTTTTTCAAGTCTATGTTGTGACAACACTGTGGTTACGCTCTGGTTAGGTTTAGGCACAAAAGAGCACTTGGTTAGGATTAGGAAAAGATCATCTTTTGGCTCAAAATGAAAGCCACAGCATAAACATGTAATGTGAACGTGATAGGACATGTTTTGTACAAAGGTGAACGTATCAGTGGTTTGCAGAAACTTTAACTGGTGTGCGACTGGGCTCAAAAACACATTTGTTTCCTGGATTATGCGTCTCTTTCAACATTTATTTCAAGTATTTTGTTGACGTTCTGTACTGGATTCCTTGTTGTTCCAGGCCCTTTAAACTGGCAACAAAATGAGCCAGCTGATAAAGCACGACTTTGACACCTGAGAGTGTTCTGTGGATACGTTCAGACACCGAAGCAATGCAGACTTTTTCTGTATTAAACCAGAGCTTGATCTTTCCCAAACCAAAGCGCCTTTGTTGCCTTAACATTAACATAAAAAGTTTCTGTCCTTAAGAAGTTTTCTAAAAAAGTGTCAGAAAACTAAAGAAAGCACCTTTTTCTCTACATTTTTTCAAAAATCATGTTTTTTGCTTATAATAGGTGACAAAAATCTGCCAACAGAACAAGTAAAACAGATTTATCTCACTGAAATATCACTTTTTTTTTTTTTTTTTAGGTGATTGTTATATCAAGTATAATGAGAAATTTTGATAAGAATTTAGACAAAAATACTTGGTAAGATTTTGAGTTTTTGCAGAAGTCTTTAAACATGACCTCGATTCAAAAGGAAAAACCAGGATGAAGTTTCATCCTGGTTTGAACACTGAAACACATCCACCAGCCCCCACCCTCCCTCCGTAGGCGCACATGCAGCGCGGTGGATGTGCAGAGGAGTGCTGAGGATTGTGGGACTGATTACCAGAGGCCAGGTCCTGGACTGGTGTCCTCCAGCTGTGCTGTTCTACCCAATTAGAAACTCCATATGCTGCCCCACTCAGCTGCTGAGTGGCCACACCTCCCACCCACACAGGTGGGAGCATGTTGTCTTTCTGTGTGAGTGTGTGTTTGCCTTTGTTGCTGTTGTCTATACAAACAGTCCAGTGAGAGGTAAAGAGCAAAGTTTCTCTCGTGCCCATGTGAGATTTTACAGCGTTCGGAAATAAATCACGTCCCTAATCAAATTTAATTTTGTGCAATTCTTCCTTAATCCCAACTCACTTCTTCACACCCAAACAAAGTAACTCCGACTCTCACTGCTGCTTTGATAAGAAACACACAGGTATTTAGGTGGGTGGCATGCGAGTGCTAATAGTATTAAAATATGGGCATATGAATAATGGATATGTTTTTGAAGATGTATAATGTAAAGATGTTAGTCCCGTTTTCAGACAGAGATGGGATGCAGACGTGAAATGTTGCTGGAGGCACCCGTTTCTTTTTTCAAAGCACAATCTGTTCGCACACGTTCAAAGTGGCTGTGGCAATCTGTCGTGGTTGAATGCGACACTTCTATACCCCGAAAGTGATAAGATAAATAAAAATGTGTCATATATTGTATTTGAGTAACAGCCACATCTTTTGTGTTATATTGTATGATATACTATATTTACTGCACTTTAAAACAGGAGGTGGTGTCTGACAACAGAAACCTACAGTAACTATAAACGTCAACAAATGTGAGTAAACACAGATTATTTATATTCTCCACAACACCTTTAAAACAGCTGAATTAAGGGACATCTTCATCTTCTCACGCATGTGATTCGACTGATTTGGCAACTTTTTTAACAGCAGCTCTGCTTTTTTTCCCGCTCCAAGCATGAGGCCGAGATGATTGACAGGGCTGTAATGTCGTTTTCTCACCTAATCGACACTTTTCAGCGTTGATTTCATGTCTTTCTTCCTCTTCACTCATCAGCTGTCTTCAGCTCGCTGTCGTCTTGCTGCGTTTGAAGCCACTTCTCCTTCTTAACGTCGTCACAGTGCAACACACAAAGAGTTCAAGTATGTCTGCTATTTCCCCAATTATAGACTATATAGAAAACAGACATCGATTAGCTTGATTATCTCACCTCACCTTTCTTGTAGGCATTTATATTCAGGGAATAGTTTAACATAAGTGACAGCCAGGAAACGGTTAGTTTAGCTTAGCATAAAGACTGGAAACATAGGGAAACAGCTAGCCTGGCTCTGTCCAAATGTAGGAAAATCCACCTATCAGCACCTCCAAAACTCAGTGACGGACCCAATCACCGTGACATTGCGCTATAAAACAACAGTGACTTCCGGATAGATGGCTGGCAGTTGATTTGCACTGCAAAAATACAAATCTTTTGTAATTTTTTTTATCGTTTAAAGGTATAATTGTAGAATATAACCAACAACTGCTGCTCTTTGCTAGCTATGCTTCAATATAGCGAGCTACCATTAGGTAATTAGCTCCTGGCTCAGTTAACCGTGGAGCCAGCTGTCCTAGAGTTTGTCTGGACTGAGACCTCGGTCAGCTCGACCAGATTTAGCAGACGTGAGAGTGAAATGTTGAAAACAGGATACAGCACGGAGGTGATTTACAGCTGCTCTGACCAGAATTATGATTTTGGGGACAACAAGACACAGGAGGTGGGCACAGGAGAGGCATACAGCGGGGGCAGCAGACAAAATACGGCGTGTAGAGCTGGAATATATTTTCACATCATACTCGGCGAATTGAGGATTTATTTAAATCAACCTGGAGGTTGTATTTTTCTGTTTGTTAAGGAAAGCAGAAGGAGTATTTCATTTCTTGACATTTTATGAGTTTATTTTGTTCATTTATTACACCGAAATCTAAGAAAGCTTGTGAAACAGTGAAGACGCTGCTCGTGCATCTCTCAGCGGCTAACAGACTAGCGCCTCTTGCAATACAAAGTGGTCCTCAGAGGCAGGATGGGCTGGGGCTAGCTGGTTAGCATACTGTCATTTTAGTTCACTTTTTAATGTTTTAAACTAAAATTATAACCATATCTTACAAACTGCTCCTTTGAGTGTATTTTTAGGTGATTTCTTTTAAAGCTAGCTTTTCCCCCCCTGCTTCCAGCCTTCATGCTAGCGGGCTAATTACCTCCACAGACTCCTTCATGGACAGTCATGATATCTGTGTTCTTTAAATCTCAAAATGCTGAATTATATTTCTTAGAAAAACAGCATGTAGGTTGTGACAGCCTCAACAAAGACAACTGAATGGATGCTTTGAATTGAGCAGGTATTCATGTTGTGGTGTCAACAAACAGTATCTAAAAGGTTAAACTTGTCTTAATACTCAGGATGTTATAAAAGTTTAACTGAAATTGTAGTTTTTTTTCTTCTTTGCACTCCTTCAGATTAAGTTTTGCATCCCCTCTGATCCGTACCGCAGAGGCTGAGCTGTTTCAAGAGTATTATGATCTTTTTGTGCATAGCAATTAAATGTTTTTCAATTACACTGAAAATGAAAGATGAGAGCTGAATTCGTAGCGAGTGAATCCACCCCTGGCTGTTCAGTACAACTCCACCTAGTTCTCCGCTCTGCTTAACTCCATTGTAACGTTGCTGGAAATATCTCAACATGACACCATGCCATCTGTGTTTAACCAGTTTTAGCGAGAACAAGCAACATGGTGTTGTGGTGTTAAATTGGTTTGAGGTTGATTTAAAGGGAGAGTGCAGCATGATGAATTGCAGCTCGACAAAGAGTCAACACAACAAAGAAAATAAGAAATCTTCCAGTGGTTCGTTTTAATGTTGTTGGTAAGTTTTTAGCAGCCAAGAAGACATTTGTTTGTTTTTCTGTTGATTTCTTGTCACCGAGGTGAAGTTAACAAGGCTGGAAGACAAAGTTTTGAGCAGCAGAGGTAACAGTTCCCCTCTCTGTTTTCTGTTTTTTTCTTACTATCATTGAATTACATTATGATGATTGATGCCTGATGCTTCAGTAATGTGATATTCAAGTTGTTCTGTGTACTATGTAGCCTTGGGTATACATGTGTACTGTGTGTATATATAGTAAAATAAAGAAAAAAACATCATATGTATATATATATATATATGTATATATATATATATATGTATATATATATATATATATATATATATATATATATATATATATATATATATATATATGATGTTTTTTTCTTTATTTTACTTTACATTATGTTCAGATAACTTTCATCATCCCTCCTCTATAGGCCACTATAATATGATGGGGTTTTTTTTACCTGATGATCTTCTTTTGATTGCAGACATGAATTATACTTAAAGAGTTCACTGGGCATTTTTATTATATCTGTAAGGTTTAAAATTGAATGTTTTTCTTATATTTCACATGACCTAAGTCAGGTGACCCCTGTGTAAGCTGTGTCTCTGCACTTTCTTTATGTCTGAAGAAAGGCTTGAGGCCGTAATGTCACACGTGGAGGAAATAAATGTTCATGGGAGCATTTTCTAATGTGCAGACTCAGTCCAGCGCCTAACGCTTCTATAAACCTCTACCTGGAAGAAGTTTTCACATCCATTTATTAAGCAAACGTTAATTGTAAAGTTGCAACTGATGTCTGTAAACCTTTATAGAGTGCTGCATGGATGATGTTTTTTGTAAGCTTGTATGCTAACTGATTTCTGGGTTTTAGGACTCATTACTACACCAATCATTTCATTGTTTGTTAACAGTGAAGTTAATCAACTATAAAATTGCTATTTATTAATAATGGTTATCATTAAAGTATCCATCGTTCACATCTGCACGTGTCATTGGCTACGTACCATACTAACATTTCTACAATATGTGTCATATCACATTTACATAACATGTTCCTGACCTGACTTTCATATTAGGAGGTGGAGGGGACGGTGGTGGAGTTACAGGTGAGAAAGCTGCCAATAAGCCACTGACCTCAGTGCGAGACTGTGTTTCAACATTTGTAAGAGTGAAACCACTGGATGTTTTTGACAAGACCTCAGGACGTCTCTAGCCGTGTGAGCGGGAACGAAAACAGGTATTTTAAGGAAAAACACATCTTTTCCAAACCTTAACCAAGTGGTTCTTGTATCTAAACCTGACCAGATAAGCACAACGCTGTCATAAAATAAAAATAGTTGAAAACAAAAAGTTGAAACGTAACGTTAATGTTACGTTTTAACCTATCCGGTGTTTGCAGAAACGTACAATGCCAACGTTTATTCTGAAAATTGGGTTCAGTGTATAGAATGATGGAAAAACTCAAGTACTCATAATCTATTATTTTCTAAATTTGTATTGTTGTATTTTCATTAATCCATCACTGTGGAGTGTTTTCACAGCAGATCTTTGTGGAGAGGCTTCAGGGAGCTCGCTGCCCTCTGCATCATCTGCTGTGTGTCACAGTGCTGGAGCCATGATGGAGGTCTGCCCTGCCCCCTGTGCCCACCTGAGGGGGTTACAGTTGGCAGCCTCGACTCCTCACCTGACAGGCTTCCAGAGAGGAACCACTTGGCTGCCAGCAGAAATAGCTTCTTCCTATTTTGAAGGGGTCGACTCGGCCCCCAGTCAAGATGAGGGAAGCTTGGCTCTTTAAGAGTTGGGCCAATTCCCAGACACACTCGCAGCTCGAGCCACAGGGCCCTTTGATTCTGGGCTCTCGATCAGTCACTCTAAACACAGCTCTGTGCTCTCTCCAATGGATAGACGGGCTTTAATTTTTATTAAACAGCTTGATAGGCAATGTCTACTTTACATGCTGCACGATGTGGCCGTGTGAAGTTAAGTGGCGAGAACATGTTGTCGGTTCTGGTTAGGTTAGAGGACGAATTCCCACAAGGCCAGTTGTACTGTTAGCCTCATGTGACAGCATCAGATTTTATTTACGATCTTTGCTTAAGAGCTGAAAAATAGACGGGAAAATGATTGGCAGCTATTTTGTTCAAGTTAATTCATTTAAAGCGCAAATACAAAAAATCATTAAAAATCATAATAAATTATTAACTATTATAAAAAATACCTTTCTTCAAGCTTGTCAAATGTGAGGATTTGCCATTTAAAAAAATGTCTTTGTTTTCATCTCTGTATTCAAGTTTAACATTAAAGCAACATGTCGACGTTTACTTAAGTACTGTATTTCAGGATACATTTGAGGTACTTGTACTTTACCTCAGTCTTTATTTTTCATACTACTTTCAACTTCTACTCCACTAGAATTCAGAAGGAATTTAAATATTGAATTTTATTTTTAATCTCTTTGAGGTCAGACAAAATCAGCCTAGTATAGCTGTCACTTACAACACCATTTCTTACTGTTTACAAATTTTTGACAAACCAAACAATCAATCGATTAATCGAGAAAATCATCAGCAGATGAATCCATGACGAAAATAATCATTAGTTGGGGTCATGTGCAAAATTATTTCAATAAATGTGCTCCACCTCGACCACGTAATACAGTAAAATCCTGCTTTTACATGAATATATGATAAATAATAATGTAATGATATAATGTATAATCATGTTACAGTCAGTCACATTTTTCAGCACTACTTTTACTTTAAATACTTGACGTACCTTTTTCTTATAACACTTACATCACTTTAAGTACTTTTACAGCGTGGCATGAGTACTTTTACTTTGCCTAGTTAAGTTTAGTTTATTTGAGAGGGGACAGTGTAAATTAGTAAAACACGAGGTAATACATGAGTACAAATGACAGAATTAGCCAAAAGGCTATTTCTTCTCTGTAATCCTCTGGCCAAGGTCCTAAAAAGACTTCCTGAAATACAACAAAGTAAAGAGAAAAACAAAACAAGCAGAAGAAAACTGGGCACGAAACAAAAGTAATCGATCTGAGTACTCCTCCATGACTGAGCAAACTGAACATCTTCTGGTTTTGGAGTGTTGCTCAGTCAAAATAAGATCAATTCACACTTCACTTTGGGAAATTGTGTTGAAATTGTTTTCTAACATTTTATTGAACAAAACCGAACAGTGAAAATAATCTTTAGTTGCACCCCGGCTTACTGGATATCTGCCTTCTGAACTCCATCTGTGTGTGACAGGGGAACAACCAGTCATTTTTGTGTGCGCCTCCACATTTGCATGCGTGCATATATTATACATACGTAATGTGCAGTTGAGCGCATCCTTCCCACAGGTGTGGCTGTTTTCCTTTTGATGAAGGAAAAGCAAACTTATTAGCAGGTCCAGGTAACATCAGAGCAGCAGTTCCCGCCAGTGGCCGTGTGATTAAATCACACAGAGCGAGTCTCAGGGAGCCGGGTAATGAAGGGACAGGCTGGCGGATGCCTTCACACCCTCCTCCTTGTCCCCCCCACCCCCTCCTCTGCCTCCTACTCTTCCTCCACCAAGTAGTACTGGAGCTCAGCCCGAGCCTGGGACAGGAGGTGGGGTGGAGCACAAATACCAGCACTCGCATAAATGCATGGACAAACTGCATTTGCATGTCTGTGAGCAATTCAAGACCTACGCATACGTGCTGTCTTATTCATGCTCAAAATATGTTTATACACAAGTCGTGAGCATGAATCCACAAATATACAAACATACACACACACAGAAAGAAGAGTAGGTTTGTGTCTGTAAAATAGCTTTTACAGCGAAACAGCGGCTGGTAGCGTCCCGACTTCTCGTCAAAAATATCCATTTTCTTGTAGCCTCAAAAACACGACTAGTAATGTTCCAACTTCTTATCAAAAACACCCACGCTTGTCTGCACACAAATATGGCAGGAGATATCCAGTCCACCTAGTATTTTGTCGCCACAAAAATGGCTGGGGATGTCCTGACTTCTCGTAAAAAAAAAATCTATTTTTTGTGTCACACTCACAAATGTTGAAACGCTGTATCGAACTGCAGCAGACATGGAAGTTCGGTCATAAACGTAATGCAAAGGTTAAATGACAAATGTGAACATATCAGTGGTTTGCAGAAACGTTTACCAACATTTTATCCTGGCGACTGTCCACACACTCGTGTCTCTCCAACCACCCTTGACTGGAGTTAATACCAGCAAAAGAAACTCATTTGCACATTGTACTTCCAAGCAGATTGACTATTTAATAGAATAATAACCAAAAACAAAAGCTCTGTAAATCAAGAGTAAGCCAAAACAAAAAAAAAAAAAAAAATCTTTCTTTGCAGCCTGACCAAATTCTTTATTCGTGCCAAAATTAAGCATTAAAAGCTCTTTACAATACTGTTGATGGCTTTTGGTTACAGGCAGTCCCCATTCCCGAGCCTGGCAATGGTCTTTTATGGCGAGGGACCTAATACAAGATTTCTGTTCTAGTGCAAACACAGTGGCCATGGGCACCAAGGAACAGCTGCCGTATAATTGAATTAACATTCGCCTTCTGCTTCGGCACTCAGCGCTGTGCTGAGAACTCATACACATCCCTCCACGAGCTCCATCAACCTGCCCATGAATATGCATGCTGCTCGTGATAAATATGCATTCTGTGTCTAATGTTTGTGGAGCTGCATATACGGTGGATAAAGAGCTATACGCTGACTATCTTGGGAGAGTGACGCTGTATACATGAAGTCCGTTGATCATGTTTAGTGCTTCGAGCCCTCTGAGGATGAGAGGTGGGTTGTTGGTGGAGCTTCAGTGTAATCTGAGGTCTAACAGAGACATCTAGTGGATTATTGACTGAGAGACATGTTCATGTTACAGTTAATGTGCCGTACATACTGCAGGCTCGAGCTTTCAGCAAATGTAAACAGTCTTCTTTCACGCTCCGTCGCACAGATAATTTGTTTTTAAATCTGAAAACAAATATTTACACATCAAAGATCTGCAGTTAAGGGCTGAATCCCATCTGTCAGCCTACCACTGCTTTTGTTTTATATGGTCGTTAAAAGAATGGTTGCATCGTTACTGTCCACACAACCCATTCGGCAGAATAAATATTGGCAATGTTTCTGCATTTTTTAATTTTTTTTGCGACAACACGGTGCTTATGATCTGGTCAGGGTTAGGAAAAGATCGTGTTCTGGCTAAAAATACCTGTTTTGGTCGCCACAAACATGGCTGGAAATTGTCTCCTTAAACACATCTTGTAGTTTCACACTTACAAATGTCTGCCCTCCACCTCCTGACAGACACGTCAGGTCATATAGATACAGTATATGCCAACATGTCTATTCTAGCAACTGGGCTGATTTCACAACGTACAGCATAATTCTTCCCAGTTTACAGTTATTATTTGTACTAATGGTGTACACAACCCAGTGGCTGAAAACCCCAGTTTGCATGCAGGTGGAAATCCTTCCCACCAAGTTTTGTGGACAACAGATGCTTCCTAATACCATGCATTCAAAAATGTCAGGTGAGTCAGTATAAAGAGCAACAAACTCCAGGTAGGGTGGAAACACAGGACTTTCACCCAGGAGACTGTGAAAACAAAAGTCAACATCAACTTACCAGCGTATTTACCTTACATCATGTATGTGACATTACCTTTTCCTGAACCTAACCAAGTATTTTTGTTGCCGAAACCTAACCAGTCGGCAACCAGTATGTGTTTATATTTGTTACCATGGCAATGAAGGTCCCCTGACTCTAGAGAGCTGAAGCCACGCCCCTTACGGTGGACCCCATTGGACCTTATTGTGGAATAAAAATGTACAGCAGTCCAATGGGAAGAGAGAAATTTTTTGAACCCGTTTGAATTGTGCCATGAACTACACCTTACTACCAACTTATTTGGTAACCTATCCGCTAACTTTTGTGTTCAATCACTTTCTAGCTAACATTATTGTCAGATTTTTCTTTGAGCTATTGTCTTTGCCATTGTGAAGACGGGTTATAGACAGTATACACAGTAGTTGCAGCCCTACAGTAGATCCTACACTTCCAACTTGCTTGCATGTTTTCTGACCCTCCCGGATTGGCAGACTGAGCTTTCTGTGTAAAATCAGCTGAAATGCCCCTTTAAATATGTCACATAAAGTTGTGTTGTAGAAATGAAAACAGGCAGACATGATCTGAGCCCTTTGAGTCCAGATTTATTGATACGGCTGTGCAGTCACAGAGCATGGTGGCACACACGGCCGCCTGGCCGGCATGGGACAGTGACACACACATGCATGCACATACATGCATACGCACACACCCACACACACTCTCTCTCAGTCCTTCTGTTTGATCAGGGATGTAGTGGAGGTTAAACCTGAGGCGGTTTACTGCTTTGAAACAGTCTGACTATCCACCATTGTGTATTTTTTATTGTTTCATCAAGTTTTAAGGCCAAAATAACTGTTTTATAAGCTGATCTTCATAATATGTCTTCTATAGTTTAAGATCTGTGAACAAATTCAGTTGTC
The DNA here is from genome assembly GCF_040436345.1 of Pagrus major. Classification (NCBI taxonomy): domain Eukaryota; kingdom Metazoa; phylum Chordata; class Actinopteri; order Spariformes; family Sparidae; genus Pagrus; species Pagrus major. Next base: position 18,739,605 of record NC_133235.1, on the reverse strand, counting down.
GTGGAAAAAAGCTTATCTGCAAATTTGTGTCAATATGTGTTTTTAGTGGTGAGAGCGGTTTACCCAGCTTTATACAGTCCACTACTCGACCGCACACACACACATACACACCTCATCACACTCTCATCCATAGAGCAGATCACAGTGAGGAGATCAGAAATGCACATTAAGTATTTCTCAGCAGTTTCTCACACACACGCACCCATCCACACACACACACACACAACACACACGCTCTACATCCATCCAACCTCAGTCACTAGAACAGTTTTGAGATCAGTCATTACAGAGTGATTCAGACTAAACAAGGAAACAAAGCGTTAAACAAACAACAAATAATCTGTTCCATAGTAACCGTTACAAAACACCATGAGTAGAAGTCTTTACATGTCATAAATACAGCTATGTTTCTGATTATGGTCAGTATAAATTCTTGTTAAATATTCATACAGTAGGCTATCACAGTAGCGAGTGAAAGATAGAGCAAACTACAAGACTGTACATGTGTTGGTCCGTCGTTACAGAAAATATATTCTGCTTCACCAAGAATCAGGCAGGATATTTTGAAGATGCAAATTGTTTTTGTTCTGTTTATAAATCTAATTTGCGATCTGGTTCTTACACTTTAAATTTACAGTTGAATTTTTCTGACTTCAGCGCTGGTGGAATAGTAAAACCTCTCGAAACAGACACACAAGGAACAATTAAAACCAGAGAGGAGAGACAAAAGCAGATTTGACAATCAAGTCGAGTCAAAGAGTCGAAAACAGGAACAGAAACGGTACAGAAAAACAAAAAAACGGCTATAAAATAGATTTCTCCAAATGAAAAACATAAAAATATACCATTATGAATACTTCTGCAACATCAAACTGCTGACTTTACAGACAGACTCATCTAAAATAAAAGTCTTTACTCAAGACTGATATTGTGGGAAGATATTAACCGGTTTGTTTGGCTGTACCTGGATTGGCACAGCTTCAAATGACATCACAAAATTAGTTTTCCTACAGGTGAAAGGTGTCAAATGGAGAGTAAGTATATAGGCACACATTCAGGCAGCTGGCTTGCTAACCACTGACTGTATTCTTTAGGTAGAAAGTAGCGTATAGTGACATTACATGATGAAATGCTTTGTATCCCAGCATGGTAATAAAGTTCCTGTTATCATATAAAAACAGGGAATTAAAACAAAGAGGCTAAAAAATAATTCCTACAGTTTTATATAAATTCTTAGCTGTTAAATTATACTCCCTTTTTTAACCCTGTATATGTTTTTTTTTTTTACGAGTATACACATGTACAGTATACTTTAAAATAAGTAAGAATGTGCCATGAACTTGATCTTGGCATTTTGGGACTTTCACGTCCAAAGAAATGAAGGAAAAACAAAATAAAAGTGCACAATTTAAGGGAAAATATTATGCAAATACTGCCAAAATGCTTCTTTTTTTCTTCCAATTACACATTAGTTAAGTATATAGTAAAAGCTGAACCAGCGTTGCTGAGGTTCACTATGTTACATATGCACAGTAAGCAATATTTGCATCTCCTATACATAACATTAGAAGCCTTAAAAACCTGGCAAACACCCAAGAAGCAGATACAAGTTTGGACTCATAGCCTCGGATGCATCACGAGAAGCATGATGGGTTCAACTGGCTAATAGGTGTACGAGCACACTGTAAACACGTCGATTAAAACATTACGCCAGCAGCCTCGTAGCTGAAGCCGCCGTGACATAACCGTACTGCAAAATAAAACAACGTACATATATAGGATTTTCCTCTAATTCAGCGACAATGTTGACTCTTTGCTACAGCTTAAATACACATAAGAAGGCATCGAGAAGAAGAAGTCTTTTGACGAAGAAACAACGTACATTGTGAGGATATTAGACACATCTAGTGCATGATTCAGAGGACATAACAAATGCAAAACAAATACAAAAAGGTAAACAAAAAGATGTTATATATTACAAAAACTTGAATGCATTTGTGTGTGAGTATGTGTGTGTGTGAGTATGATATGTTTGCAGTTGCATTCTAATGTTTGGACATTTTCACTACAATATCTTACATTATATCCAAAAAAAACAAAACATATCCGTTGGTTGATGGTGGGATCATAGGATTTCTACACCTCCTCAGATCCACACATATACAAACTTTCATTATATACAGTTCAGAGGACGAAAACACACGAGAAAACAATATGAATCTGTCTGCGAGGAACACAATTAGAATTGCACGATGTCTGAGGACAGCACTACGAAAGTAAACATGTTGATGGGACAAGAATGAGCCATGGAGCTTCAGGAAACATAAGAGACTCCCATTAGGAGCTCTTAAAGCACGGGGGAACGTTCTCTACACAGAGTGGATCTATTTAAGGAGAACTTGCTAGTAAAATAGTAGTGCTATAGACCTGTGACCCAGTGTACTGTACACACACTTATAGACTGTACATACTGTGCAGCAGTTATAGAAGTCCCTCTTGCATTTCCCACAAATCTGCACTTATCTCTAATTGCATCAAAGACCAAACTATATTTTTTGACGCCAAAATCTAACAGAGTGTCGACAGAGAAGCAAAACACAGCAGTGAAATCTTGTACAATGGCTACATGTCTGTGGCTGGAGTTGAACGTGTGACTTACAGTGAAGTAAACGCTTGGCAAACAAACAAAAGAAAAGCAACATTTTCAGTGTCAGTCTTTCAAAAGGCTCCTCTTCATCCTACACCATTTCTGCCGTCATCTTAAGGTTCTGAAATCATCATCTGTATTGTCTGTTAGCAGGAAGGGAGGAGTAATGCACGTGGGTACAGCCACGAGCTCTGCATACAAGAGCGTGGGAGCAGAAACATAAAAGTATAAGCAATTGATCGTTGACACACAAAAAAAAGGAAGTGAAGGTGTCAGTTTCTTGGTGTCCTGTAGAGGGCGACACAGTCCATATAATGGTCTTCCCTCTAGCGTCAGTCCTCCCATTTTGGGTAAATGCAGGTTCAGGTCGACAGCAGCGCAGCAAAGATGAGGGAGAGCTGTCTTATTCCATCGCTACCTCTGAGAAAGAAAACAGGAATATTAATAATTTAGATGAGATTGTAATCGACAAGAAAACACAAAGTGTGCTCCCCTGTTTCACATGATTAATCATTTAGAACGCTAACTGTCAGTCCGGCTCATTCAGAGTCCAAATTTTACATTTGCTTTGTCTGAAGTCTGATTAATTTAGCAGTCAAAATTTGGTGTTTTTTTCACTGTGAACTCAGACAGAACCTCAGGAAGTTTTATTTAAAAAGATGTACTTGGATGTTTTAGACTTCCATATGAAGTTTTGTCTACATCTGACCGTTTCGAGGCAAGTTACAGCCATTTATTATAATGTTATCCTCTGTGTTTTTCACTGGAAAATCCCATATTTGATTTACTGACCATGTAGATAAGTTCAAAAAAGTTCACAGTAAACAGAATTATAACACTGAGGCAAAAGTAACTTTTTTCAGTCACTTAGCGTTTATTAGGTATAGACATGATTTCTGTTATTTTGTCCAGACCTTTTCTTCCTCCAAAATGATCGTACAGTTGAATCAACATGTCTCATGATAACCTTCATGAAGATTTACTGCAGGACTGTTGCATTAGACTGTGTTAGTTTGGCAGTGTGGATACTTCTGTTTGTTTTTCGTCAATAGTCGTGGGCTGCAGGAACAAACTCACCATCTTCTCCTTTGTTCTTGTTTTCTTCGCTCTCTGGAGATTCAGCTCCTTCAGACAACTCTCCTGAAAAGTCAGAATAGTCGTGTCATTTGGCAAACTGACGCAGGTAAATTTAGTGGGAGCAAACATGCACTCTATCCAAACAAGAAAATAGAACCTCAAAGCATTCTCTCTGTTATGAAGTTTGTCAAAAAACATCTTCAACCTTAATGACCTGCCAGTGAGTCAGTCAATACAAACTCAATCTGTGCAGCCAAGCATTGTTCAAACCCACAGAATAATTTAGGATGTTAAGATTTAAGAAAGACATTTCCACCGGGACCTTGCGGGGGCTCTGTATTAAAACACTTAAGGAACTTAAGTTGTCGTGACAGCGCATTCACTGTAGCTTTAGCACATATAGCACATTTAGAGAAACTGCCTTATGTCTTATAAAAGCAGGCCATGCTATGGGCCGTACCGTTCTGCAGCGGAGGATTGTTATGCATGGCGCTCCCAGGCGGTGCTTCTTGCTCCGTTTCCCCTGTGTTGCCATCTGCTGGTCTGCTGGCCTCTGCCGACTCGGGCGCCTCCCCCTCCAGTGTCTCCTCCTTTGGTTCAGGCTGTTCTGATTCTATGTCGACCTCCTCGGGCTCCATAGCCTCTTCCTGCTGGGCTTGCTCCTCCGCCTCCTTTTTAGCTCTCTCCTCTGACTCTGAGGTCACAAGGAGTGTGAAGGCAGGTTAGCATATGTGTGAATTTAAGAAGGTTGACATTACAGCTGCCATTTTACATATTCTGTAGTTATGGAGCTACAATGTACAATAGTCACTCTCTTTAAGCTCTGTTTTTGGTCTCCACCATCGCTTGGGAGAACATTTGGGAGTATGAGAAAGTCAAAGATTCTGATATTGCCATTTTCTGCAACGATACCTCAAATTTGGCAAAGATATGTGATGGAGGCAGGATATTTTAAGTTATTGTCTAAAATGACACCATTGCACTAAAACTGTAATTAACAGGGAATTTACTGATTATAAATGATCATAAACATCTTTTCCTGCATTATAATCTCTAAAAGAAGAGTTTTAATATATGGGCATATCAGACAGCAGTACGCCAAGACTGATATATCCAATTATATCTGCCAGTAATATCGGCCAACCCATATATTGGTGCTCCTTTGGCTGGTGTTCATCCTAATCACCAATAAATGCTGTAATTTCTCACTCATAGGTTGTCAAGTCTGCAATTAGAAATGTCAATAATGAATTAATAAATATCTCATCAATGCTACGACTGTAAATGATAATAAACTGTAAGTCTTTTTTAAACAACCTGGCAGCCCAATTGTGGTTCTTTTTAGTGGCTTATAACAGATGTACAAAGTTTATGATCATAATTTATTACAACCTATACAGTAAACCTCTTGTAATGGATGACTAATTAGAAAGTGTTACCAACATAATTAAATAAATAAAACTTGTGGATATACTGATCTGTGTGTCCCATAAAATCCCACAGTAATACAGGTCAGTCAAAATCCCTCTCTGAGTAAGCTAAGAGCATTGCACACACTAAGAGCTTTATAAGCCAATTTTCCCCATTCTGCACTGGATGTCATCTGTTAGGACAGATCAGTTTTACCAGAGCATTAATGTTCTCTGAGTCACCAAATCACCTCCACTTTACTGTATGATATTTTTGTCTGTGTGGATGTACTGTACCTTTACAAGCCTGCGCTTTCCACCTCTCTCTGTTCTGATAAACCTCTTCATTCCACAACGCCTTGAAGTTTTTCATGTCCACCGTCAGCAGGGAGCTTTGTCCAGATGAGCTGCTGTCAGAGCCCATGCTCTTCACGCTGTGCCTCTTGGCCTCATCTGAGGTAATACTGTTCAGACTGGACAGATAAATGAAAAGGGCAGTTAAAAGTTGAAAAAGATGTAGAGTCTACAACCATGCAAGCAGCTCTGTGTAGCTGTACTGGCACAGTGATGCTTTGAGCTAACTGCCAACGTGGTCACAAATACAACCCTAAAATGCTGATGCTTAGCAGGTTTACTGTAATAGTAGCAAATTTCACCATCTTAATGACTCAGAAATATTCATGGGCGAGCTAATGTATAAAAGGTTTATTCGGGTAATGTTTAGTCTTGTTTGCTGACTTCCTCACTCTCTGACTTGCTTTGAAAGTTAGTGTTAGTGACAGGCGACCAAATGAAATGCAGTAACCTTGAATAAAATCAAAGATTTGTCTGAGTTTGAACATTATTGGAAATATTTGGGATAAAATACCGTAATATAAGTACACAACTCAACAAAATATACAACAAAGTTAAAGACGCTTTTAGACATTTTAATGCAGAAATGCTGCGTATTAATTTAATATTTTTGTGGGCATTTCAGAGGTTGGGACTGATGAATGATGTAGAAAATGTAGAATCCAGGGTTTTTTGAAATTGACATTTACTAGGGATTAAAAGTCAGAATATTTTACCCTCTGTTGCCTTGATTTCTAAGTCTTCTTTTTCAAATGTGTCTCTTGTGAGTCCCCCATCTTTATGGAAGTGCAACAATACATTACTGAAGTTTTCACAAAAGTAATTCTAATTCAATCCAAAGTGGGGGACATGTCATGGCAATAAATCCAATGATTGTTGAGGTATTTCACACAAAACCACAGATGTTGACCTTGAGAAAAAAGTCAGGGAATCACCAAAATCTTTAGGCTAGCCTGAGTACTAGGAATGTCTGTACACAATGACATGGCAATCCGTCAAAAAAGCATCGAGATATTTAGGTCTGGACCGAAGTGGTGGACCATCAACCAACACAGCTTTTAGAGATTTAGAGGCACATTGAAAGCGGAGGAAATGAAGGCGGGTAGATAACCAGAGGCAAAAAGAGAGAGCAGACATAGTTACAGGTGATTGAAAGCAGCTATAAATGCTGCAAAGAAACAGTCCAAGGAAACCAATAAGCACCCAGGTGTGTACGTAGACAAGGAGACTGCACAAGTGGCAACGCTATCTGAGATTTCCACTTGGTTAGCTTTGACTGGAGGCCCACTGAATGATGCTAATGACTGCTGTTAAGGAGGAATGGGGAAGCTGATACTGATGTTCAGGTGCAACAGAAGATGCAGTGCCAGACTCCCAGAGAACTGCTTCATTTTCCAATAAGCTCACTTTAAAATACTTTAACTTTAAACAAATAAGAAATGGTCTTTCTCCGGTTAGTTTAAATATTAGTAACGTAAGAGCAAGTGGAATGTACTTTCTTATTTATTTGGTTTCAAAGCATGCACAAACTGATTTAATACGTGGCTGGAGGAAAAGCACTGAGCCAAGTAATTAAGCCAGTAGATACAAGATCACTTCCTTTTGTATCTCCAGAGCCTATTGTGTATGCTGATCCAGCACTGAGGCCCAGTCCTGATCAGGGATGGAGAAGCTAACTCGACTAGCATCTCCAAAATATCAATTTCAAGGTGTCTGGCTCTGCCTGATGAAAGGTGGGGACATTTCCACGCACAGAAATGGATTACTCATGGAAGACTCATCTGCCGTACTCAATACTCTGATTAGATATGCTGTTATTGCAGAGGAGCTGCGGAGGCTTAATCACGTCACTGAGCGAGCAGTTACTAAGACAGGTATGTGAGGTGAAAGGTCGAAAAAAACAGTAACTTCCTCCATCGTTGATTAATCAGGCTGCTTGATTAAAATACAGTCACCCACTTCCTTCAGCCAGTCCTGCTCCTCTGCAGCACATAAAACCCCAAACTTTTAAGTGTATATCCTGCTCACCTTGAGCGTCTAAAGCCGGCAAAACCTGAATGGGAGGCCTCGTCGATGAGCGGCGTGACGATACGCTCCATCATGTCCGTCAGCACAGTGAAGGTGGGCACCACAATGAAGTCTATGAACCCTGGAGACAAAGACATCAAAGAACATAATGTCACTTCAGTTATTTTCAAAGTCTTTATCCAGGTGTTTGAATTATTTAATGCAGACTGGGACAAAAAGAAGCCCCAAACCATGCCCTAAACTCGACAGGGGTTCTGTTCTTTTTATGTCCAAACCCAACTCGAGCCCGATGCAGTTAATGTAGGTTGAAGCTCTGAGTTTGTGTTACCCTGTCACTCAGTTGTTACCGTAATTACAGCATGCCTGTTTAACCTGCATACAGACATGTACAGTGTAAATCACCAAAGTAGTTAGCTAGCTAAAACTACATGAATATTTGCCGCCTGTACACCTCTGTGTTGCGTTCAATAGTCCACAACAATCACTGTTATGCTGGAAATTACGATTGAAAAATAAGATTACAGGTATTTCCATAATGTTATAAAACATTCAAATCTGAGATACAAACAGATTTAAGTCTGTGTTTTAACACTGTCAACCAAAGACTAATCCTAGTCCTTTTGTCCCTCTCATTTTTTAAAATCCTGTTGTTTTTATCACTTTTAAAGTTTCAGTTTGATTGTCTCAATAAAGTCTCCCTTCACAGTGTCATTATATTGTTCAGCTGCCAAGATGCAGATGGGAGAAGTTCTGAACAGATTAAAACATTGACATGCTCCTCTTGGGCACCTTAAATTATTCCTGCGCGCTCACAGCTATGAAAGGCTAGGTTAAGTCTATCTTGAAACAATGCTCACATGTATATTTAAACTGTTATTGGTAGCTGTAATGTTCCTCCTGTCCATAAAGGCTGCAAAGAGATCCCTTCCTAATGCAATTTTATTGTTAGAGACAGGGGACAAAATGCACAGTCCTCGTTCTGTGCCCTCTAAACGTGGGCATGTGAGTGTTTGAAAGGGATAAAAACCATCCTTTGAGATTTACAAGCAACAAGAGTGCTTTGATGAGTTGATGCCCTGGATTTGGTCTCACAGGCAACACTGCTCAGGGCTGAAAAAGAGTTATGTCTCTTCCTCATGTTTTTCAGGAACAAAAAAAAATTCAATGAATGGATACATTACAAAATAAAACTTTATAATTGATCTTTTTATTCACATTTAATATTTCTCCCAAAAAAAGCTCTAGACTCGAACAACCAATCAAAGATTAGACAAAAAACAGAGCTCTTTGTAGAAGGGAACTCTAATGCTGTCTGTTAAACCACCATTAACAACTTAATCATATTTTGTTATTTTTGAGTTTGAAATAAATGTGTACAAATGTAAGAACAGGAAGAAGTACGGTCTTGTGTGAAGATAAATACTTCAAGAAAAAAAGTAATTTTTCTCATGTGAACTCACATTGGAGCAGAGCTTGTACACCCACGCAGACATACACCATTATACACTCTGTGTGTAAGTATTTAGGAGCCACTCACCGATCTGGGACTGTGCTACCATTGTGGATTTTCTGTCGCAAAGTGGAGAGAATGGCAGGCCGAGCTCTGCTTCTTTGTCCCCCTGGAACCACATCAGTATCCTCAGTCAAAATCATTCTCAGTCTCTACAAAAACACACACACGCTGCACCACACCACCAGAATACAGTCCACCATATGCTCACACTTCTATCAACAGGCTTTGGATTAGTCTGGCCCCCGCCCTGAGTGCTTTTGGGCCACAAATGTGTTTCATTTTCTCTACTGATTTGTCACAAACAGATGAGATGTGTAGTCGGGAGGCAATGTTTTTTTGGAGAAGCTATTTATCGGCAATTCATATCCCGAGAGACAAAGGCCTTGTGACAGCAGCCACAATAACAATAGCACTGATAATGAGAACAATGTGGATTAATAATGAAAGAGACAAAAGCAATGTTGAACCAGTTTAACGTCTGTCCTTCTTGCTGAGACTTATACACAGTTATTATTTATAGTCAAAAGCATTGTTTTATCAATGCTGTGGCACTCTGTCATGGCATCATTTTTAAAAGTGACAGAGAGCAGAGTGCCTGCAATTTAACTTGTGAATATGACTGTACATCTCATTGATGAAAAGTGCTTTGGGGGGTAGAGTTGTGCCAAAGCACCATATCAAAATAATCGCACACTAATATCATTGTTATTGTATTCTTGGTGTAACACTCAAACTGTGTCAAAGAAATAAATAAATACGGACGAACATGGGGCTAAACTGAAAAAATAAATTGTTCTTTTTGACATCCAGCTCGCAGTGCAACCCTATATACCAGCACATGGAGCTGTTCCTGCTATTTTCACAAAGCAGGAAGAGCACCGGCGTAATTTAAGGGTCGTCTTTCTTATAATTAGTCTACCTCCATCACCATAAAAAAAGGGAAAGTGGACAAAATATTAGATTTTTTGCAGGCATGTCATATATGTCTACCTCATAAACGGTCAATCAAGTGTACAGTCCATCGCAGCTTTTTGTAAGTGAGAAGTTAAAAACATGCCATGTTCTCTCTACATGCATCTGAACCCCACATCTTCACTGGACCAGCCACTCATGATTCACTTTGTGACCTACCAAGTAAACCCACTCACCTGTCTGAAGAACTCCTCCAGTAGGGAGGTGGTCCAGCGGTGGTGGAGGTCCCAACTTTTGGCCGGGTGGCTGATGTCTGCTGTGTGCAGCAGCAGGGACAGGGCTTTGGGCTTGTCAAGTCTGCAAAATAGAGCAGATACACAATTTCAAAACTAAAGTAAGTGTAATTCATTCATTTTTAATTTTAATGAATCATATTGTATGCTGTGTCTTATTTTTCCACAGAAAAACATGTCAAAGTAAATGATATCTGATATCTGTTGAATCTCTGCCTGGTCAATTTCCTGACAAAAAGTGCATGTTGAGGGCAAGTCTGGATCAAGGTTATTGAAAAATACAAATCAGGGGAAGAATACAAGAACATTTCCAAGATTCCCTGAAGACTGGTAGGGTCGGTCATACAAAAGATGGGAAAAAATGTTGCACAGTTGCAGATATGTCTACAAAAATTGACTGTTTTGGCAAGACCAGTGTGATGAAACTTGTATATGTACAAACTTGTATAGCATTGTAATGTGTGATGGATAAATTATCCTCTACTTGTGGTACAATTACGTTTTTGACTTGCAATTATGTTTGAATTCTATATTATTTTAGGATACTGTGAGATGCACTTATTCTCAAAACATAATAATTTTTATTTAAAGGAAAAAGCTGTTGATATGCTGTGTATTTCATATTGGCAACAAATCCCATAAAAAAAAACAAGAGTAACAATGTGTTACTCCGTCTTTTTTGACTTCCCAACCCCTGTCTATGATACTCAGCCTGCTGGTTCCAACCGGAGACTTAAATCTGTCTGAATGGCTGACAAATATGTAGTTTCTTTCATTTGTTAATTTCTTAAAACAAATATTCCTACAGCAGGAGCAAATAATGCATTTTTGGGACCTTTTTTCAGCATTGGAATAACACACATTTAGTAGTGAGTGTTCTGACAGCAGGATGGTGTATATGGGACTGACTCAAAATACTGTAAACTAATGTGTTTGTGTTCATGGTAATAAAGAAACATGTCATACACTATACACTTTTTTACCTGCATTTGGCCAACAATGGAGCTCTATGGAAAAGAGGACAATACTTATTATTGTATTATTGTGATCAATTCATTGTTTGTTTTGGCTTTTCAAGTGATTTATTGACAATAAAATAAACATCCTTTAAGTGTTGTGATGATAAAAAATTGACTTGATCTCATGGAGGCTCCCTCAAACTGTCAAACTACTAAAGGCTCATTCATACGGATACAGACAGAACCTTTTATCCGTACTCTTTTATATTCGTGGGGGGCAGTGTAGCAGTGTAGCAGTGTATACTTAAGCAAGACACCACCACAGGAAAAGAGGTAGAAGTTTTACAACATCTATATGATGTTTCTATGCCTGGGCACAGAGACAAACAGTTACTATAGAACAGCTGGGATTGGAAGGTGGCAAAAGAGAAGTGGAGGTCCGTGCGAGACCAAATTAGACTCGGATGATTAAACGGATGCCGACGTGGGGGAGACACTACAGGGGAATAGGATAAACATTTTAACTAATAGCTATCACCGTGAAACTTCCCCAGTTGATTAGTTTTCTGAATTCTGTAGATTGGATAAAGCCAGATTCAAAATTGATGTTTCATTTTGTTGACGTATTAGAGTCAATGTTTTTTAGGAATAAAAATGTTAAATCAGGCTTTTGCATTGCATATTTGAATATTCAGACGAGACCTTTTAATCAACGTTATGCTAATTTGCATACATTTCTAGAGGAAATGTCTAAAATACAATAAACACCTAAATATGTATTTTGGACATGTTATGAAAGCAAAACAGCCCAAAATCTAAAAGCTGACAAGCACATTAACAGTGTTTTTACCTGCAGTGTCTCCACTTGTGTGCATGTGTCATGTGCATAAAAACACACATGCACAGCCAATCCACCTTTCATCAAACTGCGTCATTTAGGCTAATCGGTTTTCTACACAGTGTGAAGATGCTTCATCTCACCTCATCAAACAGCAGTGGTGTCTGAGATATCTGATAACCATATCAAAATATCACGTTTAATGGACTGAAGCATGATTGGACAGACACACACCAATATGGAAAATAGGCACACAAATGAAAACACAGACACACATACAGTACAAACACACATGACACAAGGTCAAACAGAGGTGAGAAAGACTAGCTCAAATTTCCCATCATTCCATTTGTGGCAGATTGGGTCTTAAAGTGCACTCTAAGCAGGCCTGGAGCACACTGGTTTGAAATTACTTCACATTAGAGTCTATTCAGCAGTATAGCTTCCTGGAGACTGCAATCTCTCATTCATGGGCCCGTGTGTGTGTCCTGTGCTGTAGCTTTATGATTACCTTCCAGTCAGCACTCAGCACTGATTTTGAGTCGATGGCTCAAATGACCAGCCAAAAACGGCTGATGTTTTCATAAAAAATGGTGATTTTTTCATCAAAATATTCATGAAATATAGAAATTCCACTGAAATCCAATAAAAACTGGTGTGTCTCATTCTACCAGTATAACAAGACATTTTGGCATTGATTTTGAGTCGATGGCTCAAATGACCTGGAAGCTATTGAAAAAAACCTCTGTATTCACTAAAAACTGGTGTGTCTCATTCTACCAGTAGGCCTACTCACAAATACAGTATAGGAAGCATAATATTGTTGATTCCTACATCTGTTCTCAGGAAGCTGCTTATCTCCATATCACTGCTGTCGCAGCAGTTCTCATCCTGTGCTTTATCACAGGGAAAGGAATAGCAAGAAGGTCAAAGAGTTTCCTCCAGCCTTCTCCTCAGTGTTGCAGCCACATCAGCACTGATGACTCATCACGTCATATGATAGTTTGCTTGATAGCTCTCTTTTTTTTTCTGTTCGCCAACGACAGCTGTCTGTCTGCATGTAGAAGTGCACCAGCTGTCAGTCACTGTAGAGGGTGCTGTGCTCAAAATATGCAAAAAGAAAGGCTGTAGCCTCATAACCTCGAGTGCAGCAAAAAAAATCAATTATTTTGACGGAAACATATTCACCTCCTGTTCCAAATACACTTGGCCTCGTCTTCCTTCAGGCTGGCTGGAATTGAAATTGTTGAATTTGAGAATATTTTGTATTCTTCATATGATCTTTTTTGTGTCTTTTTTTTTGTTAGTGAGACTCTTGAGGGTCCGCCATGACCTACAAGGTAAATGTCACGTAAAAGACAGAGACAGAGAGGAAGCTGTCAGCTACTTTTTGGCAGGCTTTTTGGCGAAATGATCTAATTCTACTTTAAAGAAGTACTCAGAAGATGAAGCAGGTAATACAGCTGTTCTTGGGAAATGCTTTAAGACGAAGAGGAAAACCTTTGATCATGAGATTTTGAGATCCACATTCAGGATCATTTACTGAGGGGACTCCCCTCATATTCTGGGTCTGTTAACCAGCAGAATACTGCCACTAGCTCTGCCCTGAGCATCTGGCTTTAGAAAGATCAAGATTCAGAGGACAAAGTTCAATACCTGCACTTTAAACAATAAATCCATGCCAAAAATCTATCAATTACAAAAAAAGGAGAAGGCGAAGAGGGCGGTGTGTTTACTGGGGAAACTAAAGCTAAATCCTGAAGAGCAATCCTCATTTTTTCCTTTCTTATCAGATCACCTGAAGTCCACCAGCAAACCCTCTGATTTATATATGTATATAATAGATTTGCCAAAACTCAGCTACTAACAGCTATAAGTGGTGAGAAAGCATTTCTGTTTATGTGGATGTATTGCAGACTACAAGCAGCAGAACAGGAGTGCTAGTAAAAAAAAAAAAAAAATAGTTTGTGGAATGCTTTCTAGCTGGTCATCTTTGCTGTAGCAGACTACTGTATGCCAGCAAACCTGCCAGCAATATTTCTACCACCGGCTGTTTTTTACTGCAGTGTGCAAATACATTCATCATGCCAAACCCAATGTGACTGCACCATAACTCTGCTGCAAACTGCCAGCACAGAAACAAAACATATCTTGTGTTTGTGCCTAAGAGGGCCTGAAGCAATACCCTACTTTATGCCTCTACTGTGTAATGCATGATATTTGGTACTATTCTGTAACAAACTACAACTTTGAGCAACAGATACCATCCCGTTTGTCCATTTGATACAAACATGAATGTTTTTTGCACCCTTCAGAGCAGGGTTAATTGGGTTGTAAACAATGGGTGGTGGGTGAACAGTGATGTGATGGCAGGGTTAATGAGGATGTAAATTGCTGGGTCGGGGGGCAGGGAGTGTGAACAGTAGTGAGAGAAAAAGGGAACTGACCCCTCCGGCTGTTGTAGGAAATTCTTCATGGCCTTCACCTGCTGGAAGTGGCAGGACATGTCTGTAGCCAGCACCATCTCCACCACCAGAGCCCGCAGCTCTCTGGATGGAAACAGAGGAGAGGAAAACATGAGCCATGTGCTGTATAATGAACTGTCAAACTCACAGGTAATAAAAGCCGACTTATTTCGGAAGTTGCTAAAGTAAATGAAGGCAGCCGACACAGTTTCTGAGAGCTATTTATAATATCTGCTCTGACAAGTCTCAGCTTATACCGTGAGTACTCGGATTGCAGCTGTCTGCTTTAATATATTATCACATGTAACGCTTCCATTTAGTACAAAGTTGATGGACCGTGAACTTTTCTGATTTTTACTCCACAGAGCAAAATTGTTAATCTTGAAAAACAAAAGGGAAATTCACTTTGGGCTTTAAACAGGTGATGTGTAGATTGTAAAACTGTTCTGCTGGACCTGTGTGGTTTCTGCCAGTCATGTCTGCCTCTTCACTGTCTCTAGCTGTTCTCTATTACATCTCTGAGATTTATTTCCCTTTGCTGTCACTCAGCTCTTTCATCTCTTTGTCTCCCTTTCCCTTGTCCGTCGAAGTATCTGCCTCACTGACCTCCAGTCATCCTTGGAGAGGTTGTAGAGGATGTTCATCTCATCATCGTCCTGCAGCAGGCGGTAGGCTGCACTGACATGGTGACTCTCCAACACTGAGCGGTCATTGTACAGGATAGCTGTGTCTGACCTGCCAAAGTAAGAGAAAGCAATAGTCTATAATGAAATCTATAATGAAAAGAACAACTGAAAGAAAAATGTGTCACTTGATCATGAATGCAATAATTACACCAACTCTTGCCCTCTTTGCACAGACTTCAATCTGGCTTAACTCTGACCTGCTAAATGTGAGAAAAACTATGGTCTTAATTATTTGTTTTAATTTTAAGGAGGTCCATTGTACAAGGAGAGACTCTCAAAAATCAACAAAAAAGGCAGGAAAAAGCTCAAGATGGGTATATTAGCGATGCACAATATTGATTTTTTTCAGCTGATAGCAATAGCCTATAATTTAACATTTTCATATTTTAAAGGTCCTAATCTACACCTGAGGGTAAGGAAGGCTAAAATGTAATGAGCAAAGACATACGATTTAAAATTGCGATTGTGTTATCTTCCTCTGAATCTGTAAAAAAAAAACGACCACATGCCAACCACATGTTTGGCTTTTGAGTCTACATTGCATGGTTCTACCAAGTGCAGCAATTTGATGTTATGAGCGCGACAACGACGTGCATCTTCTTCTTCTTTGTGTTTACTGATGGATTGCAAACCAACTTCAAAGGAGCATGCTGCCACCTACTGTATCGGAGTGTGTAGATGCTTGCTTGTATTATCGGCTCCATTTATCAGCTATAATTTCACAGATATTGTTATATAGCAACTTCCCAATATTGTAGGGATGCATAATATATTTCAGCCCGCTAAATTATCGGCCCGAAATATATCATGCAACCCTACTATACCTACAAATACTCTATGTACATTACAGAAAAATTACTAAGCAGAGGTTCAGACACTCAGACAGCATGTTGCTGAATATTGAACACCGCTAGCACATAATTTGTACAAATCAAGATTCAATAACTATCTGGTCCAGTGAGAGTAAAAAGACATGAAATAAACAGGAAGGTTTCCTTCTCCAACATGTGTCATGTATAGAAAATTATGTATCTGGAAAACATCATTTATGTAAAGTTTTAGAAGTTCAGCTTTCTGAATTAAAGGACTCTGGAATCTTTTCTGCAGTGCTGTCGAGAAAAGATTCAAAGAAAATGTTTTAGTACAAAAATAAGGTTATATTTAAGAATGAAGAGGGTGTAAAGACAAAGTCATCAAAATAAGAAACTTTCCTAATTATCATTAGGACAAAAGTTACAATGTGTTCTCGCCGACTCAAATTCTTAAGGGCATGGAGCTCATTTGGACCTCCTGCCTGAGTGTTATTACAGCACTGCAGGCGATCTCAGTGTCAATGTAAAGCCACCTTCCTGTAAATGAAAACATTGATTGGGCGAGTCGGTGCCATGCATTTTTGATTTTATGATCCATTACCTTGTCTGAATGTGGAAGTTGTTTGTGGTCCCCGTGTGCTCGTAGTCGTGCACCGCCGCCGCAAAGATCATGGCAAAGATCTCAAGCTCAGTCAACCAATGCTGGGGGGAGAGGGTGAGGAGAAGAAGAAGAGGATGGAGAGATTGACGACGTGTGGTGTGAGGGAGCAAGGGGAGGTGAAGATAAGGGAGGAGGAGGGGGATATTAAGAGACATATATAGAAGAGGGAAGGGTGTTGAGGAGGGGATCACCGAGATGGAAAAGACAGCGACACAAAAGGAAAGAATGGATAGAAATTAGAGAAGAGAAATAAGAAGCCAGTGAATGGAAAAAGGGGGAAAACGGAATGGTTTATCACGTCGTAAACATGTAGTGGAGAAAAGTGATATAAAGGATGCAGAGAGAGGTGTTTGGCAAGAGGAATACATTACACGCAGGGATGGAAGGAGACAAATGGGGAGGAGAAGATGGAGGAAAGGTCATTGAGACAAAAAGGAAACTTTAGATAAGACAAGCTCTATTGAGAATCACATTTCACAACTGTCACTTTAACACTCCTCCTTACTCTTTCCCTTTCCGTCTCAGTCTTGTTTGTCACTGTTACCAAATATAAATGAAAAGTCATGCTCTCTGTAATTTTATTACGAGTTAATGCTGTTACAAGGTGAGAATACACATCATGCGTTGCTATTTAAGTCTAACCCTTTTAGGCACGATTTGTGACAACAGAAAAGAAGAGGATGATGTAAAAGTAGCAGCAACTCTTAAAGGAATAACTTCACATTTTGTGAAATGGGCTGATCTGTTTTCTTGCCAAAAGATAGCTGAGAAGATCAACACCACTCTCATGGCTGTACGTTAACTATGAAACTACAGCCAGAATCTGGTTGACTAAGCTCAGCACAAAGACCGAAAAACTGGGTGAAACAGCTAGCTTGGTTAGCACATAACTCCCTGTAAAACTACAAACTAAATGTGTTAATTACTGAGCTTTATAGGTGCTGGGAGGTAGATTTATTGATGTCCAGACAGAGCGAGGCTACCTGTTTCCCCCTGTTCCCAGTCTTAATTCCAAGCTATGCTTAACTAAACATAAACACCAAGCTGCTGGTGATAGCTTCAAGTTTACCATACATATTAGTGTTCATTTTGTCAACCATCTTGAGACTTAGTGAAACTCATGAATGTTTTGGTCATGTTTATCCAATGTCTTTTTATTTGTTGTCCATTTTAAGTCGACTAAAACCGTGAACATTTTAGTCATTAATAAATCAGTTGACAAAATCTATGTATTTTAGTCAAGACCAATAATGAATAGTTTTCAGGTAAGATTTAATCCAGTCGATTTTATGATAAAAGATCTCTGTGAGATCGGAGAGGTGTTGATGTGATTCTGTAATTGTTGTCAAAGTGTTTTTAGAAGTTTGTACACTAGGATTTACATGAAAACAAAGTACTTGACCGCTTAGTACTGCCTGGCATATTTTATCCAAGCACAAAACCAATTTTCCACATTAAAAACTGTGTTTAAAATAACCATTAGATGTCATCAATATCAAATCATATATCACCTCAATAAACTGGCATCAATGTTCAGTTCAGTTCAGTTCAGTTCAGTTCATTATCTACCGCTTTTCCGTGAGGGTCGCGGAGATGTTGCCGCTTTATCGCCCCTTTCAGGGGATTGCGGGTTGCGGGTTACTGGGGCCAAATCCAACTGGCATCAAGTCATTCAAAATTAACAACTGCATTATTCCTACAGCAACAGAGGCCGATCACACCGCGACCTGTCACTTAATTACATATGTTGTTGCGCACGCATTCATGACAAGCAAGAAAAAGCTTTTCCAAAGCGTTTTTGAGGCGGCTTGGCCTGTAGTGATGAGTATGTGTGCGAGCCACAAGGTGCAACTACTTTCAGGCTTTAGCACTGTTGGTGTGTCACTGGAAAGATGATTCAGTAGCACAGGAAGAGAAATGAGCAACCATCCAATGACAAGAGGGAGATCTGGATTCAGTGGTTATTTGAAAAAACAAAAACAAAAAACAAAACCTGCAAGCTCGAGATTCCTTCTACTAGCTTTTAATGTTCAGATTCCACTTTAGTGACCTTGTTTTTGTCTTTGCCATGGGAAAAGTTGTTGATGAATGAATTTAATCACAAAGTAGTATTGAAATGAACAGATTCCAGAGCATTAATGAACTACTCAACAGTAAATGTGAAAATCGTATTTCATCATATGAGCATTAGTGGCCAAAATAATGCTAATAATATGGACTGTACCTGCATGTGTGTGTGCATGTATGTGCTTTAATTTATGGCACATCTCTGAGTACATGCAGCATACTCAACACCTGTGAGTAGGCATTTTCCTCTGAGATGTGAGTGCACTCATGTACACAGAGTGGGGATTTAGCTCAGAAAGCCCAGTCGATATTGGTGACTAATCAACAATGGGGGGATGGGGGAGTCATTAAGACTTTAGGGGGGTTGTGGGTGGATGTGTGAGAGCAAGATGCCCGATCCATCCCTCAGTATATTTCCTCTTGGGGCTGACTTTATGAATGACCTGTTGATTGTTGATTTAATGGAGTCTGGAGGGCTTGTGAAATGATAGATGCTGTTCTCCTGCTCTCCCAGGAGCCCGTGGTTGTAGCAGTAATGTGGTTTACTCCGCAAGGCACTGCCCAAGGAAACACACCATGTCGACAGCTGTCGCAGCCGGCTTATTAAGGTGATTAAATAAACACTGGAAGCGGGGGCGGCTGGCTGGTTGGGGACTTTGAACTCGGCTTGAGCGAGGCTAGGCTTTTTTTTTTTTGTATGAATGTAGTCAGAAATGTCCTAAAGTCAGTTCAGTGGAAGGACTGATATATGTCACCGGAGTTAAAAAAGAACAAAAGCAGCACGAAATATGAAAAGTTGAAATGAAGCAATGTTAAGACAAGAAGACATTTGACTTCAAATGTTCAAACAATGATCGTTAATAAGTCACATTTTGTCAGATATTCTTAGAAATGTGGTTTGATGTTCTCAAACCTGCCCTGAGCGAGATTGGGATTAAAGGGTGATCTTCTCCGGATGTCTTCACAAAAGAATGGCTCATGGATTCTCCAAGAAAAAAAAAAGCCATATTTAGCAGCTGCATGTCAGGCAAAGCTGTAATTAGGCTGGCATTCGGCAGCTGACAGAGATCTTCTGAATACCATGTGGACGAAATCTCCTTGATTACATCAACTAAGCTTCCTTGTTTAGAACCAAACCATCGCCTGTATGTTCAACTGATTTCTGTAGTTAAGTTTACAGTCGATCCTACTCACCACCATGCCAGTCTTGAGGAGCAGGTAGTGTACAGTCTGTGTGACGTCAGCAGCGTGCATCAGGTTGTGGTAGGGGTTTTTGTGTTTGCTGTATCCCACTTCCAGGGCCTCAACGAATGACACCACGGCAGATATCGGGATCTGACAGCAGACAAAACAACAGCAAATGACTGCTAGCCAAAAAAACACTGCAGACAGTAAGAAACTTCTGAGAGCTATTTGGTGATTTAAATGATGAGCAGTTTCAATGCGTGCACAGTCCCTTCAGCCTCTGAAATTGATGTCGTAAAATCATCGTGAATCATTTGGGCGACTGCAGACTTCGATTACATATTCATGTCAGCTTTATTTCATTGCCCGTGTCATTTACTCTCAGATACTGTCACTTCAACTGAAATGTCCTCAGCTATAAGACGCTGTGGAAAATGAGCTCTATCAGATGAGATGAAGTATGTCCAACCCCCCTCATATTATGGCCATTGTTGAAATGCTACAACACAATCTAACACTTAAGCGGCAGTGAAGTGACTCACTTACATCAAATCAGGCACAGTGAAGGGGAATTTTAAGGTTATTATGATCTCTTCAGAATATTTTTAGTTTCTCCTTGTTTTAATGACACAAACAGAAGGTACAGCAGTGACCAATGGTATGTTAAATCCTTGTGTCTTTACCTTGAAACGGCTAATGAGGTCATATCTTGTGAGCAACTCGTAGAATATGAATTTAAGTGCATGCTCCCCGCTGGCCTCATTTAGCGCGAACACATCAAACGACCACTTGTCAACATTCTGTGTGGGGAAGAAAAAAAAAAAATCAAATAATGACAAGCTTCTCCTCAAACAATGTACTCATCAAAAAAATTGGATGGTGCTGCAAGTCAATTTCTTGTAGATTACTCTGCGTGCTTGTGCACAGATGTGTGTGCACATGTTAATACCTTAAGCACAGATATGACAGAAGGGGGGTAGCTGAGTCCCACCATATTGGAGGTACGTCGGTACATCCTGTTTGGATGAGATAAAAACATCAAATGAAGTGCACAGCTGAGTTTAAACACCAGAGGTTACCACACTTCCCCCCAAACCACAGCCTGGAAGGTTCTCCACCACGACTCACTATAAACCTACAAATCAACACAACTCAGTAGGAAACTGTCTTGAAAAGGTTAAGTCGAAAAGTACCTGCAAGCCTGTTTTTATTTACACATGACAAGCTTTAAGGCTGTCAAAAATGAGGAATGGAATGAAATTAGTGTCAGTTGGAAGGCAGCAAAGTTTGTATACAACGCGCAACCTCTCAAAAACATAGCGGAAAATCAAAATATGCCTTTATTTTGAAAATAAATGTCCTGCAATGGCTTCCATAAATGCAACTAAATATTAAGTTGCTTCATCACTTTACTGGACCACACTGCTCCACCTTTTCATTTTTATCCTCCCTGTCCTCAATCTTTCTTCATTGTAAATGTCTGAAAGCAGACTGTCCTCTGTAAAAACAGATTAAGAAAGATTACAGCTTACATGTTTGAAGCTTATTGATTTGAACAAATGCATGTTGCATGCTGTTGTGTGATAAAGAGCAGCCTTGGAGAGGGAGCTGTTTGCAACTCTCTGAATGATTGTGCTTAGCCAGGCTTGCCAAGGCTGTGATGATGTATGGTGGACTCAGGTGAGTGAGTCACTGTGCAGAGGATGCAGACATATTTCCAACAGAATGAGATTTTAAAGGACCGTACTAGTTTACAAAACCAAGTTGTAATGCTTTAGAGTTTTGAATTGTCTTATCCACCTTCTGGGCCGCTGCTAGTTTTGATTCACTTAAGAACACACAAACGTTCAGATAGATCTGAGAAACAGGCACTGCATTAACCGTCACCAATAATCTAACCTAGACACAAATGAAAGCAGACTTTATTCAATATTTTACTCTGGAGGAGGCATTTAATTGAGGTTTCAGACACTTATGAATTTTCATCATTTTGTGTCATCAATGACGCATGTTTTTTTGTTTTCAGTTCACATCTATTAAATGCTGCACTTGGCATTCTGTGATTGTTGGCAGAAAGCTGTATTTTTACGTTCCATTATGGGCACTGTAGTGCATAAATTTCACACTCAGAATTCTTCTGCTTGCTGCAACTAACAATTATTTTCAATCTTTAACCTGCTGAACATTTTCTCTGATAACTGATGAATTGTTTGGACTACTAAACATCTGAAAACAGTGAAAAAGTACATGGTGATTCCCAAGGCTGTCTTGTTTAGTCTAAAGCTAAAAAATAATTATTTTAGCATAAGCAGAAAATCCTCTCATTGAGAACCTAGAAACATTTTATTGCTTTTTAAAGTGAAAAATATCTAAAACGATCAATCAAATATCCAAATAACAGATTATTAGCATTTTCTTTCAATCAACTGATGGATTTTTTTTTGCAGCTCTACACTTAAAAGTAATTAGAAAGTGATTTTGGACACAGTCATTGTGTTGACTCTGATGGATTACCAACAGAAAGCAATTTTCAAGTCTATACATAAACATATGTATAGTCATATCAAACAAAAATTTAACTCAAGTGCTACTTGGAAGGAGAGAAAATCATCAATTCAAAACTCTTAAAAACTATGCTTTGCAAAATGTCAGTACGTGCAGAAAATGCACTGGAAACATGTGAGAGCAAGGTGGTTATGTATTCTTTGTGTGAGGCCAAATTAAAGATGTTGATAGCATCTTGCTGCTCCAGGCTATGCTTGTTTGGTCTGACCAGTGATGGATAGAAGTTCACTGGAGGAAAGATAAAGGTGACAATCCACATTAAGTATTCAACACCAATGGCAATGTGCTTGTGTGCACACACACACACATTTACCTCTCAACAAATATTCCAGCCTGGACGGCGTGGACGATGCTGCGGAAGCGAGGTTTCTCTTCATTGCGTCGCAGCATCAGGCCCATCTGGCGGGTGAAGGTGGAGGCCAGCCAGTCCCGTACCTCTGAGGGCACCGACTCTGACTGGATGTCACTGAGCTCATCTTCTGTGTCCACCAAACGCCTGACAAACAGGGAGACGGGAGGTGATGTAAGTTAAAAAGACAGACACAAACAGAAAAGAAACAAAGGATGAGAAAACAGACAGATGCAGAGACTAAAATATTTATCAGGAATCGTAGCTCTACTTTCACAGGGGATCAAACTCAAATCCCAGCGCTGTCCATCAAATAATATCACCTCTTACGTAACATCAAAACATCCCAGGCCTCTTGAAACACCATGATGGGGAGTATTTGAATCCAATTGTGTGATATAATTCTCCACAGCTACCCTGTTGTGTTGACATGTACAGGGGATCAAGAGCAAAGCCTGTTGGTCTCCACCCTCTGAACTAAATACATGTTCTTATGGCGAGAGAAAGCATTCACATCACACTGATAATCACGGTGCTACATGGATTCTGCACTGGATAGTTCATCATCCTCCATCCTGGAGTGGTCATGCCATCACTGGCCCTAATCTGGTGGGATCTAGATGACGAGAGGCTTACATAATTCCATAAGCCTGGTCATATCTCAGATTCTGGACCTGCATTCAACTCCTGACATATATTTGACCTAGTATATACCTTAACCATGCCCAAACAATTTTTTGCCACAACAATTTTTCCATGACCTGAGCCAAATAGTTTTCCTTGCCTAAATGTTGTTCAAGGATGAGAAGTTGCTGATTAAACATAACATAATTTGCCACGTAACATCATATTCAGTGGTTCAGTTTTTAGGCAATTAAGTGAAGGAAAATCAGCAATAACACACTGTAATATATCCATTACATTCAGTACTCTTGTCAGTGTTGTAACATGAACGCAGGACTTAAATATAAATAACGTACAAGTGAAGGTTGGGTTAATTTTAAATTCTTAATATACTTCTGGTATTTTAATCTATGACATATAACAGCATCATAGCATACTGGTTGTGTATGTGCAGTATGTGCAATATGTGTCATTTGTGTTATATGTGCTGCTCTGTTTATAATCTTTTTGCAATATCTCCACTGGGGAGACACAATTAGATTGGCTTTTATGATTCCTTCCCCAGGAAATATAAATACATTAAATAAAATAAAACAATGAATTAATTTCACAGAAGTTTCTCAAAGTCTTTGGGGGGATTATTTAAAAACTTTCACTTAATCAGTCTTTTAGCTCACTACTCTCATTCACTTCTGCTAGCTATAACTTTTCTTGAAAAAGAGCTAAATCTTGTCTGCTTCACCCAAAGATTGTAAGGGGCATGAATTCACATAAAAGGAATGTATCCACACTGCAAATTAATTTAGAGGACATAGATGATAAAGCCACAGAAGAAAGGAACGTGCCAGCATGGCAACATCTGTATTTTCAAATGTAGTATCTGCTCCATTGCCAATCAAAGCTCAGACTGAGTAGTAGTAACTTATTTAACTGCTTAGCCTCCTTGACAGACCCATCATCACCACTAGCCTAAGTACATATAACCTGTTACCAGCTACACACACTGATAAAACTAGA
Organism: Pagrus major; assembly: GCF_040436345.1. NCBI lineage: Eukaryota > Metazoa > Chordata > Actinopteri > Spariformes > Sparidae > Pagrus > Pagrus major. The sequence goes on along the minus strand of NC_133235.1, from coordinate 18,715,144 downwards.
GAGAATCAGAGAAGCAATAATAGGCCAAGTATAGGATTTTCATGCTTCCCTAAGCTTATAGCTGCAAGACTCCAAAAGGAAATCCCTAAATCTCTCCAAGTTTACTTCCTGGGTCCTCTCTGCCTTGACTGCAATGACCATTTACCACAAGTCATGACAAGCTAGTGAGCCAAAAGGCTAAACAACTGGAGGGATGACTACTAACTTTAGTTGGTGGTAGCCAACTATCTTGCAAAGCAAACTATGCCTATATTTATAAAATGCAACTGTCTATAACTAATTGCATTTCATTTGCACCTGTTTGAAAAAGGGATTGATGCTCGACTAAAAACTCCAGAAACACAGCCTAAACTATAACTTAGCCTACATCTCCTCACGTGTTGTGTGCGTACCTCTTGTTTGAGAACCGTTTCACGCTGCAATTTTTGGAAGAAACCAAAACCACAGGGAAAGGGGGTGTGTGACTTGTGTGGTATGATTTATGACATATGTAGAAAAATGTGTTTGACTCATAATATAAAAAGGCCATTACTACATATTCTAAAAATAATAGTAATAAAATATAAATATAAAAAACCCAGATCTCAAAAAGTTGGTAGAACGAAAACGAACATCTTTAATGTGCATGACGCCTCTGATGGTAAGGTAATCACCATTTAAGTTATACATTTGGTTTATCATTTGTCCTTACAGTGTGAGATTCTGTAACCAATCAGACAGACACAATGTTTAAAATGAAACTCAGAATTACAGCTCAGGTCAATTGCCACACTAATTATAGTAATCCTTTTTCCGTCTGGCCTCTGTCAGTGCTGCACTGTCGTTCTCAGTAAATGAACTTTGTCAGTACTTTTTTCTGCTAGTAGAAAACTACTGCTTTCTTACCTTGTCTCCTCGATGTAAACGGATTCCAGCACCGACGCTGCATACTCCAGGTTTTTCTTGAGGTCAGTGAGGGAAGCCTCTCCTCTCTCCAGTTGCTTCACCAGACATCTTAATCTAAAACAGAGATTCGACAGTCATTTAACAAATGGGATTACTCCCCTGCTGTCTTGACATGATAAATTAAGTGTAACTGATATTGAATTAAGCTGGTCTGGGTTTATCTTGCACTAGGGAACTTTTCTTTCCATTATAAAATAAACCTGGGATAGCAACCAAAATACAATTTGACCAATAAGCCAAATTCAATTGTGGTCTTGGATATGCACAGTGCTCCATCCAGATATCCAAAATAAAAACTGGCCAGCAGTGAGCCAAAATGAAACCAGAGAAAACTGTCATTTTTGACTTTAGTCCATTTAATTTACTCCAATTTAAAACCAAAACCACATAAATCAATGTGAGCTGAAAAGTGGGATCTTTGTTTTCATACTTCCTGAAAAGAGGATTCTGTTTCACCTCTAATCCATTTAAGTTCTAATGGGAGTTAGTTTCCTTCTCAAGTGTCTTGATTGACATAATCAAAATACAATCCAGCCTTTTTCATAAGAGACTACTGGGACAACTAATTGGAATGAATCCATTGTTATCGTTATTAGTTCCATTTTTGCTTTTTTCTGCTTCGACAAGTCAAAATGTCGGCTGTTTGAAAGGTCTGTTCATTCTAAAAATTGCATATCTTTGACGTCTGCAGACTCTGCTTTGACTCATTTGGATGTGTTGGCTATTTAAAATTAAGACAGCTTTAATATTGCAGCTCTAGGTGATCCTTCTATGTGACTTTTAACACCATTGATTACATTGTCTCTGTAACTGGGTCAGTGTCACTAGTTTTTCTCTCAACTGGTTCCTAGATTCTACTTTTCTAATCTTGACTTCCCCAACAGTTGTTCGTAGAGTCAGTAAACTGCTTTGTAAAGTTCAAGGCAGCAGGAATTTGTTAGAAAATGGTTGTTTATATTCACCCAAGTGGTGTACACTTATTTTACACTGCAGTACAATGAAGAACTTTTGGGCCATGCAAAATTGATCAGGAGGTAAAGACTAAAGTGAAAAAAAGATTCAATACTTCTCTTCAGTAAAACTGAATACATTTAATATTTGACTGATACAACCTTGCAAACCAACAGTGTAATATCAATCAAACAATTTAACACCATCTTCTCCACGTTATATTTTCAAGACTAATTCACTTGTGGCTGAAGATCAATGTGTGAAGTTTTACTTCAAATATTCTCAAGTCTTGGCAAAACCACCATAAATAGCATTAAAGAGAAAAGCAACTTAACATCTTCATCATCTCTGCACCCTGCAACCTCTTGCGGTATACCTCCTGCTGCTGTGCTGGAGGTCACACGCTCCCCTTCACAGTGAATGCCCACAGAGGCTACGCTTGTTGTTGAATTATTAAGTAGAAAGCTGGGAGAGTGGGAGGTTTCAGATGCTTTCATTGATCACAATCCCTGACTGCGGTTGCAATTTTTACGAAAAGGCTCTGAAATGTATCTGTGAATATGACTGAGGAAGAATATCTCAACATTAATATTCATGACTGCTGTTTGGTCCATTTATTTTTTAAGGCCAAATTTGGGTTGGGCTATTGTGTGCACAGCAGTGAAACATCCTCTTCACATAACCAGATCACATCATTTCCTACACTCCAGCAGACTTGTTGAAAAGAAGATCTCAACAAGAAAGGGATGGCACAGACTTTAAGTTTTGTCTATGTGGCTGTAAGGCTTCATTTTGAACCACTGAAATACTGTCTGCTGGACAAAATAATGATAATAATCTGGGTATTTCCCCAAGTCCACCTCTGCAAAGGGTCTCACAGAGTCATAATTTCCATATTAATGGAGAAATGTCTGGTAAGATGTTTAACAAGACTTAAGGCCACTTGACATGGAAAGTGTTTTTAACTTCCAACGTTCCCCAAATTCACTGAACAGATTCACGAGACATGAGACATGTGTCACCTCTGGACCTCAGTGTGTGTTTCCTGCAATCTCAATCTTTCCAGCTGTCCAAAAGGATCACCAAAGTCAAAAAAATTACAACAATACATTGACTGGAAACCATGAATGTTTCTACAGACTTTCATGGCAATCCATCAGGATAGTTGTTAAGATATTTCTGTCTGGAGGAAAGTGGTGGACCAAATAATCAGCCAACAGACTTCCTTCCCTGGAGCCATGCCGCCAGCATTGCCAATAAGAAGCTTTCTTGTTATTTTTCCAATCACTGTTACTCACCAAAACAGATTGTGTGTATCCTTGAGGTCTAACAAATGTGTAGAGTGCATTTCAATAATCAAAAAACATTTCCAAAGACTTTTTTGTAAATCCTGCATTGTTTATATCTATGTTTACTAGATTGTAGTCTTCTTCTTCCCTGCCTTTCAGGCAAACTGCAGCACATCTCAGCATGTTACCGCCACCTGTTGATCACTGGAATAATGTGACACTAGATTGTGAGTTCCTGTGCATGAGATAAACAAAGCTGGGATAACTCACAGAAAAACAGCTTCATAGCACTTCTTGAGGTTTAAAACTCCCCAGGGTACATTTAACTATGACAACAGCTGCTTCAGTGCTGAAATCTCTCTCTTAAGCTACTGACAGCTATTTTAAGAATCATAAGGAAGTGAATGGATGAAGGGTACGCTGTGACTCTAGAATCATTGCATGTGATTTGCTTAGCACTAATGATGGTTATTAAGAACAGCTGTGTGCCAGTGAGCTTCCCCGCTAATCCACAAGAAAAAATACCCTACCTCCTTCAAGAAAGCTCCTTGTCAGACTTTAATTCATGCTATTAAATTTTGTTCTGTTGGTCATTTGCTTTGACTTCACACTGGTGCAAACACACTGTGCTTATTTTGAAAGTCAATGTTGAATGACAGAAGCACATGTACTGAAAGAAATGTTTGTCTCTAGTGATGTGATTCTGTAGAAAAGCTTTGTCAAAATATAATTAAGCAGATGTGGAGCATCTTGGAAGGCTTTATAATGAAAATCACTGCTTTTTCAAATTGCTCAAATGAAATAGAAAACAATTTAGGGAAATTGACTTTTATTCCTTGCATCCCTTTGTGCATTGGAGGATGCAGGACAAAAGTTAAAATTCAATACAACCATTAAAAGATCATCTTTTGTTGAGGCTGTATGGTATTGAGCAAATTGGGCTCCTTTTAAGACTGAAAACAAATTGTTGTGAGTGCCAGCCATGGACGTATGATAAATCAAAGTATCTGCCAGCCAAAACAAAATTGGCTTATTTCACCTGCTGTCATTACCAAGGGAGGCAACACGCTGGGTTAATAGCACAGGTCAGGCCCAAAGTAACTCCTGGGCACAGAGCCAACTGGGAAATTCAGTTTAAGATGGTAGGGTGGAGGAGCAACAGCCATGTAATTCACTATTTCTGAACATTTAGTGGTGAGGCAGTGAAGTAATTCTTTCATTGCCTTTTATTATCAACTTCTCGCTCTAGATTAATAGCAAAAAAGCCTAATCTCTCTTAACAAACTAGATTGCAAAGTGCACCATAATCTACTTTTTGTGAGCTAAGAGGTTTTTTGTTTTTTTTAATGACAATGACATAAACATACATACATACATAAATATAAACATTACAGTGTATTGGGTGCTTTCAGGGCTTAAACAATTTTCTTTATTGATTAATCCATTGACTATTTTGACAATTTATTATTTAGTAAATATAATGTCTATAAATTTCTGCTTTGCTTCCTCCAACAAAAATGGAAGCAGCACATTTTTTGGCATTTTTGCATGGTTATTGCCTTTAAGTTTAACTCCACCAATTAAACACATATATACTGAGTATATTGCTAATACATAATACGTGAGATATACAGTAGTTGACAGCAGTGATAAATATGCTAAACACACTGGACTGTGTGTGAGTTCCAATATGTATACAGCACATATGTTACAAGCTGAGCTCATAGTGTGAAACATTGAGGTCAAACAAACGGAGGACCCAAAAGTAGTTACTAGATCTTATCCAAAAGTTGGTCACCGCTGGAATCCATTCTAACCAACATGAATTCAAGCTGATGACGGTGGAGGTTCTCTGAAAGATTAAAATACAAAAGCTTTTCCGTTTAAGATTAAAATAAACAGTTTTTGTTTGACGTGCCAAAGATAGATTTTGGGTGGACTGCCACTCAAAGTTTAAGCAGTGAGGGGGCGGCTCTTCTCCTGAAATCTACAATAAGTTCAACAATTTTTAGCACATTAATCTGTGAGAATGAAGAGTCTAAAGAAAGAGAGTGTCATATGTTCTGTACAGATTGTGAAGCCCTCTGAGAACAACTTGTGATTTTGGATAAATAAACTTGTTATGTCTGCACCCAAATACAAGCAGGTCAATCGCCTTTCTTGTTTTAGTCTGAACAACACTGTGTCATCTGCAAACTTACACAGTTTGACAGAGAGCTTTTTGGAGCCCCAGAGGAGACTTCTCACAGCCAGGAGCAGCTCCATAGCATTAGTTCAGGATCTTTGATCTATGCTTCTCAGACGTACTATGTGATGTCTTGTGTCTGACAGCTCAATTTCTCACTGACAGCTTCAGCCAGACAGGGTCAGCTTTAAAAGCTTTGATATTAGGGTGTTGAGTCGTGCATTGAAATCCTGGCATGTGCACCTGACCTGTCATGATATGAGAAATAAAGGGGCAGCATCATGTGGAATATGTCTTCATATACCATTTGGCTTTGGATGTGAAGTTGGTCTGTTCTGGTTAGGAATGTGATTAGGACAAATTTTCTTAAGTAACCTCTTGTACTTTACTTCATTTTGCCTTTTTTTTTTTCCTTTTTGAACGTTTATCGTGACCAGTCCATGGGTGTCAGGCTATCGAAGGCAAAATACACTGAAACTGTCAAATCGAACCATATGGCAGGTACACTTTGGACACGCCCTGACATAGATGTTGTGTCAATAAATGTATTTAAAAGTTATTAAGTGATAATAAAGGATTTACAAAATGTATTAAAGGAATTGTTCTCACTTTAGATCAGATAGCTGCAAAAGGCACAGTTAAATGTTAAAAAGTACATAGACAACCACTATAAATATATAATAAATCATGTATTCATTCTAAAAAAGCAACAAAAAAAGGTTAACAATGACATAATTGGTAAGATAGTTAAAATCAACAAATATGTTTGCAATGCTATCATAAACAATTATGAGAAATTCATAGCTTATAAGGTTTTAGTGTTAAATGTCTTATAATCTGATAATAAACATGTTTATGATGCTATTATTAACACTTATTAAAATCTTATTAACACATAACAATGTTAATAAGCATCTTATAAGGACTTATAATGGCCTTATTACCTATTAACTAATGCTTAAAAGGGCCTCAGTGGATTTATTATTTTTACTCACATAGCATCCCCAAACTATCCCCTAAGTAACAAACAAATGAACCTGTAAAATCCCCAATATTGTCTCATTGCTGTTTTTTTACTACTAGTCTGAAAAATTCCAGTGGCCGCTAGGTTAAACAGGCCAGTGATGGAGCGAGCCAAAGTCATGAGCCTCCAGCTGTCTGTCGCTATATGTAAAGATGAGAGATTTATTTGCTTTCCATCATGGGGGTGAGCAGAGAGCACAGAGAAGAGATTAAGAGTCTGAATTCATGCTGAAAGCATTTCCCTCCTCTTTTCTTATTGCCTCCGGCTCTTTGGCCTTGACTGACCTGCTCAGAGAGAAGAATGAAAAAAAAATCAAAAGACTGGCGTGCCAAACTAGAGCCGCCCTGCAGTGTACAGTGGGGCTCCACAATGCTCAACCCCTCGACAGCTGTTGTGACAGCCATAAAGTGAACATGAATAAAAGGGATATTAAGCAGCAGAGGGTAACATAGCAACAGCCTCCTTCTTCCTCTACCAATTGCATTGTCACTCACGCAAAAAAACACTCCTCGCATACCCACTGGGAAAAAAATTTAGAAATGAAATGTATCCCACTCTGACCTAACTCGTAATAAAAACAGGTCCATTTCTGCTTTGAAAAGCCGCAGCAAGAGTCGGAGCCCATTTTCCACACAGCAGAAAGCAGGGGAGGGGATAAATGGGGCTGGTTGATGGGGAATGAGAGCACTGCCAGGATGCAAAATTTGGTCACCGCCTGTGTTCCAATGACATTCTAGCCTAGATGGTGTGTAATCAATGGCCTGGGGTCAAAGTAATCACCCGGGGAGATTAGCGTGCTTTCAGGGAACAAGCACAAGTTGGGGCTGATAAGCGGTACAAGGCCTGTAAAAACATGATGACTCAGTTAAGCTGTGGTGCCACATATTCTGCAGCCTCCACCATGACACGTGACTGCAGTGGAGAAAAGGCTCATCAATAAAATACGAGAGTCGTGGGACATCCACACCTTGGCAAGATGGATGGGGTGAAGCAGGAATTGGTGCTGTGGCTTAATCTGGAGTCTGATTACCAGAAAACAGCTCAATGTTAGACCTGTTTTCTATTGACTGTAGTAAACTTTCAATCGTACTCTGTTAAGGTTTTCCTCAAGAAATGACTTGTTTTTAAATGATTAATATGAAGTATTTGAATAAAACAGAGTGAAATGTTTACCTATTTATAGAATCTTTAAATAACTCTGTACTTTATTCTTTATGTTATTACTTGTATAGCATTTTAATACTGTCTGTCCAACAATAGACAGAATTTAAAACTTTTTTAAATCAAAATTAAAATTTGAATTAGAGTTGCACAAGATAATTTTTCAGCAATAATGTGAAGAATACATGGCTTTCAAATATGTGGTAACACTTAAATACATGGCTTTCAAATATGTGGTAACACTTAAAATCAAGGTCCTTGTAATGAGGATAAGTTAATAGGTTAGAAGGAATTTATAAATCTGGATTAAGCATTATAAACCTATTCATAGGGGGACTCTTTGCTGCATACCATACCCTCCCTCCCTCCACTCTTTCTTGTCTACTTTTAAATGTTATGGATAATAAAGGATTGTTCTTACTCAACATCATACAAAACACCAGTATAGTTTTACAGAAAAGTAAGATAAAAATGATTTCCTTTTAAGTATAACAATGTGTTTCCTCTGGGCTTTTGACAAATTATGACAAATCATTCTTGACAAATCTGACAAGAAGAATGTTGAATTGAAATGCATTGTTGAACACTGCCAAATATCTTGTGCAGACATATTCTTGTATCTCTGGTGCAGACACTACTGTACAAGACAGAGTGTCCTGTTCCAATGTCCTTAAACCCCTTCCCCCTCTGTCATTCTGTGTTGCTGTGAACGTGAGCTAAATGGCTAAACTGTATGTAAATATAAATGTTAATTCGACACCCACACTGAGCGTTGGTGGCCATTCAGTTTTGGGAGGGAACAGCTACAGCAGGCTCAGGCTGAAGGTTTCTGCTGCTGCTGATGTCTCCAATTAAAATTACAAATACTCTTACAGTGCAAACAAGCTGCACTCTCTGAAAAATATTGGTAACTCCTTTATAAAGTTCTGTTCTAAACAAAGCCCTACCCGTGGGAGTTTTCAAGTGACAGATGTGACAAGAATGGCGGGGGACAGAAGAAACCTTAAAAAAGATCAGTGGTTGGCTCAATGCAGCCCACGCATGTCAAAGTCTGCCAATCAAATCTGCAAGATGAATTATAGCAAAATAATGCGATAAGCACACTATTAAAAAAAGGCAATCCTTTGCATCAAAATCCTTTGATTATACTGTAGTAGGTGAAATTAATTTAGTGGCTTTACGTAACAAAAATAGATGTCTAAATATTAGATGCAAAACAAGATTACAGACATTAATTAGACCCTCTAATATATTTACTGCACATTCTTTGTCCAGTGTCTGCCTTTAGTTCAAGGCACCAAACAGAAACCCATGAGCTATTTGAGATACCATGCAGTCATTACTTCGCCAAGGAGGTTATGTTTTCATCCATGTCCATGTGAGCAGGATTACACAAAAACATATTTCTATAAAACTTGGACAGAGGATGGGTCTCAGCCAAGAATAGACCCCATTATCTTTTGGTGCGAATCCGGATAAAGGGGTGGATCTATGATATTTTTCTCACTTTCTTTAACATTTCTCCAGGAATAATGCATGGATCTTGATGAAAAAAAAAGTATTACGGTGGCTGGTATGAGTGAGTACAAGAGGACACTGTTGGGTCTTGGCGGAGGTGTGCGCTCTACTGAGTGCCATTCTAGTTTTCTTTTGTTATCACTGAAAATGAACAAATTTAGCAATGCTGTAGGAGTGGAATAACTCAAAATGTGCACACACAAATGTGGCACCAACTGGATAATTTACCCAGACCAAATGGGTTGTTTTGACCCAGTGTTGGTGTTTTTAAATATTACTGTAGGGGTTATTTACCCAAGATAAAATGTGGTTATTTTGACCTAGTGTTTGAAACAAGAAGCTCAAATGTTACCTTAAAACTGTTACAAAGTAATTGTAAATTGTACAAAATGATGATTATTTGACATTCAAAATCACAAAGGATACACATTAACAGCAAAACTGTAAGTAACAAATAGTAACATGTCAGTTTAAAGAGTAAATTCGACTACAGTAGATTAAAGTACAGTAATATAAAAATAGTACTAACTCTGGGTCCAAAGAACCCATTGTCTTGGGGAATGAGTAAAGATAACTGAGTATTGCATTGCCTCTATTTTGCCCCAGTGACTTTTAGTGTGCACATACAAATGATCAATGGACTAATATATGCTAATCATGTGAAGAAATATAATGCTAAAACTAAATAGTAAATAGTTTAGCTTGTACATACAACAGAGATAATATGCCAATATCAGGCATTTTTCTTAAGTTATCTCATGACCTCAACCTTGCATACCACTATCTTCAGGACTCAGCACCATAGAAGGCTTTATGGCTTTTTTACAGCCTTTCATGCGGTTGTGTGGCATTTGAACTTTGGTTCAAAGCTTCTCTGAGCAGAACTTTCATCTAAGAAAAGAGTACCAGTCTTATCGTATTAAAGTGGATTGTGAAGGGCAAAGAAAGGTCAGCTAAGACCCCTCATACAGACTGTAAATTCACCTTCTTTGCTCAAATTAAATTCTGGTTTGACCACTGGAAAGAAGTCTTTTGACTCTAATGGGCAGGCTGGTAAATATGAGCTGACTGCATGATGTTTGCTCACATCATAGTCCAATAGATCTTGTTATGAAGTTCAAACACATTTCAACATTTAGTTTTTGCTGTCATCTGAAGCCCATACTGTTAAAGATTGCTTTAGGTAGTTTTATGAAGTGGGTGTTTTCTGAGTGAGCAATGAGATGTGTACTTCAACATACATACATGTGAGTGTAGCATTTACTGTGTGAAAATGAATGTTATGTAAAACAGTTTGAGTTTTTTTTTCTGTGTTTTTGTCAGCATTATGTGGCATTTAACAAAATACTGACAATAATATTACAGAGCACTGGAAACAGGCCAAATACACATGTGCTCATCTTTTTTGTGTGTGTCCAAAGCTGTAAGAAAATTGGCTTCAGCAGAATCCAGCCTGCACACAATGACTCAATGAGAGGCGATGGACCATTTGGCAACAGCAAAGGGTGGGTGTTTGATTTACCAGCAGCCAAGTCATCATTTTAAAAGGTTGAGCATTCATCTGCCACATGGGCTTTTATCGTCCCGCTTAACTCTGTATGTATATCCAAGCTTTATGTGAAGTAAAAGCAGTGTATATTCAAACTGCAACTTAAGAATCTTAATTCAAGCACAGTCTCTGATATCGAAATGAGGTTTACTTCATAGCAGAACAGGAAACTCTCTCTCCTCTCTGTTTTCTCTCCACCAGCGACATTATCTGCTTTTTTGGTCAGCAGTAACTTTTTTATAAAATCGCCCAAAAAACACACCTTATTTTCACCCGCTATTCCTTTATCATGACAGCAGGTGAGTGGACAAAACAAAACCAACATCCCCCGAATGACACCGCAACAACCAGGTGCACCTTTAAGTCGGTTTCTACTAACTGTAGAAAACAACGGAATAAGTAGGCCTACATTAAATAGGAAAGGTCGCATCACAATCAGTGCGTTTACAGGAGGGATGTAATACCAGAGAGGATCTCTCTCTGTCTGCAGAGCATGTGTGATTGACAGTAGACTGGAGGGGAAGAGCGGGAGCAGATTGTCAACTAGTTAATCAATCACGGATAGACGGATTAAAGAAAATAAAAGAATAAAATGCTAAAATGGGTCCCCAAATATACTTGCTTGGCTGTTGATATACCTGGGCGGACCGCCCAAGTAAAATGTATGTGTGGGAAATGCTGCCAGAGTAATTGTTTAGATCTGGGCATACGGCAAGGTTGCAACAATGAAGTCTGATTAAGCGGAAACCAAAAGCAGTTTGACAATCAGTCACGTGAACAAGCTAAGTTTAGCTAAATTATCTAAACTGCTTCACATGGAAGTGAAACCAGAAGTGAGCACCCAAAATGTACGTATGTGTTCCCCACAGCAGAGGAAACCTATGAATACAACTAGATAACAGATGGTAGGTCAACGTTCAACCAGGAAGTCTGTAAAGTGTCATGGGTGTTTAAAAGACAGTCTGGAGATTAATTTTATCAATTGTCTTTGTTCTTTTTCTTCCAAATAAGTTTGACCAAACATCTACTTGCCCTGCTCATGTTGTTTGTTGATGGACAAAACCAAGAAATTAAGATCCCAAGTTCTACTAAACTTGACTTTGAAAATTTCTGACTTTAGTGCCTCCCTCTGAAAGTGTGGAACAAGGTACTGCATCATACAGCAATGCACGACGCACTTTCAAAAAATATTAAGCTGTTTTTATGACCAAACCTTATCCCATTGGTTTACACTTTAAATTGATCCCTCCCTGAACCATGTCCTGCCCTACCATCCTTTTTCAAAAAGATTTACATCTAAAAATGGTACGATTAAATAAAATGTTGTCTCCAGGTTTTTCTTGTAAGTCACAGACAAATGGCTTACTGTGATCAAAATGTAATTTTTCATTGCCATTTAAAAAAAAAAAAAAAAAAAAAAAAAGGCTTTTTAATGGAGATCATGGTGCCTCATCTTCCATGAAGACTGATCAAATAGGGAGAGACATTGGGGTTTTGACCAGAGATTATAGGGGCTAATACATATAATATGAATATGGTGGGTTTTAAATATCCGTGAGTGGTTGTACTGCTAAATGTGTGTTAATGAGCAAGTGTGTATGTATTTGTGTTCTGTCTGCAAGAATCAAAAGCCTTTCTTAATCCAAACTACACTTCCTTTAATCCCAGTAAGTAATTTGTGAGTTCTGGGAAGTCAGTTGTTATGCAGGGAAATAAAACAAAGTCAGCAGCTTTACACAACACAGTTGGGCGTTACAGCACGATGGCAGCAATGCGTCACAGAAACATTAAACTTTGCGTACCTGAGTGCTGTATTCTGTACTGTATTTGTGTCTTATGTGTGGGTGTTTTGATCTGTATTTTGACGTCATGATTTAGGCCTCATGTGAACTCGTGTCTGTGAACACCCACTGAAGCACATAAGAGCCTGGCCAACAGCCAGAGGAAAGTCTGAGAGCTGACTATTAACACACTGCTGGCATTACTGAAAGAAAAAACTTAACACCTGTTTAGTAAATACTTAAAGGAAGGATATTCAAATACAACCTTGTGTAAAAGAAAAACAACCCTGCTGTGAAAAACATGAATAATTGATAATCTGCTAATCCTTTTTTACTACTAAATTGAAAACAGTACAAAGTCAGTGTTTCCCATACATAGACATTAATTGGGCAGTCCGTCCTGGTATATTAAAGGTGTAATACGTAAGAAATGTTGTTTAAAATGTTCACCAAAAAAAACACAAAAAAAAACTGTACAAACTTGATGTGAACTGGTTGTTGCGATGTCTCAAAAACATTAGTTCGTGTTGGTTTGGATCAGCTACATAATTAACAACAAGCTTCCTCTACACGTGGCTCACCTACTGTTATGACAACAGAATCACAGGTGAAAATATCCTACATAGTCCAACTGTGTTGAATCGCAATCGCATAAAGAGGTAGGTAGGCTTTCTTTAATAAAGCTTGGGAAATATCACATTTAATCAGTCATTAAGCGAACACATCATGCCGTATGCTTCAAGTCAATTTTGATAAACCAACACCACTATGTTTCCCGAACCTTGACTGATTGTTTTGAGTTCCTTAACATAACTATGAAAAGCAATAATTCTACTTTACTTGTTACACGCAGATATTGTATTGTATTGTAAGAGTTAATATTGTAAAAAATAAAAAAATCAGGTGTGGTTAAGTTTCTCTCAAAACGTATCTGTTGTTGAAAATTACTAGTGCTGTAAGACAAACGTTTTAGTCAAGCTGGTTGAGTATCAAAGCTGACCTATCAAAATAAATTGTGACAAAACATCAAATTGTTACAGCCCTTAAAAAAATTAAGTATGCAGCTCTATAAATATATTTACCAAGAATAACACAAGTCACCAAATATGCATGAAACCTGAAAACGCATATATGGCCAATTAAAACTACCCTAACCCTAACCCATAACCCTAATCTTTTGATGGCTCGCTCTCTTAATTAGCAGAAAAAGAAAAATGTGCAGCGAGGGACAGGAGGTCAAACAGAAGCAAATGAAGTGACGCTAAAAATGCGAGCTCACTGTAACGTTGTCACCACCGCAGGATCACATAATTAAGTATTTAATGGACTAACTAATGACTGTAGTAATGTCTTTCATTTTAGGCCTCAACTGGCAGTCCGGAGAAGAGTTTGATAACACCCTATGGAGAAGGAAAGTGTCTTTTGAAATCTGCTGGAACAAACCTATTATTTCAAACCACAGGAACCAGTCACGGAGGGCCTGTGCTGCCAGAGGCACAAATGTTTGACATGCTTACAGTGCATTTCTGTAGGTAGGGCCTTCCTCCAATGGAAAATGTGTATTATGATTAACATTTAAACAGTATTCAAGCTCTTATTCATTCAAGTTTATGGTTTACATCTTAATTGTCTAGCATCTCAAAATACTGTATTGTGAGCCTTTGATCCTGCACTTTGCCTTCTTAGGGGTATTTTTTATTCTTCAGTTCAACAGGTGTTGTGACATATCGTTAGATGGTTTTCTTGCAATGTATCGATTATCACAGGATCACTGTATCATGATACTATCGATATTGTGGGCGACACATTGTGAATCATATTGTTTTCTTGAGTTACAGAAAAGAAGTACAGAAAAAAATACTGACAGTGTGTAAAATCAAGGTAAAGCACCATTACTGGAATGCAAAACATAACATTTGACGGACTTTATCTGTAAAAAACTTATATTACAACAAACCCTAAAACTTTTTTGCAGGAAACGTAGGGAGTACATTATCCGAAATCATCACAGTGAAGCAACATGTAGTTCTCATTTGCATAAACAGCTGGGGATGCCACTGCTGCACCCAGATAATATGCCTGTGTTATTCTCTGTTATACTTGATTAGCAAAGCCAGCAGAGTGAAGCAGCTCTATCAAACATTCAACACGCTACCGCACAGCAACTCAAGTCTGTTAAAATGCAACTGACAGTTAGATATTTGAAATTACAGAAACCTTGGTGTGTAATCAAAGTTCAGTGGCCTGACACGAAACAACCCAGCTGCACTAATTGACCTCACTGAGCTTCAGCTCCTGCCACTCCAGCAATTCACATGGGGAAATGATAAACATACTCCTATAGAACATTTTCTTCTCTCTATAGTTTACATACTACAGTATGACATCTTGTCCTTGTACCATATGTGTCGGTGTGTACACTGAATGCACTCACAGTATGTCACTCCATTATTAAAACAAATTCCTGCAGATTGATTTTAATGAGTGTTTTTGAGAGCTCTTAAACACAAGAGTTAAAACCAAACACCATAAAACAAAATAAACAGAACTGCATCTCTAATCTCACATACAAATCCCCTCCTTGATTTCTCTTGCCCATACCTACAGTACTGGCTCTCCTGTCAAAACTGCTCTCCCATGACATGTGCCACTCATGGAATATAATCCCTAACGCGCAGTGGTGCATGATTTTTCTAATCCAAGAGATTAAATTATGAATTCCATGGCCAGCGCAGGTCTACAGCAAACACACAGAGAGGGGAATTGTATGTGGACATAAGTGTCTTCAAGTTAAGTCTTGTTGTCAATATTTGTTGCCTTAAAGGTGTAATTTGTAGAATATGGCCGGAATTCGAAGGTAGCTCCAAAAATACAGGGGGCAGCATAGAGTAACCAACAACTGCTGCTCTCTGCGAGCTATCCTTGGCTGTAGCTAGCTACTGTAAGCTAACCACCTCATGGCGCAGTTAGCCGTGGAACCAGTGGCGCTCGAGATTGTCTGGACCGGGGCATTTCAACATGTTACAGGAAGAGAAAATAAGTGGATTTTGACTTAGACCTACTCAAAAAATGCTTTTAGATAACATATTTTTCAAATACCCTAAAATAGCAGAATTCACATAGGGACGCAAGAATTAAACTCTGAATTTTTTATTTCACTGTGCATGTCAAGGTGGGTTTTGGTGAGCAAAACCAAAACAATAGCTCCAAAGAGTACCTTAATTTATCCAAAATAGTGATTTAAAATATTTTCTCGGGTCTCCCGTGTTCTTGGTCAATTTGGTTTGGACATGTTTTGTCAGTTCAGTCAGTGCTCTCCATCGTGTTTCCAGTTCATAACGACGTCATTAAATGCCAGTAATTCACTTGCAACAATCTAATAAGGTGAAACCAGATTTTCAAAGGTCGTTGAATTCCCATGTCAGATGAGTCATGCAGGCTAGAGATTAAAAAAAAAAAAGGCTTTCTGTCTGTCCCTTTCAGCCACAAAACTCACACACATACAGAAGACATACACACACTAACATAAAGTTGTGAAGCTGCAGGCAGCGGTAGAATTTGTAAAAGCAATTTTGAAAGCACACGTTTCACTGCTTAAATCCCTGTAATTGGCTTCATGAATCAAAGTCATAAAAGGTCTGGGGTTCATTCGCCCCAAACTTCCACCACAGTGTTCTTGATGAAGCCACTTAACCCCAAGCTGCTTCATTAATGCTGCACAGTGGCCAACAATAAAACAAAACTGTGAAAATATCAGGCAGCTACCCAAAGTCAAATGTGTGCAATGACATGAATGTTAAATAAGGTGCTGCTGAAAACAGAATATTCAGACTTGGTAAATCCCAAAACTAATTGGGTTAAAAAGCAGCTCCCCTTTCACAAATAGAAACATACTCACATTCTACAATTAGATCTAATTGCTGTGCAACACTTAATACGTCTTAATGATCTAAGAATAGTGATCAACACAGGAACTCTCTGGTTTCATAATCAGATGTTATTTTTAGGAAGCTTTCCAGCACTGATTATCTATCACCGCACCGGATGCCAGCAACAGGTGTCATTGTTGCCAAATGCTACTGCTTGGCTAATGATTTTTATATGGATTATTTCCAACCTGACAGGCCCATGTGGGCACAACAAACTCAAATCTTTGAACAATAACAACCAATCTGACCAATCAACTAATCTGCATGTGGGAAAAACTTTTCTCGTCTTGTAAAGTGATTTAAAAACAAAATTAGAGCTGAAGACTTGGGAGTAAATGAGGCAAAGAAACAATTAGAACAATGTGACCAAAGCCATCACAGAGGCAGATAGAGGAAGGTGGCTCACAGTGGTGGCTGACAACATGAGAGGACATTCATTGATATGTATTTGTGCAGGTTGCAATCAGATGTCATTTCCTCAGCTGATCGTAGATTAGATTAAATTAAATCCAATTGTGCACTACAAAAAGACTATTTCTGTAGCAGGCAGTAGGATACATCAGAAGTAGTGAGTTACAAGTAAAAATGGAGCACATAAACTATTGATGAAAGCTGAAATGCATGATTATTTTTTCGAATAATGTATCGTAATCATATTCTGCTCTGAATACTCTGAGGCTGTGATAATAAAACTGTGAAGACTTCTCTGCGAACAGAGAGGGAAACACTACTACAGACCACGAAGATGTCAGCAATCCTTTGTGACATGTCTAAAGACTTATTGCTTGATCAAATTGCCATCAGGAGGCATGTGTAAGTGCACTGACTGGAGAATCAACCTAATGTAAATGTTTTTGATGGTGGGGAAAAATGGAAGAACCTGGAGGAAACCCATGCAAGCACAGGGAGAACATGCAAGCTCAGCACTGAAATGGCTTGCCCCAGCAGGATTTGAACCCAAGACCTTCTCTCTGTAAGGGAACAACCACTGCACCACCGTGCTGACCTTACCAAAATAATTTTTGCTCTATTGTTACAAAAATACTAAAATTGTAACTGGATTACCCAGTGTTTTAACTTTAAAATAATATACAGTAAGTAATAACATTAATGCAAGTAAAAACATGGTTCTTACACTTAAAGAACTGAATAAAAAGACACAACTCAGAATACACAGGAATATTGTATGGAAGACTGAAATTATTTTTCTGTGTTTGGAATGATGGTACCTTGTGAGGACGGATTGATGATTGCTCCCAATAGTGTGACACAGACAACTCCCTAAAGTTACTCGTCTAAAGAAAATGGAGGATAACTTTGGAAATGCTGTCAAAAGAGTGGACCCCCTTCGAGGGCTAACAGGTGCCTGGTGGCCTTGCAGCAGTCACTAGAGACACAAACTGGGTCTACCATTTATTAGCATGTGCAATCCCAACACCTTTAACTGCATTCCTCACCGTCACATTGGGTAATAAAGGCCTTCTTTTTCAACCCAGTCCCACAGGTATAGATATCCCAGTTGTTCTTCTTTTTCACTTGTGGGACTCACCTCCCTTATTTTTCTTGATCTTCCTGTGGAGAAACCAAGTCATTTCTTCCAGCCTGGAAATTTCATGGAGGTTTTCTCCGGAGAAACCCATCTTGCTGCTGCTGATGTCTTTGACCTGCTGATGGATGTTCTCCAGAATCTGCTGAGGGAGTCCCTCTTCTTTCGCTTCCTCTGACTTCCCTAACATTTAAGGCCTCGTCAGAATTGGCATATGATAATGCATTTCATTGTTTTCGCTGAGTTTCTGGAAGTCCTAGAGGAGGGAATCGTTGGCTCGACAGAAGGACTCAAAAGCCCCAATGGTGATAGTCTGCAGTTGACAATTCATTTTCACCATCAGTAAAAAGCCTTTTTCTGTTGTTTAACAAAAAACTTACTGTCATTGATAAATCCTGTGTATCTTACTTTACTGGCCTATACATTAAGAAAGGTTTACTGTATTTTATATATCATGTATAAATTAGAATTGCCACCACGGTTGTATGGCTCCGCCAGTCAGGTAGCAGTCATGTCCGTCCAGACTCATGTATTGAAGACTTTGAAGGAATTTAGTAAAAGGTATTAAGTGTAGTTCTTAATGAAACTGAAGTTATTTTGTCAAAATTAGCATATGACTTCTTGAGTTATAGCTAAAAATATGTTTTGAGAGGTCACAGTGACCTTGATCTTTCACCTTTGACCAACAAAATTCTATTCATTCAGTTCATCCGTGAGTCCAAGTGGACATTTGTGCCATATTTTAAGAAATTACCTTCAGGGGTTCCTGAGATATTGCTTTTATAAGAATGGGACACACACAGATCAGTGCTCTCCAAGATGTCACTTTAGCTTACTTGTGTTGTTACATGTGTGAGGAGTAAAGCTTACGTATGTGTCCTAGAGAGCTGGAGGCTTTTGCACCCTCTCAACATCGGACTAGAATGCGTCTTTCAATTGGATTTCAATCAGCCTTAAATACTAAATACACTCAGCTTTTTATAACACTTGGGGTTATGAATGAATAAAATGTGAAAATAAAAAATAAGTTCGTCGGGACTTTAGTGATAGTTTTAGATAGCAGCACCTGCCTTGTTGTCGCTGAATGACTTTTTCCAGCCATAACAACAAAAACAGGACAGAGAATCCTGATCATTCAGCATTTCATCTGATGTTTGAAAGTGCAGAAAGTGGCAACTTTGTAAGTGCTGGCTCCAAATGGCAGCTGCTTAACAAATGTTGCCCTTGAGTTGTATTTTCAAAGAACTCAATATAATTACATTTCGTAATTTGGTCAATGTGTGTGACATTCAAAAGGGCAGAGTGAGGCAAAGAGTCTAGAAAATAAGGTGAATCTAAGCAGTCTAAACACAGGGTTGATGATACTAATTTCTAAATAGGCTGATCTACAGCTAAGATGTACAAAATAACAACCATGGCAGAAGAATATATGAGACATAAGATGCTCAGTGTTTAGTGGGACTCCTTTTGCCATAATCGAATTTGACTGTCCTTTCATGGCTGACTTAAGTATGTTTGTTATCACATGTAGAAGACAAATAAAGATCCAGAAGCCCTGACAAGTGCAGATGTGGAGGTTATTGATGTATAGAGAGGGGGCTGGGCCCATATAACCTTTAACTGTACTTACCGTAAAGGTGGTCACATCCCTGAAGCAAAACGATAGCGTAGGTGACTTTTGAATAGTAAAATACACAAAAAAACGAACACACACACAGGTCAGCGAGCTAACTCAATGAAATAGGAAAGGGAGATAAAATAACGCTTTCAATTAGATTATCTTTTGACTCTAAGCCAGAGCACCAACATAATGCCCTGGGTCTATCAGAGATTATTACAGCAGTAATCCAGACATTGTGATATGCCTATTATTGCTGCCTCAGTGTTACTTTGACAATGGGAGCAGGTGTACCAACACACAAACAAAGGCTGTATCCCAAATATTGTGTCCTACCCTCTTAAGCTGCATTACCTTGGCGGTGTTATGGGGAAAAAGATATGCTAAATGGAACCACATGTAGAGATAATTCTGCTGAATTCTGAAACACAAAGGACCTTTAGAAATAAACAAAGAGAGGGAGGGGACATGATATCACAACTATCTGTGTCCTTGTCCGCGTCACACACACACACACACACACACAAGCATACCGATCGATAGATAAACACTGAAAAGTGGTGCACTGTGGTGAGTGAGGTCATCACCGGGCTGTCCTTCAACCCCTGGACAAACAAGGACATCTGAGTGCACTTTGTTTGGTAACAGGCCACCTCTCACAACACATAGGGAAGGACTTGCAACCGCCACCTTTATTCGAAATGAGCCCTTATTCACTCCTGTTGAAGTGCCTCGTATATGGGTTTCTCACTGTTTCAACAACCATAACGGTCCTTGCTGAAATATGAAATACCAAATTTATGCTGAACTTTCTGACAGAATCCATTGCAAAGCCCATTAAAAGATCCTTTTGAGCTGATAATTTGTCCTTGGGCATTATGTACACAACAGGAAAGGGTTAAACACAAATCCTGTTATAAGCTCTCAACTCAACTTGGCCAGCACCACAAAGAAGAGGGAAATGAGGTAGAACAATAAAGTTACTGTTTCCTAGCTGATAAACTAGAGGGAGAGTACAAATTAGAACATAAATAATTAATAGAGTAGTTTAATAATTTACTTTGTAAATCAATCTATTTTCCTCTTACATTTATAATTTCACTCCTGTATATTTCAATGTCATCTTTGCCTTTTTACTTGATTATAATACATATTTAATTATTCATCTATTTATCATTTATCTTCACTTAATGAGATTTAAATGCCTGAGCTCCAGTGAAACTGTGAGTTTTTTTTTTCTTGGTTAAGTTGCTTTGTTGCAGCAAAATGTCTGATGAAAGACACCCTAAAAAAATACCAACTTTAACACTTATAAATGGATTTTAATGATGTATCTTGATTTTGTGGATACATGCACTGCTCATTTGTAGCTGGCCCAACACAGACAACAAGAGATTAAAATGACTACATAAATACTGTTTATATGAGCCAAAAAGAGCAATAAAGTGACTGAAAATAAAGTATATTCAAAGCAGCAGCATCTTTGACCCATGTTTCACCACTTTAAAAAAATCTATTAGTATGCAAAGATGAGTTGTACCACTTTCTTTTCAGATGACTTTACTCTAATTGAGACCTGCCAATCAGGTGTGCATTGGAGTTTGCACTGTATATTCTCTTTAGATTTATTCAGTAATGACAGAGGGAGATATCCATCCCTAAATTTTCCTCAAGAAAATACAGTGCAATGCAGAGCAATACATTTCACGCTTGGGCTATTAAAGGATTTTTTCTGGCCCTGGTATAGTCTTGCTCTTGTACAGCTGTGGGTTATAAATGTGCCGTTAAAGGCAGCTCTGAGTTCAGGTCTATTCTCTAGAGGCGTCACACCACAAACAGAGGTAAATAACTATAAAAAAGGCAGGAACAAAAAGTAGACAAACCACAAAAGTAATTCTTGACATTTACTGTGGGCCAAGACAATGCCTACAGTATCATAACTCCCTGCTTGCAAAAGACTGTAAAAACACTTTGGAAGATGTTCCATCCATTCCAAACTTTACCCAAAATTGTAATTTAAGGATTAAATGGCACCAAAAATTTATATTTATAAATTTATATTTTCTTTGGGTATTTTTGGTGACCTATTTTGGCATTTTTTCATTTATTCTTATATGTTTTGTAGAAGCTTGTTAGTGCACCTGGTTGTTGTGATGTCATTTGATGACACATTGGTTTTGAGCAGAGTCGGGGTAAAAACAATATCCAAAACGCAAGGTGTGTTTTTTAGGGCATCTTTATCAAACATGCTGCTGATGAAGAAAGACAACAGAGCGGACACAGACAAGGAAAGAGAAACAGAAAGGCGAGGCAAGTCAGTGAGTGTATACTAAGGTGGACAGTTAAAGTAAGACTCTATGAAGGCAAAATGTTAAAGCAATTCTGAAAAAGATAGTTGATTTTTAAGTCTTATTTTCAGGTTGTCGATTGGTAAATTATACAGGATTTAATAAGCCCTCCTTCAGTGGCTTTTGATCAGTGTAAGCACCGACACTTTAAGCTATACCATGTTTTGCTCTGTTTGCACTTTACTAAAGTTTAACATTAACATTTTGTTTTTACAGCTGATAAGAAGCTGATTGCTCTAATTAAAGTCCATTTTCCATCAACAGGATGCTTTTACCTTTTACCTGCTATTTTATCTTTCCAAATGTTTACATGCCACAAAGAAGTAGAGGAAAAAGTAATTCCACCAAAACTAAACTGTCCCTTTAAGCAATCTATAAAGGCCAAATGTCTCCATCAAATACAAGAAAAACTAAACTAACTTGCTAAACTTAGCATTCATTTTATGACTCAATTAAGCTTCATTATGTTCAGCAGGAGCAAACAGTAGCATGGAGATGAGATGGATTGCTGAGACTCCATCTTTGTGTCTTTGCTTTTTCCCTGGAAGGCCACCTATTTACCTCTGATTGTCAGACTGAGAAAGGAGGTATCAGTTAGACAAAACCAGGTCTTAAATTCTTTAAAACACCTGTCTTAATGTCAGTCAGTTTTATGACATAATCAATTTAACAAAATAGCCTATTTCTGTATCTATGGGTGTGCAAATAGGATTGCACATGTGGAACACAATAACAGAAGTAATAGCACATCATATTGTTAACTGGCCCCATTCACTCTGTGGGATACAAATGGAGATATATAATGACTCTCTCTGCACCAAATCAGTATTTGTCACAGTGCAATTCTTTTTTATAGGTCCAGTGACTGAGGACCCCTATGGTACCAATACCATTCCACTACTTGTTACTGACACTTTATTTTAACCCCCACTATGTAGCATCCTTTGGCAGTTTATAAACAACTGCTTGGTTATAGTACATTACACTCGTTATCACACTACAGTGTAATGTATAGTTAGATTTAAGTTTCACGTAGATACAAAGGTATCAATGGGAATGTCAGCTGAACAGTAACAGTACAGAAATGCCAAACTAGTTCTGTGTCAACATTACAGGGGTTGTCCTCTACTGAGCACTAACAAGTTTAATTTTACATTGTTAAATGTTCCACTCAGTGTGTTTCTTGGCCACAATTCTATTAAAACTCAAATCTAAGGGATTTGTATGGTTTGTTTGGTTAACTTTGTGTTTATCTTCAAAGAAAAGTGACTGTTGGCAGGGTTAGGTTGGATTTTATAACATCCCAAATATTGCTGATTTTTAAGGTATTTGACTCAAAAGTCCAGTATTGGTCCCTAACCCTATAGAAGTGGTAAGGTTGTACTTGATTTATCATTTTTTTTAAAGATACATGATGTGACTGAAAGTTCTGAAATACATCTTCTAAGTGGACCTGAGTTGAGATCTTCTTTTGTCAAACTTCTATTTCCAAGATCACAAATGAACCTTCAAGTTCAACATGTCTTCCAAGAGTTTTTGACTAATTCACAAACAGTTCTAAGAGAAGGGAACTTAGTGTTGTTGGCAAATACATTAATAAACACTTCAGTGTTTATACTGCATATAATTGCTGAGTAGTGGGGGTTAAACTGTTATACTTAAATAAATACATTAAAGACATTTTAAAGCCATCAAAAGCTCTTGATGCACCAATAAATCTGAGCTTCATTACTATTCTAAAATTGTATATACTGTGCCTGCAGTTGTACTAGATTTTAAAAATTCAGCTTTTCAAGCAACATAATGGTCCAAAAGTTGCAATCATTTTCCATTTGAAAAAATCATCTGTATCTAATTTTGCAGAATTCATACATTGTATTTCATTATTATTATTTATAAAAAAAAGTAAGAGCCTCCAGCATGGCGAGATCTAATCATTTCAATATCATGTTGTGATGCATCATACTGTAACTCTCCAGCTTACTTTGTTCAATAATTCAAGAGAGGAATTAAAAACACTCTGAAACTTGGCAGGAGAGCTAAAACCTACTGTGTTAACATATTGGCCAGGACTTGGATTTAACGTGACAGAGGAAGTGTACAGTATGTGTGACTGATGCACTTGAGGCTTACAGTATGAAATCTTTATGAATCTAAATGTGTAACAGTGAACCCGTGTACTCAATGTTTATTTTCTAGAAAGGATGTTTAGTCCAGCATGTCCAAGCGTTAAAAAAGCTGTGACAGAAAACAGAGACTTAACTGCGTCAATGCAGTGATACCCAGCATTCCTCTTAGATTAACATGCAACAAAACACTGGTAGGTTCGGTCGGTTTATTCACATCTTCACACATTTATACACAAACAGCAGCAGACTAGTGAAGTGTTTATTAATCTTTCCGTGTTTGACAAAAGAGCTTTCAACCAAGTGACAAACAGCATGTTTCACTTTACGATGCCAAATCCTTCACTGTCCACTGTTTACATAACAGCTAAGCAGCAACAAGCTGCAAAGCATCACATCACCAATCAAGCCATTATCTATTTGGCTACCAGCCAACAGAGGCTGAATGCTTAATAAAAAATACAGTTCACTTACTGCTTTTAATTTACTGTTTTGATTTACATGAATGACACACCACCCACCGCCTACTAGTCCAGAAAACATGCCTACACACATAAAACAAAGCCTTCACATCCAGTGTCTACCATGATGTACTGCATAAGGACATGTCTGTTCAAGTGTCACCAGGTCTCCTAAAAATTACTTTTACCGGTATATACAACTAATTTGCAACAGCTTATACGTTTTGGGGGACACATAATTCCATTAACATAATGAGAAATGCTTTAAGTATCTGGCAAATTGCAGGAATGTTAATACTGAGGCATCAGTGAAATGTACACTGACAATATTTCATTTGTTCTCTACCGAATTATCTGATCTTGCAATACAATATATAATTCTAGTAACCATAGAATTATTTAACTTTTTTATGGTTATGTTTAGGCAGTGGTAGCACTTGGTTAGGGTAAGGGAAAGATTATGGAAAGAGAAAGTCTGGGTCTTATCACTGTTTTTCATCGAGCAAAACAACTGTCATTTATTTTCATTTGTTGAGAGCGGGTCTGTTTGAAATATGTCAGGGAGTAGTTCTATTCAGTATATGGGAGTTATGGACAAGGAAGGAGCTGTTAGATGAAGAGCTGCAGGCGACAGGGCAGCACACCTCCAACTTCTTAGTGAGATAATTGCTTTTCCCTCATTAACTTTATCAGACTCCCTATAAGCATTGGGTTTAAATCCGACGTATTACCAAATAGGTCAATTTAACAGCAAAACCTCTCGTCAGTCAGCTCTCCTAACTCTTGTGAAGTGAAATGTTACTCTTGTTACCCTGTGCTGCGGCTCTGCTGCCGGCCTCACTGCTGCATCGACAAAGTACTGATTTTTACAAAAGCAAAACAACGGTGGAGGTGGCTGGCAGGTAATGTCATCGGTGTACACCCGACCACCGTGTAACACCAGGAACACCAACTACTGCGGCAGGTCTACTGGACACACACATTCTCCTACTCCTACCTCCACAGCACTGCAAAGCTCAGTATACAAAAACATTGCCTGTATCAATCTAATGCATTCTTTCTGGCTTTATCGAGCTGCTTCATAGCAAGACAGTCCATTTTGTAAACATGGTCTTTCACATTGGTTATGACAGAGAATGAGGGCCACAGAAGGTATTTGAATACACTATATGTGAGGTCTGCGACTCCAACTGGGACCAAAATGACTAGGTTAGCTGGAGATGAATGAGGTGAGGTGATAGATCGCTGAATGGAAAGAAAAACAGACGCAGCACTCAAACACACATACACAGATGGCTGCTGGGCATCACACATGAGTACACACATTCAGCATACAAAACACTAGAGGATGGGCAACAGCCTCATTCTCACACGGTGTGACCAAATATTTTCTCTCCATCTGAAATACACAAACAGACACTAAATAATAGCAACGCATTACTGCTCTATCTCTCATCTACCTGCCTCCGTCCTGGGGTAATACCCTTTGGACAAACAGCCAGCAGGAACCAGGGTAGAGGTGGGTTGGAGGAAGGGGGGATATAAACAACCAGATTAAGGAGACAATCTGCACCATAAATCTGCAATATTATCTGCTGCAGGCAGCAGGAAGGGGAAGCCTTGTGAGCGTGGCTGGCACTAAGAAAGCCTGTGACGTGTATGTTCTCATCTCCGCCGTAGTCTTAACTTAGGAGAAAAGCCTATCATTTAGGCTTTGTAATCAATCTTCAGAATTGCAATACACTTAGCTCAATAATGTCCTCCTGAGGTAGCCAAAGAGGGAGAAAATAATCAGTGTGGAAGCCCTTTGCCGCAGGATGAAAATGCAGCACTTGTGCATATACTATACCTCTTGTGATGTCACTTTAAGATAGACGGGGGAAAAAAATCGATTTGAGAGTGATTTGCCTTATTGTGTGCAGCTATTGAGGGGTATTGTTTAGCCTGAATGGAAAATGCATTTCACATCAGCATGTATGTGTGGCTGTTTGTCCACACATGTTGTATATGTCTGTGGAAGAGTTGCATGTGTGCAGGTTTTGTATATCAGAGAATGTGTATCTTCTCTGATTTTAGTTTGCGAATGTGTACTCATGCACAAACTGAAGGGTGTCTCTCAGCACCTGCGTAGTTTAGAAAACTGTGACGCGGAGTGAATCATGCTAACTGAGGCGGTTACCTCTCTAAAGAAAGGAGCACCTGATGCAGAGCCAAGGAGGAGAAAAGGGGAAAAAGAGAAAAAAAAGATCTTTTGAAGGCTATGTAATTAGCCCAAGCTTGGAGATTCATTTGAGCCGGGCAATTACCCCTCTAATCATCAGGTAGTATAGGAGAGAGGAGGAGATGGGGAGAATGGAAGAAAAAGGAGGGAAGTGGAGATTGGAGGGAGAAAAAAACAGCTAGAAGGGCATAATCAAAAGTGTATGTGTGCTGGAAACAAATAGGTAGGAAATAAAAATACAAAATCACTAGAATCAATAGATTTACTGCTGCATTGGGCTGTATAACACACAGGATGTGGACTTGAACAGGGACAGGCATGGTAACACAGCCCAAAGCCAGCCACTACTCAACACCACACCTAGAAAACAATTACAGAAGAAAAAGTTAGTCATTAATGGCTGAAATTGTGGTCTCAATCTCTCTCAGACTGAGATTAGGAACAGATGTCTCTGCAAAATGTCATAACAGCTCCACTGACCAAGC
Organism: Pagrus major; assembly: GCF_040436345.1. Taxonomy (NCBI): domain Eukaryota; kingdom Metazoa; phylum Chordata; class Actinopteri; order Spariformes; family Sparidae; genus Pagrus; species Pagrus major. The sequence continues at coordinate 18,688,007 of NC_133235.1, read as the reverse complement.
TATTGTAGATGCTTCTGGCTAAAATACTCACCTGTACAGGCTTTACAGCAGCAGAACAATGAAGTCACAAACAACCCTTTGGAAATGACCATATTTCCATATATGAATATTAAGTGAAGTAATCAGTTATAACTGGTAATGATACTACTTTTTCTACACCATGCAATACTTTGTTGCATGCAAATCATAAGCAATTTCTTTAAATGATAGTTTGTTTCCTTGCATTGACAAAAGACTAAGTCCTCGAAGACTTCTGTCATATGTAATGTAACGTGTTCACTGTCATCGTGTCAAGTCTGCGAGGGCATGAGACTGCAAGGCAATTTTAGCTGCTGACAGACAGGCCTAAAAACTGCAATATTAAAATGCATTTGGATTCCCTCTATAGCCAGCCAAGAAATTACTTACACATTCATAATAAGGTCTTTTTTTCCAATTGGAAAAACTAGTTGGTCACAATCATATTGCAATAAATTGTGGGTAATTATATCAGTGAAATCAGCAAATTCTGTGAGTCTGCAAGAGCAGGGAGGTCTAGATATTTGGATGCAGGCAACGAGAGAGAGAGATAGACTTCCTGATTTAACTATCGCTTAATTTCATATAGAAGAACATTTAATAGTATAACTGATGTTTTTCTGCTGTTGGTTTTGTGTATATTACTGGAAGATGTCTTTTTATATTGTCTTTATAATCCCATGTGCTATGAGCTGAATGTTTACAAACAACTACAAACAACTACCTTCCTAAATACTTTTATGATAACTACAAATACTAAAACTATAATATAATAAGTAACTGGTAAACTTTTGACGTTTTTTGCAATAACCAGTACTCGTGTGTGAGATTTGTAGTATGAATCAGTATTAAAAAAAAGAGTTGTGCCCTAAGTGAGCGTGAAGTCACATCTGCGCTTCTAATTACTATTTTTAATTGATTAACAGCATGCATCATCTTTATGTCTTAATTCATTATCTGAGCATATAATCATCTTTATCGCCTGCTTTGATTTCTTGTGCTTACTGCTCAAGAGATGATTATTTGTTTGTTTTACAAGAAGTGATTGTATTTGTTCTGTAGCCAGCTAACACAAGTGTGAAACCAGTACTGCACTGTTGCCCCAAATGAATCATCTCCAATAAATAGCCCAATAGCTCGGGTGACTGACAAATGGCCCCAAACCACTGAAAAGAGAGACAGAGAGGCTCGGGTAATGGCATCTAATGGGCTGTTCTTGAAAGGCAGCCAATGCCTGGAAGATCTGCTCCCTGATTACTGACATTAACCAAAGAGTTCAATTTTCCCTCATGACTCTCAGCCTGACAATATCTGTCCTCCTATCCATTTCTCTTGCTCTTTTTTCATCGCTCTGTCAATGTGGTGATTTTTCTCATTCACTGTTTCCTTTGTTGACATTTTTATGCAAATATTATTTCCAAGAATGAAATTACTGCCATGCTGTACTACATGGACCAACAGCTACCTATGTATTATCCCCAAACAAACAGAAACACTGCAACACAAAATGTCGGTCCTGCCCAAACAAACAAATTAACAAACACAGATTGAGTGTCTGAAGACTGGAGCAAAGTGGACGAGACCAGGCTGTAGATGCCTGAGTCATTACTGCCTCTGAAAACATGTACTGCAGCCCTGCAAAGCTTCCAAGACTGCGATCCCAACAAACACAGCATCCCTGGGAGCAGGAAAGGAGACACAAAAACTCTCACATAAACACACGGCAAGGGAGTTGGCAACTGGGCAGACTACACAAGGCCATTTAAGGCTGGAGGCTTGCCTGGATCAGATGGCAGAACACTTAAAGCTTTTTAAAGCTGAGCTACAAGGAGTGACCACTGTGGCATATTTACAGGCTTAAGTGAAAGTCTGTTTCATTAAGTGCAGTATTCAGGCACCTGTCAGGGGGCACAAAGACATACACAAACCAACTACTTGTTGCTTTGTCTGTGAATAATCACTGTAAGTAGTGGTGCTTTGGTGATCAGTGGCTTTGCCAATTGAGCAGAGATTTGTCAAAGATGTTTTGAATAAACCATTTGCTGAAACAATCTCCACAGGTTGAAGGAGTAGGAGCAATACTCACGTTTCCCCAACCTACACAGTAGTTCCTTAAATTGTTTTAACACATTTTATTCAACATACATACAAAAAATAGAGGCATATAAACTTTTTATATTATGGCAAAAACAGTAGCTATAAACAAGGCAAATACGCACAGAAATGTAAAAAGCAAAATGATAAATGTTAGTGCTACAGTTTCATTCTAGATTTCAAAAGAGTGAGATTAAAAGAGAAATAGCTATAAAAAACAGCAGCCAGTCACTAAAAGCTTCTTAGCCTTTATAAAAAACTAAAACAAAAGCAGAAGAGCAAGAAATGTCTTAAAAATGTGTTTTTCTGCTCAAACATGCTGCAACTACTTGCATGTCTGGCTACCTAGCTTACTATCTATGGTAGTAATCTTACCTGAAGTAGCATTTCATTATTTTGTTGTTACATTCAACAAAAAGCACTGTTTATGGCCGAGTCTTAGTAGATAAAAGCGTAGGTATCGTACATTGTCTGGGATTCTGGTGAGTGGTAATAACTTGTCTGGGTTGTATTTTCCAGATCCATAGCATTAGTTCAAGTCCCCCCAACAAATTTTCTGTGAATCTTATTTTGCAAAATGAGGACTGGTATTCCACACAACTATAAATACAATCCTGGTAGTCAAACACTGATATTATATTTTTTTTTTTTGTTCACCAAAAAGTAGTCAAATTTAAATGTACTGAGTCTAACGATACAGAACCTAGCATATAAAAAGCTGACAAAGTGTAAGTTCTTAGACCGGTTAATGTAACTCATTCCCCAAGGTGATTAAAACTCCCAAAATACATAGAACATGACCACAACAAGGGTCACAACAAGTTTGAATATCTGTAGGTGGAATGATCTTCCAAGGCTCCAGAAAAACAAAGAATAATTACTGCCCTTCCTGCAAATGCCATATAGAACAGGAAAAGGCTACTTTGTACAAACATAATTTTCTTATTAATAAATAAAATATAAAATAATAAAATTATCTGCAATTAAGTTTAAGGGTCAACAAAAAGAGTGCAAAAAAATGAAAAGTGGACTTATTTGCACGCAAACAGTGACACCGCACAAACAGAACAAAAAACAGATTTTGAGTGTCAGAAGACTGGAGCAATGTGGACGAGACCAGGCTGTAGATGCCTGAGCAGGCTGAGTCATTACTGCCTCTGAAAACATGTATTGTAGCCCTGCAAAGCTTCCAAAACTGCAATTCCAAAGAAATACAGCATCCCTGGGAGGGAGAAAGGAGACAAAAACTCTCACATAAACACACAGACACAGACACAACCTCAATGGTGTTGGCAAAGACTAGACTACATAAGGCCATTTAAGGCTGGAGGCTTGCCTGGATCAGATGGCAGAACACTTAAAGCTTTTTAAAGCTGAGCTACAAGGAGTGACCACTGTGGCATATTTGCAGGCTTAATTGAAAGCCTTTTTCATTCAGTGCAGCATTCAGGCACCTGTCAGGGGGCACAAAGAAACACACAAGCCATCTACTTGTTGCTTTGTTTGTGAATAATCACTGCAAGTGGTGGTGCTTTGGTGATCAATGCTTTTTTTTGTCAACACAAGAGTAAGTGCTGTTTTTTTCTCTCTTGGCAAGTGGATCAAATTGCTCTCTGGCACACTCAGAAGCAAACGATTAAGCAGAGATTTGTCAAAGAAGTAACACATTTTGAATCGACTGAAAACCCATCGCCTTAACAGGGACCAGCCAATCACAGCTTGGCAACCATTACTAGGCAGGGCAGGTCTGGCGAACCTTCTCCACATGCTGAAGCAGTACTATGAATCTTGGAGGGCGAAGTCTTTTTTGCAGCCTCTCTTTAACCAAAACCAGAAAGTGTAATGAATTAAAGAATGTTTTTGTCTGCTCTAACATAAACTGCAAACATCAGCATGTCTGGCTGACAACCCTCATCCAGCATTACTTGCACGGCAAAGAGTTAGGGCAAAAACATGTTCTACCCAAACACGCGAATGCAAATGACAACACCTGACCTAGCTGGCACAAACACGCATCCACAGTGAGCATACTTAACATGCGTTCTTACGTACAGGTGGAGGTAACAAAGTCCTCAAAGGGGCGATATTGAGAGAATCAGAGCGTTTCCATGAGTTAACAAACATTGTATCTGTGAAGCAACCTACAGCACAGAAGGAAGACAAAAATAATTAGATGAGGAGGGAAGAGGTGAAAAAGAAGTTAGCTTTCTCTGGTTGTTTCATGTTATAGCGCTTCAACGCTCAGACTGCAGCTCACGCTTGTGTTGCGTTACAATTTTCAGGTGACACATTCCAGAACGCAACAACGCATGAAATCGATCTTGCGTTCATGTACTTGAGTGGACCGTGTTTCTGCCCTGAGCAACATTTGCAGACGACATTATTTTGTGGTTATGTAAAAAAAAAGCCCTGCAGCAACTCCTGCCAGACTTAATACTGGGGACACTGGACTAACTGAGAATTACACTTCCCAAACACAACAGTTATTCTTCCTCCTCAAACTCTGTTGTGCCAGTAAAGCTGAAAATAAGAACAAAACTGCAATAAACCCACTTCTGGCTGCTTGTGGTGTCAAGCTAAGCACAGGGTCATGTTAGAATGAAAAGCATTCTTGATGCATTCTTCCATATCACACTGACATATTTTCTTCTTATTGTACTTATAATACTATGTCTAACCACTTCTGCACTGCAAAACAACATTTCTGTTTCTTAACTTCCATGTCTTTTACAGGGTTCATCAGCTGGTGAGGATGCTGACTATTTGCTGGGACATGCAGCTTAACCTCAATGTTTTAGCGTACATGATATCATGTATGTAGCAATCAAAAGCATATTTAAGACTTATTTACAGGTTTCTCATTTTGAAAAAAGTCAGTCAGACACAGCGTTTCCAAACAATTCATACAGCTACTTTTAGCCTATTTAGCTATCTAGAGACAGCTGATAAAATCTGTCAGCCACGGTTGTCATTTCAGCCATCTCAGCTGGCAAAATTGACAGCTGCAGGCTAGAATCAAGAAGCCTGCTTTTGTCTAGTCCAGTCTCAAGGTCTATCTGATATCGTCATGTTGTTCCTAGAACATCGTGATTAATGTTTCTCCAGGATCAACATTTCTGATTACAAGAAAGTGACAAAAGCCACTGTTCTAGGCAAGCCATTATGGCTTCATGATTGGAGTACAAGACTCTCATCCAGGAGATTAAGGTTTGTATTCTGCTTGTGACATATTATTATACTGTTCATTTATGATTTTTGCACTAAGTTCATTTATTATTTTACGTTTCTTTTAAGTTTTCTGTCACAGTTTGGTTAGGTTTAGGCAAAAGAAATATTTGGTTAGGTTGAGGTAGCAATAATACTTGAATAGGTTTAGGTTTAGGCAAAGCTGTGAGATTACAAAAACATAATTGCAATGATGAACCACACCAACACAGCAATAATGGATTGGGTCAGCAATCAAGGACCCATCGTTTCAGAAATTATGAATTCAATTAGTAAATCTTCCACTTTTATCTTTGTAAACCACATACTGTATGTGCTGTGTGAGAATGAAAAGTTTGACAGGCATAGCAACAGTAACTAAGCGGGCGTGGCTTAGCAAATATTGAAAGAGAAGAACAGAGCACAAAAGTGACCATACAATCAAAAACGATAACAGGCAAACTGTTTTCCGACAACCCCCACCAAACCCACATAAAAACACACAAACAAAGGCCTACACAGACCTTTCTTCACAGTCTCTCTTCCATTTCTCTTAACTCCTTTCCCAAACAAACAACACTCACACAAACACTCCTCTCTCCCATCCCTCCCTCTGAGAAGAGGGCTATCTCTCCCTCCATCTGCATGTGTGAGGGGTTGTACTGGTGTGTCAGTAATGACAATGTCCCAGTGTTCCTCTCTGCCAATTAGCCCGGCCGTAATTACACAGACACATATGGAGCTGTCAATCACCCGGCTCCTCCACACAGGAACTCACCCACCCAGCACAGAGAGCGAGAGAGACAGAGAAGCAGCGGCAGAGAGAGAGGAGAGAGAATGAGCGTTTCCAACAGCTAGCTCTATACTGCTCCAAACGACCACACGCTGTGCCAATAAGTAGCATGAGGAGAGTTTTGTTCAATTATTCTAACTGTGCGGCAATCCCACAGTTCACAGGAAAATGCCATGAAACCACATTAGAGTGGCTCTTCGGCAACCTATTTTTGTTTTGAGCTTCATTTGCGGAGCACTTACAATTTTCTGTTTACTGAGTCAACGCGATTTTTGTTGATGCGTTCTCCAGATTGTAACCGGACCAGTTGTTGATTGAGGTGATGTATTGTACGTAGAAATAAACTGTCTTCAAGGCCTTCAAAGATGCCAGTGTTCGAAAATTATAATTAAAAACTTGTTGGAAGATATATAAGTAAAACAAAACTGCAAACATGCTATGTTGTAGGGCACATTTACCATCAATGTCACCCTTAAGGCTGGTGATGTTCTCTATTTTTGTCATTGTCAGAACAACACGACTAAAAACCAATAATGAACTAATACCACTAAGTACTGTCTGTGTCGCTTTAGCCTGATATCATCTGTGCCACAGAGCTCTTTTGTTGTCCACATTATCCAAACTATTAAAAAACATCAGTGAGCCACACTGTTGTGACATGTGACATGTTCCTTCATTATGATGAGCATGGGCACCATAGTTTATTTTGAGGCAATCCCACATACACCATCCTGCTGCTGTAAAACTCACAAGAGCACCAAATGTGCATCAACCCACATCTAAAAAATAGTCAAGTCAAGTCAATTTTGTATATATAGCCCCAAAATCACATATCAAATTGACTCAGGAGGCTTTACAATCTATACAGTGTACGACACCCTCTATCCTTCGACCATCGCTTTGAATAAGGAAACACTACTCTTTGTCATTCCAGTGTGCTTTATCCTTTTTGTTAGAGTTTTTCCATCATCTTTGGGGAGGATGTTATAATAGCACAATTTAAATTCAAGGGTTGTAGCTGTTTCACAAAATAATGCTATGCATTGCAAGCTAAGGGGCGAGAGCCAAATCCTAATTATTCAAGCTCTCAAATGAGCAAAAGCCTTGGATGCCTCAACAGACCTTTACTGTTTTCTGATGTAATACAGAAAAGTCAGGAGCTGCTTTGTCACTGCTCTGGTCTGCAGAGGTATTGGTTATACTTTGTTATAGCATAGTCCCTGACAAACGCACTGTTTACACCTGTTTGCTGAAAACTAAAGTGACAATATGTTTGAGTAAATTACTAGGACTTTGAAAAAGTTGCCACAGTCAAAGCAGCAAAGTCAGAAAGAAAAATAAGAATCCTTATTTTATCTCACATAACACAATGTACAACATAGTGAAACTGGTTCTCTGCATTGAACCCATCCCAGAGGAGCAGCAGGCAGCCAATGTACAGAATCAGGGAACAACTCCAGAGAGAATTAACTGTGTGTTAAGAAACACCAAACCTCTTGTTGGTCTCAGTCTTTTTATGGAATTTGGTCTTTTCTGGCTACGAAAAACTGGTTGCCTCCAATCAGTCTTGGAAGACAGTAAAACATCTGTTCATTTTTGCCTCTGAATGTGATAAAAGTAGTGAAACTTGAATATAATCCGTTTATTCCTACATGATGTGCACTTGAGTTTTGTCAGGTATAAACATGTTAGAGCTGGGAGTTAAACCATTTACTACAAAAGCACCTGGCTAGTGTGATTTCTAAATCTGAATGTACACAAAACATCAGAATATCTTTGTTTTCTGTCTCATATGGCCAGATGCAAAAGGGGTCCTTATGCCATAAAACAGAGCAATACAGAAGCATCTGTAAAAATCATACTTAAATCTATAATACCCACTCATCCAATGGCATTAATTAACTCCATCTTTCAAGCTTGTAAGTAAATGCATTTATGTTCCAGTTTATAGAGGGCCTGATTTCCCCTGAGCCTCTCCAACAGAACCAAACAAATCAAAGTTTTATAATAAAGAAGATAACATGCATGGTTGGCCTCCAAGTTATTCGTCAAGCTTTAAAGGTCTGTGAGTTGATCTTTGCGTCGCCATAATTTCTATCCATTAAGGTGCAAGTTATCTGGCAATGACAATGACTTGACACTTGGATCAACACAAGAGAGTGTGAGTGATAGAAAGAGTGAATGCATGCAAATTTGACACGGTGTGTTTGACTTGTTCAGCTAAGATCTGTTGCCCTCAGGAATGAAGATGGATGAGCAGAGGGGATAATAATAATAATAACCATAGCAATAACAATCACCATTTTTATTCAAATTGAGCTTTCACAACAGAGCGACAAAGTGCTTTCCAAGATGAGCAACAATGAATGACAAGAAAAGAAGATAACAGGTCGAGGAGGTCCAGGATGATGTTCAGGGATGTAGGAGAGTGGGAGGGGCGGAGGGAGGAAATCCAGAAATTAGAGAGTAGGAGGAGGAGGGACAAATAGGAGGGAGGAATGAGGAGAAGGGAAGAGGTCCAGAGTCCCAGCAGCAGGTCTTACCTCTGGGATGTCTTCTTGTACTTGCGCCTGACAGAGAAAACAAACATGCGGACAGTGAGGCATCGATTGAAATGTCACCCATGTGATATATGTTGGATTCATTCATACTTAACATGATGAGATAAAAATAAAAGACATTGAGCCTCTTGCAAGAACCACCCATGTGAACAGATTTGCTCTTAACAAGTGATTTACGTAAATTTTCTCTTTCATATGCATGAAATTCAATGTTGGTTGTACTAGTCATGTCGAGGTAGTCTGCCTGTCTTCAAAGGGCAAAACAATTCTTTGACTTGAGAATCATAATAAACTTAAAATTATACTAAAATTAAAAAAAAATTAAATGCAGAAATTCATATTCTGATCATCATCATGGCTTGTCAATATTCTGAGAGGTTTGAAGAATTCTTTTATAATGATTCCATTAGCATATTTTGCCAAAGACACTTACACAGTTCAGTAGTTTGAAAACCTTCTGCTCCTCAAACAGCTGCCTCAGGGCCTTTGTGCAGGTCACTATCAAGTATCATGCTCTGTCGCACCTGACAGTGTAACATCACCTGCTGTGTAATATTCTCTTGTCCATCTCCCTTGCACCCCTTTGAATGCCTCCCATCTATGTAATTGGCTAACCAATTAGATTTTTAAAGACCTTTTTAGCATTTTACTTTATACCAAACCATTCATTCTTCATTTTAGTTACAGAACAGCGTTGTTTTGGGTCCCTCTAATATAGCTTTATAAAATTGATTTTCCAATTCAATTGATTTTCATAATCCCAAGATCAATGTTTTAATATACAGTATATCTTTTCCCTTGAATAGAAATTAACATCGGCCAAGTCCAAAATGCAGGAAGCCTTCTGCTAGGTGAGTAAATCTTGAAAGGTTATCCGATGGCTGATAATGTTTGTACCAAAATAGTGATGCGATTCTAAAATAACTATGCTGAGAGTCTCTCTCATCTATAGTGCTGGTGTCATTTACGTACGTGCTGCTTCTGTCCTCTGCTGTCTGTGTGCACATAGGGACTTCATGGTGCATTCAGTATGCCCCCTGTAAAATCTGGAATTTATATTTGAAAAGGCCACCAAAGGTTGTCTGAAATGCGATTTTTTTTTCTTCTTCTTATTTTTTCTTTTCTTGAAATACATCTGTCATTGCTTTCTTGTTGTTTCACAAAAGTCTTTGTCATAATTAGATGCTAAAATCATGACAATTACCCATTCTTTTTTCCACAGGGAGATTTTAACCACAATCTCCAAAACCAAAAAACGATGCATGTTAGAGGGTTCCTTGTACAATTTACAGCAATATTTCTACTAGAATGTCTTTTTTATATCCAAGCAAAATTGATCGGGACGTGGTGAATTGGAAACGAAGTGATTCAGGAAATCAGTGGCAATACCCATCTCTAAATACAATTACTGATTTTTTTTACTGCTGATTTCGAACAGCTCTCCAAAGTGAAATTATTTTATGCTGCTTGGTTAAGAATTTTCTGAATAAAACCTGCCCGCAAACAGAGTGGAGCAGGTACCCTTATACAGCAATCGTAGGTGTTGATTATGCAAATTAGTCATCTCATGAACACACACCTACTTCTGCACAGGTGGCCTTCATTGAGTTTAAACGAGCAATACGTTTGCTGAATCTTACTTGGTAAAAACAAATCTTGCAGAAAAAATTGCGGGAGGTTCAAGGTGAGAATACAAAAATGTTCTTGCATGAGAGTCAATGTGCCTCCAAAAATAACAACAAGCTGCCTGGAAAATACAACAAATGTGTTGATTTATAGCAATTACGTGTTACATGTTAGCAGTGGTTGTTTCCTTTATTTGGGGATTGAATATCATTTAGTTGTGTTAAAATTTCATAAGAATGCAAATGCAGACAATCACTGAAGCAGATGTGGGATTTAAGAGTGGTGTAATGATATGCAGAAACACACACACAAATATAGACACACACACACACACACACCACTCCACCCCCTGACATCCCACCTACTTTACTACTACACATACACATACGCACACCGTGAACCTACACAGTTGCATTTACACACCCACTATCACTTAGCTTAACATTTAGCCTAAAACACACCCACACCTCTATGAAGAGATACCAGCATGACTCTAAAAGCTGAATTTACACACACACACTCTGACACACACTTAAGGCACTCATAACAGCGAAGTGGAGGGGAGGATGAACTACAGAGGTGCATTTAAATTCCAGTCAGGCAGAATTCACAGCACTTAGCTTGATTTGTTTCTCAATCGTTTTATGTATCAATCTTTCCTCGAGCTCAGCGAAAAACTGCAAGCTAAGGAAGTTAGTCTCTGTAAAGTAATGTTAAGACCTCCCTCAAGATTGGTAGGAAACAGATGATTCAATCAGTCATCAGGGGTCCATCAAGCAATTACAATTTGACATGAGAACAGGAAGAGTATTAAGCGGAGGATCTGGATAACAAAAGCACACGAGAGAGGGATAAATAAGGATAAATAAGGTGGAGAAACTGGAGTATGGATATTTCCTAATCTCCTCACCTCCTCTCCTAACCTCTGTCCCTCCTTCCTCCCCCTCCCCCTATCACTGAGCTTGCTTTACATCCAAATGTGTGTGTCAACAACACAGAGCCTCTTCTAATTAGGAGGCTTTAATGCAATGTCCTCGGCATAATGAGGATGTGAGTTGGAAGGGGTCATGGAAATTCCAGGAATTATTGTAATCATAAAGGTCACAGACGGGGTATTTAGTGAAACGTAACCATGGGAAAGAACATATTTAGGATCTTTTCAAATAGCTGTCTGGATGGCTAACAGCAGCTTGTTTTTCCTTGGATTGTCAGTCAGTGCCTCACAAAATCAGATCGTGTCACAAAGCGGTCATCCGGCCACCTTGAATCTCCTTGGGCCAAATCTAAGTTGCCCTCCCCTTAAGGGAGCTCTCTGAGATGAACTGTTGATCAAGTGATTAAATAATTCATTGATTTCCATTAATCAGTGGGTGACGGAGAGGTCGGTTTTGTCACAGTGATCTAATTCATCAATGGAAATCCATTGAAACCCTATCGCAGATGCTAATATATAAAGGGGCCATTTGTCAGAGGGAGGTAATAAAACACAACACGCTGTTCATGCCTTCATCAGTGGACGTCACCAGGATTTAGACTGCACAGCCGAAGGTGGAGCAGAGGGAAAACTGTCCAAAGCAAATGCTCTCTCTGTCTATCCATGGATGACTGGTGTACTCTGCGGAGTACGCTGTGCCAGAGAGTGCTGTGATAGCCATCCAGCACACACACACACTCACACACACACGGATCATACAGCTGCCAAACAAATCTCCTAGGATAAGCTGGCAGCACATACAGTAAATGTCACCAAGCTGCCGTATATACTCTAAAACACACATTCAATCTATATCATCTACACGAGCACATGCACAGTCAACCTTTCCCAATTACACACACACATACATGTACAGCACACTGTTGATCCCTCCCTATAAACACACAGCATACACTGCAAACGTTAACATCTGTGGGGGCTGCCTGGCAGTTGGAGCTCCCTCTCTTCAGACGGAGGCTCTTTGTGAGATTAAAGGCTAATGTGATCTCTGACACGCAACAGGAGCCCTCAGAGCACCCAGCAGACTGCAGCGAAGTCGTGATGAGGTAAAAAAATAAATAAATAAAAGGTTGGGGCCCCCGTTACATTCATCTGATTCACTATCCATCAACAAAGACAGATGGTTATGATAGGGAATTTATGGTGCCGGCCAAATGGAAGTGACAATCAAGTCATCTGAGGAAACTGAATGTGGCAGAGGATGACAGTGCTGGGACTCAAATATTGGGCTTCTGACACAGGAGAGAGACAGAAACAATGACTAATCATGGGACAATAGAGATACCATGACATGGAAATAACTAAAAATAAAACAGAGTGATCTGAGAGGAGAGGAGGGTTGATAGAAGAACTGCAGCCCTGTGCACGATTCATTCACTCAGTCATCGTCTGTGGCGCAGAAGGAAACTGCATTTCATTCAGACCTCCAGCAGCAACATTAAAGATTTTTTTTTCTAAATGCAACCCTCCTAGCAACGCCATCATATCCCCCACCCCTGCCCGAGTAAGAAGAATGAGAGCTGGAAATGGACAGCTCCCCCTTCAACTTGCATAAAGCAGTTGAGTGCTGGGCTTTCTTCTTAGGGCAAAAGGTCAGTGAGGTGTTGATTGGTTGGTGGATGAGAGAAAGTATTATTATAATAGTTTGTCCCTTAAGAAACCGGGAGAAATGAGAAATGTGAAGCCATGGGAGTGTATTGTATTATTTAAAGAGAAATATAGGACAAAATATATGAGCAGAGAGGGAGGATTTTCCTTCAGCCACAATATCTCAACCGAAAATACACACATTCAATCATTCAAGTCCACAATTTATGGTCTTGTTGCATCAGACTTCTACATGGACAACAGGTGTTTACTGCATGTCAGATGACACGTGAAAAAGGGCCAAACCACTGACATATCGCAATGTTCTTGTCGTTTTAAAAATGCTAATGCATGGAGGTTAAAAATGACTTCAACTGACTTAGATAAACATGCAATAAGGGTGCAAGTGTGAGCAGCCCTGGAGCTGTTGTACTTTCCTTTTCTTCCTTGCTTTCAAATAAAATACGAAAACCTTTCAAATAGTTCAAAGGAATAAGCTCAGTGCTGTTTGGTTTGAGTAATCCCATTCTCTCTCTCTATTTCTGTGTTCTTTAGGTTTTTGCTCTACTTTTATCAATAAGTCTGTCCTTCTCTCTCACACAAACTAACCAACACACACACACACCCACATCGACACTTGCACATGCTGTAAACAACATCAGTGTGAGGAGAATAATACCAGGCTTTAATGATGATACACAAGCTCTTTTCTGTATTCTTCTTGCATTTTTTAAATCAGAATTAATCTGTAAATTAAGCAACTGCTGCTAAATAATTAGAGATAATTGCACATGTAAATATGAAAAGCTTAATTCAAACTCAGATGTAACTCACACAGATGCACACACACAGCATTGCTTCACACACACTTGTTGAAAACAGTAAAAGTGGATATACTCACAGTCCCCGGAGCCTGAGCCAAATCTTTTCAATCTGTTCTGGCTGGAGGTACTTCAGGGCCGTGCTTTCAAACTCCTCGATCTCTTTGGTGGGAGACTCCATGTCAGAGGCTCAAACAGATCCGGATGTGCCAACAAGAGATCAAAAAAAAAAAAAGTTTAATCCCTCTCAAGTGTGAGCGGTGAGGAAGAGGAAACACCGAGCGAAGAGAAGTTGCGATGTGGTGGAACCCAGGTTGTGACCGAGGTTTCCTCTTTCTTCATTCACATTTGCACCCACAGATGTGACAAACTGGCCGTCATCCTTCCTTTTCCTCTCTTTTCTCCTTTGTTTATATGAGAGAGTGTGTGTGTGACTGAAACTCAATAACACTCAGTGCAGTGCAGTGCTCAAGCAGCTGTGACAGTCGTGAAACAGCCCAACTGTACCTCTTTCCTTTCTCCCTCTCCTCTCTCTCTCTCTCTCTCTCTCTCTCTCTCTTGCTCTCTCATTCGTTCACTTCTCTCCTGTGTGAGCACAGGGGTCCTGGAGCCTTGCCATGCTCTCCCAGCAACAACGGGATGCAGACGGCAGGGCAGCTCAATCCGGGATTAACGCTCACTGCCGAGCTCTCCACGCAAGAGGGAGGGAGGAGAAACACCACCAGTCAAAGAGAGGGAGGAGTCTGGCTGATAATGAGAAACCATGTTCTGTTTGCATCCGATGGAAAACCAGAGGGAGTGAGGGAGGAAAAAGAACGGGGATGGAGAGGAGGAGACCTTTCGGAGAAGACATGACAAAGGTATGAGTCCCCTGCGTTACTGTTAGAAAATACCTGGTTAAATGGGACCTTTTCCCATGAGACACCACAATAATGACACAGCTTTTCCTTCCACTTGTACACACTTGTGTATTTCATCAGGAATGTAAAGATAAATGTCACCATGCATAAAAGACTCTTGTAGTCAGGCAGTGTATGTAGATCAACATTGAAAGTGATGAACACAATTGCTTTAGCTTAAGGTCTGTACTATATTCATCTGAAAACAAAGATAATACATGTGCCTTACAACATATTAAATGTCATGCCAGAGAGGATTAAATAGCGTGCAGACAGTGCATTGACACTGATTTAACTGAGATTACTCTGATCCATTGAGCGCATTCAGGACCGTCCCATACTCAAATAAAAGCATTGTAAGACATGAAATAATATTCTCTCTCTTTTTTTCTTGCTGTCTACACTACAGCATACAAAAAACTGTGTTGTCTTCAGGCAAAAATGTCCTTTCTTACTCATCCAGTCAGGTAAAGTGGCACCTACAGGGCTAGTTTCAGATTAAAGACTGTTTTTATGGTACCCACAACTATATAAGCCATCACGACGCACAGATTCCTGCATATATTACATGTTATATTCCATCCATTTGAGAGCTGCATCGGTACTTGTTGAAAACAGTGGGTGCTGAGTGCTCTAGTATCTGCTTTCATTTCTAGGAAGGACATTTTCTTCTATATTGTTCAGATTTCTAGTGTCTCTTGTTATTAACTTAACATGAAAAGCATTTATGAATTGCAATAACCTCGATGAAAGGTGCTATACAACAAATTACTGATTTGCTATAATAAACCATGACATGATTCCACATGTTTATGGTGAAATGCACCTCCCTGAGCGTGATTTCAAGATTTCTGGCTCACTGCCGAACAAGAGACATTACATTACATTGCTATATGGTGATTGATAGAAATGTATTCTGTAAAAACCTCACAACTTTTTGAGCCTTTCCTGCTGTTTTCTCCCCCAAACCCACTGAACGTCTAGTGAAAAGCAATGACAAAATACAGCTCTGTCCTCTCATTTACTGCAAGTCCAAAACTTGCAAGGATGACTCAGTCCAGACCCTCCCTTCTCCGAGCCCCCTACCATACTCTTAGGTCTTTCAATTACTTGATGCAGGATGCAGGGATAATGCTAGGGCGCCACCTCAAAGAGGCTCCTGCTTTCATCTGCTGAGATGGGTCCTCAGTGAGGAGGGAGAAGGGAGGCCTGCCTGAGTGCCATGAGGCCCGCTGATGTTCTCTTCAAAGGCGCACTTATCTGTGTCTCTTTCTCTCTCTGTCTTTGGCTTTTAGTTTCTTTCTCTTTCTGGCTGCCTTTCTTCAACTGGCTCTTCATGTTTTTGTGCAGAGGTATGCTGGTCCTCAGGAGATCCGGAGCCACAGGCAGGATTGACAGGTCAACTTGAGGGGAAACCACAGCTTTAACTTCACATTTCACCACTTGCTGTTCACAGGTTTACACCCTAGGGACCTGCTGTACTGTGTCATCTCTATGTGAAAGTGTAACACTGAACAAGGTTGAGCCTGGTGAGAAAGGTTCTGTCAAAAACAGTGCAAGGACTTGGAAGGTCAATGTAGGCTGCAGTGGACTCAGAATCGAGTGTTTCCTCAGAAAAGTAAAAATACACAGTGAGTGTTGACTGAAGACTGTAGTAGTGTAGTGAAGACAAAGTAGTTAGAGGTTCAGTAGGTGACTCTTGAGTGGAAGGCTGCGAGAATCAGATGGTACTAACTGGGTGTGGGAAGAGAAGAAGACATGAGGTCCATTTTCCGATTACCTCCACACTATCGCTATACAAGAATGTCAGTACTGGCTCATTTAGGAAAAGCCTGGATTACATGCCATAAAAGTCCTACTGTTAAAACATTTAAAATTCTTGTTTCCTAGTATGTCGGCACATGGCAATTACAGTATTGATAAGGTTAGGGAAAGACTTAGTTAATGGCAAATAAATTATGGTATCGGATTCGGATGTGTCTGACAATGCCAGTAACTTTCCAAAACCAACAATCTGACATTCACACTTTCACCCTTTCACACATTTCAGCAGGTGTGAAAGTAGGCTTCACAATATTACTGCCATTGAAGAACAATTTTGCAAAATTGTGCACTATTATCTGGTGGTAGACCGATCATCGGGACTGATATTCAGCATTTTTCTGATTAGCGGTGTCAGTGGTTTTGTGTCTAATTGCCGATCAGACACAAAAACATTTTTAAATGTTGTACTTTGGCTGTGATGCATCATCCTGCCTCTGTTAATGGCAAGCACTCTGTGGTCTCAGTGTCCACAGCACTATCTGATGTCACAAGTAATAGCCCATCAGCACTGAATAATCACAATTTGCAAAGTAACTAGTAGCTGAAGTTATCAAATAAAGTATTAAGTAGCAGAAAATGGAAATACTGAAGCAAAATACCTCAAAATTGTACATAAGTTGGTAGTTGGTTGCATTCCATCACTGGTTATTCTCGACTTTGAGGCTAAGGTTTTTATTTTTTCTGTAAATGTATATCGGTTCTAATTATCGGTCTCCTGGACTTACTATTCATCTGTATAGGTATCGGCCCTGAAAGAAACATATCGGTTGACCCTTATTGATATCCCCATATTTGAACTTTTTCTTATCTCTATGACGCCTGTTTTTTCCCCTTCAAATTTGGTCTTTCAGAACAGCTATAACACTAACACTAAACATTATTGCCTTCCAACATGGTCACATGACTTTCCATGCAAATGTTTTCACTACTGAATCCCAAGTCTTAAAGGTCCAATCTGTAAGACAGTTGATTGTTGAGTCTCATTCCTAACTCGTCAAATGCTGATGAGAGGTTGGTGGCCTGCCCAACCTACAAACCCAAAGCGTAAGTATTTGACGACATAAATGGCAACAACAATAACTTATGACATATGAGGTTCTTGAGGTCTTGGGTTGGCCCATTCATAGGTGAAGATTTCAACCACTACCCCTTGTAACTCGAGCCGAGTGGGTACCCGAAAAAAATTGAAAATGGGTTGAGACCATTGCTTCTTATGTGGATCTCTCAGTCATACTTGATTGTCTGACACCTTTCATTACAAGATTTCTGCTTATCACAGTACAACAAGCTCTAAAATGACTGAAGAATTAAATAGAAAATATTTCTAGCATCCCATATTCACAAGGAAAAAAGTTCTCTGTTGCATAAAATAGCAAGATGAAGAATGCATTTTCGTTGAGAGAGATGTGTCCTGGAGCCTTTGCACCCAAAGAATCTCAATAAATACTTATTGCCAACTGATGAATGAAACACCTTCCAGAAAAAAAGATACATTTTAACAATGTGGCTGATATGAACCAGTGGATGGTGAAAGGGACTATACAACAATGTTGAGCATGTAAAGTCATTTAAATGTCATTGTTGCCAAGGAATCTAACTGCAAAATTGAGAGTGATTAGAGATCTGAAGGACAAATTCTAACAGATACACGTCCACATAAAGAACGCAATATTTGTCCCACAGTGTTAAAATGTTAAAATTCAGTCAAAAGGAGGAGAGGTAAATTTTGCAGAATGTGAATAAAACCTTTGCCTTGGGGGGAAAAAATAATATATGACTGAATAAGTGATTAAGGAACAGAATGGACTTTACACATGTAGCTAACATTTTATTAAATTTCCAGAACTGTTTGTTTCCCTTCACATAATGACCATCAAAATATGCCTCTGATTAATTACTATGACAAAAACTGCTCACAAAAAAGACCTAATGAATCAAATCTGGGGAAAATGAATAATTCGTATGACTATGACGGAGGGACTTGCTGGGGATTACGCTCTGCTAAGGTATTCTTGTCAGTGTGCTCGAGCTCACACATCGAAATCAAGACATTAACAGCCCCGGCCATTTGGAGGTACATGAAAAATTCAAATCTCATTTAAATTTCCAGGCAAGTCGATAAGGAAATCTATGCATCAAAATAGCAATCGCCTTAGCGGTAATGACCACATTTTGGTGAAGATCATCCATCACAAAATATGATTTCCCATCTATACTTCATCTCTCTTTTTGTATTGGATGTAGTGGAGATAAAAGGGTGGGTGGGAGAAAAAGAGGGCACCCAGCCATAAAGCTACATTTATTTGCAGAGTGATTGAGGTGGAAAAATACCCCAGAGAGGAAACTTCCTATTACTTCATCCCCAAGAGAGATCCCTATAGGTCAAAGGCGATGCGTACAATAGCTGAACTGAGGGATGAGGAGGCGAGCAATCAGGCTCCACCATTTGAGTAACATTGAGGCGGTCAGAATAGGCTTTGGTCCAAACTGTTACCATGGCATGAAATGAGGTTTTGTTACTGTTATATATATATATATATGAAATAATATCTAACATCTACACGATAGATTGGCACTAACCTTTGTATTCTGATTGTCAGTATTACTGTCTGACATTTCAGCCAAATCCCAATGCTCCTCCTAAAACTTTAATCCCTGAACCCTGAAGGATTTACTTGTCGGCACCTGGTAAGTGTTTAAGTGTGATGGGTTGCAAAGGGCCAAAATGGTGGAAACAGGAGTGGGACAGCACTTTGCGACATCACTTTTTTAAATATGAAAAAATGTAAAATAAACAGGAGAACACAAATACATAAATAGAAACATATTCAGTCAGAGGTTTCCACAGTTCCATAATGTCTCTAAAGCTTATTCGCTTTTCCGTTATTTAATAAACTGAGTGATTTAGGTAGAGAATCAGTTCTATGACAAAATATCAGCAAAAATGCAAATAGGATACTTAAGAAAGAATCAAATATTCAAGAGCACCATCATCTGGATTATCATTGCTTTCTTTTAACGTTTTCAGGTTTCCCCTGGTAACTATGGTAACACAGTTTTTAACGCTGACAACGCTATGATTTGTGAGTAAGGCAAAATCTGCAGAAATGCAGACTTACAGAGAGTGGCCATTAACAATTTGACAGTGGAACAACCCATAACCAGTCAAAACGTCAAAGTCTGTGAGTCTGAGAGTGTGGGCATTGGAGAGAAACATTAGTACCTCATCGTATGCCATGTTTCTGACCAGCTGATCAATATAACTCCAATATTTACTCGCTTTTTATTCAACAAAACTCTTGCGTAAGTGTTCTCACGAGCCCCTGGTTTACTTTAACTACCTGCCATTCACACTGAACAGGTAGATTACAGTAGGCTGTCTGAGCCTGTTAGCTGGAAATGCTTCCAATAGTTCCAGGAGGGGTTGGCTGAGGACGTTAGTTACAGCCGTTGGGAGGGAACCACATAGTCTAAATACAGACTGGATCACGTACAAGGAGCTAAAAGCAGATTAAAGGTGCAAATAGCTTTTGCATTGGGTGTTGAAATTAGCAGCACTAAAATCCCTTTTAGAAAAGTTATTTTAGCCAGTGTCAGTATCTTTGTATACTGTGCATATTTTTAGACTGTTAACATATTTATAGTAATTTATTGATTTTTAACATACAGTTTCAAAGAATATTGCCTTTAAATGTTTTTAGCTTTGTGATTATTATTTCCTTCTTCTCTATTGTGTGCATATCTGTATCTAGGTGGCAAGCTGCTGCATACAAATTCCCTTGCAGGAATAAATACAGTTTTATTGATTTACTTTACTTTAAAGAGGTCATATTATGCTAATTTTAAGGTTCATACTTTTATTTGGGGTTCCTTGTAGAATAGGTTTACATACTTTAATTTTCAAAAAACACTTTTCCCCTTTACACGCTGTGTCCTGAACACTCTGTTCTAGCCACAGAGTGTGACATCTCACCTTTGTTCAATCTTTGATGAGAGTCTCACAAGCACATACCTTAACGGGCAAGATGTAGCCAATCAGAGGCAGAGTAGGGCGGGTCATGCCAAGCAAAGTAGTGTGACTGAAACTAACGGCGCTACAGCTGGTAACCATGGCAGCAGTACTGCCGTATATATCTTATTATATGTGTTATTGTATGTATTATATATATATATATAAATGCCTGTTACACAGTGACGCACATAAGTTACGGAAGTAAAGGCTCAACTCCATCCAGACGTTTAAGGCAGTGCAGGAGCAGTGTTTTCTGCCATGGACTTTGGGCTTTTTCACTTTGCAGACCTTTTACATGCACAAAAATGCTACATAACACAAGAAAGGAAAGGCAAAAAACCCAAAAAGCATAATATGACCTCTTTAAACTCTTCTGCAAGTATTTATGATACGTTTTTAAAAGGATTCCATACTCAAAAACAATAACAAAAAATGTCCCAACCTACAGAAGAGAGGTAGTTTAGTTTCAATAATGAGGCCCCATCCCGATGTGGTCACACTCCAAATTTCGATTGTCAGTTTCCACATAATGTCTTCAAAAGCCATTCAAAAGCCAGTGTTTGTGGATACAAGTGATCATGTCTAAATGCTTACATCTCCTTCCAACTTCTGTCTCCAGCGAATTATGGCCACCATAAAATAGTCCAAGATAGATGATGATTTTCTGCCCCAGAGTTCACTTCAGGGTCAAGGCTCAGAAAACGGCACGCTCACTGTAACTCACACAGCTCAAAGTGACAAAAACCTCACAGCAAATTTATGCTGCGCAGACAACAAACTCTGCTGCCCCTCTCTAAGTGCCTTCCAGCCTGTAACTGCTCTGATCCTATTACTATATTAACCCGACAATAAGATGTGTGCAAAGCCCACAAAGAGGGGACTACTTACGTTATGGGTGAGCAGTTTGCAATTCACATAGTGTATTTAAAGGCTGCTGTGTAGGCAAGAAGAACACACGGTTATTGAGTGAGGTCAGGAGTTATGAGGTAAGGGTGAGGGCAGGCTCAAAGAAATCCCCTTAATGTATTTTCAGCCTATTTGTGAATGCAGACAAAGAAAAATGGGCTGATCGTATCGCAGCAGATGTCAATGCCAACATACACTTTACGTTTACACTTGCAAATGATAATAAATAAAATGTGATTAAAACCAAGCTGGAAAAAAACATTATGTTTCTCTATTGACTTCATAAATATGTGCTCTTCAATCCTGCCCCAACACACCTGATTCAAATGAATGGGTCATTTCAGCAGAGCTTGATGACGAGCTGATCTTTTGAATCAGGT
The DNA here is from genome assembly GCF_040436345.1 of Pagrus major. NCBI lineage: Eukaryota > Metazoa > Chordata > Actinopteri > Spariformes > Sparidae > Pagrus > Pagrus major. The sequence continues at coordinate 18,666,288 of NC_133235.1, read as the reverse complement.
GGGCTGGGGCAGGGAAACATCTAAAACATGCAGGGCAGGGGTCTCACAGGAACAGGATTGAAGAACACTGCTTAAATTAATAACTTAACTTAAATATTTTATCAGTGAAAGTTGGTAGGCTGCACACAAGGGAATACAAATATTGATTAAAGCAGAGGTTTGAAGCTTTACATATGGGTCAGTGACATATACACCAGAAAAAAGTGTTTTTTCAAAAACTACAAATAACAGGCATAAAAACGATTGACTTTTGTTCCACTAACTCTCATCTGTATAGAAACATATGTTGTTTTTAGATTTTCAATTGGAATCAGAAGTTATGTGACAATTTGTTGCATTAGTGCCTAAAATCGTCATATGGTGTGACATGGAAATAATTGTATATAAAATGAAAATGGATTATACCTTTCTTAAGTTACTCACTTTATCAAAGTCCTTTATCATAACTAAACTGTGATCCATCATAGTTTTGTGAAAATTAATTAAATTTGTGTATTATTTTCTAAAGCATTGCTCAATTTGAGACCTGTGTCGTCAGTCTTTCAACGTTTTTTCTATTCATTGTGACAAACCTTGCTATAAAATTATAAAAATATTTGTGACTCTTGCTCATACTATTTCCTATGTATTCCATGAACATTTTCACGTTTTATCATCAATAAAGGTATGTTATCTTCACAATTTGGAATGTCACACCAAATGATATAGCGTCACACCATATGATCATGTCGCCATGTGTCAATGCAAACCATGTATGAACCTTCCTATTGGTGAGTACTGATCACTCATATGGCAGGAAATATTAATTGCACTAGTGCACTAGTTGCACTGCCTACAGTGTTCTAGTCCAGTGATATTTTAGATATCATGTATTGCCAGGCTTCAAGAAATCTGCCCCAAGGCCTTTTGAATCAACAATGAAGGCACCCTCTAAAACCCTCCCTCAGACCTTCCTATTGGTCAGCGAATGGAAACAGACCGTTGTCGTTTACTTTTCTTTTCTTTGCCTCAGCAACTCCTCTCTCCTCGCAGGGTGTCATTATTTGCCTCAAGCTGACAAAAGAAAAGGGAATGTATGGTTTAAGACGAAGACAAAACATTGTTTAGACTTAAACAGCATTCTAAGGTTTCTGTGAAGGGGTCTGCTGAGTCTGTCTGATAAACTAGAAATCTGTATCACCGAATAAAACTAAACTGAACTAAACACAATCTATTGTGGATAATTACAGCTTTTATGTGATGATGGACCCAAACAAATGTTTGAAAGGATAAAACATACATTGGACTTTGTTATTTATTGTTATATCTGCAGGAAATTACAATTCGTATCATATGGTGTGACAATCTAATCATATGGCATGACAGGCAGACAGGTCACACCATATGATAAAGAGTCACACCATAGTATGTTTTCTGCATTTAGCACAACCTTGAGTCTTGTAGCTACACATTAACATGCTGACAAGATGCTAGCTGTGACAAAGCAACATAGATTTACATGTAATCATGACAAAAAATATAAAATTTCTTTTGCATTTCTATGAGAAAAATGTGTCACACCAAAAGACATCCGGAAGTGGGACTTTTGTCAGAGTGCCAACAAAATCTGATTTATTGAAAATATAAAAATGATAACTCACCTCAGAAACCTGTCATTGTCTGGTATTGATAGTACTGAACAACCTTGCTGAAGAAGGACCTCTCATTCCCAAGGATGTCAAAACAGTTGCCCGTTGAATTATCCCAAAATGGTGTCACACCATGTGATTGTGATTTGTGGGACAAAATCTTTTTGATCAGAACTGACTCAAAACATTATGCTTGGACTTTGAAAAGAGTAGGCTCACAAATAGACATCTGTCTTATTTTTCTGTATTGTTTTGAGAATTTTTGCATTTATTTTTCTTAGCTTTATTCAAGTTCTTACTTTGAGGAACGAGTGTCGGACAGTCACACGACATGAGTTTTGTTGTGTTTGGTTGAAAATTCTGAAAAAATGAGTGATGAACTGTTTAAATGTTGAGTATGTTCACATAAAGCATAATCTTCTGCACAATATTGAGAGGGTTTTTGACAAAAATATTTTATATTTATACATGTTTGACACTGAAGACAGCAAAATTGCCATGTCACGTCACACACCCATATGTATTCCTTACCTGCAGTAACAGGAGATGTTGCTTCGGTCAACTCTGCAAAACTCTGAACTTTGGGTAAATACTGTATGTCTGTAGAGCTTTGACAGAGTCACAGTTCATGAGAACACTGGCCATTCTTATACAGTACATAGCAAAGTGTATAAAAGTCTAATTCAGATATGTGTCGTCATGTGGCAGACAGCTCTTTAACATCATAACTGTGAGGTCACGCCTCAATCGTTTTGATGAATAGCTCTACCATTTGCCCATGTGCTTCCAGTCAGACTGGCCAGTGGAGGCTCATTAGTCGGCTAGTGAGGCTAGTGATGGAGGTTGTTGCCGCACAGCAGATGTCAGCGGGGGTCTGTGAACCTGCAGCTACAGCCAACTGATGGGTCAGCCTCCAAAACTGCGGGCTGCCACAGAGGAGACAGCCGCCTTAATCAACTGCAAAGTTCACAACGGCACACAGCATCCCATTAACCGGCAGATAAATCACACAGTTGACCACAGAGTGTCTGAGTTTCAGCTGCATGCGTGCATGATTGTTTGATTCAAAGTGTGTCTGTGATGTTTCTGGTTACTGCATGTCTTTTTTTGTTATAGCTTAGATGCTACTGTATACATCTCTGTTGAGTTGACAGAGGAACAATTTGTTGAATAAAATAAAAAAACATGTTTTTGTGGACATGTGGTGAGTGAATACTCAACTTTTAAAAAGGTTGTTTTGTCCCCAAGAAACATTAGTCGCTTAGAGACTTAATATGCTTTTTCATTTATGTAGGTTATTTATTGGTTCTTGTGCATGTAAAAGTTCTTCAAAGCTAAAAAGTCAAATGTCTGCGCCAATGGGAGCTCCTCTCTCCCACAGAAAATACTGCTCCTGAAGTGCCTGAAACACCTTAACAGTGTAGTCCTGCCTTCAATTCCATGACTTCTTGCCATCACACAATGCCACCATGTCGCACATTTGCATAATTTGCCTATATTCACAGTAGAAGCGAAGCTAACTGGAAGCTGTTTCTGTTTTTCAGCTACCCAGCGGATTGGGGCAGCGTTAGGCCAGAGTTCCCAATCTATAAAGCCCTGCCTTTTACCAACAGCCTCTCTCTCTCACCTTGCCTATTTGGTTATGTTGCTGCTTTACTTCCTCTTCAGGTCTTCCCTTTACTTTGTTTACATGCATCTCACACTCACAGACTGCAATTCATTAATCTCAGTCTCTTCAATAAAATACTTTGTTTTACTTCTGGAAAAAATCTTTTCCACTTCCAAGAGCCAATATCTGACAAATTGTGGGTCCATCCGAGTTAATTTATAGTTACACAGGTTATCTGATATGTTTGAGTATGTCATGCCATGACAATTTTGTTTGGTCGGTGCTTGGACTTAAGGAGCAGCGCCATATTTTGAAGCTTACGTTGGTTGAGAAGTTGTTTGTCGTAATCTGAAAAAGGAAAGTGTTTGCGCAGTGTTTGGACCTGTCCCTGTTAGGCATTTCCCCTTTTGGTTGCATCTTTTTGTGGCAATGTGGTATCAGTTGTTGTCAGACAATTGTCTTGGCAGCATATCCATGGGAATTTGTGGGGTTGATTGCCCTCAGATGGCCTTTTTAAACTTGCTGGTTTACAGTGTATAAAAACCTGCCACAAGCCACATGAAGACTAGGGGTGGCTGGGCAGTTACCTGGTAAACTCCATGGGGGCTAGTTTAGTCTTAACTGGGCATGTTGGGCATTCTGTTGGGTTCATTCTCTGCCTCATTTCTTATGTGGCACACCTGGGCCCATGTTCCACATCTATAAAGCCCTGCCTGTTACTAAGTTTCTCTCTCTCTCGTTCCCTGTAGGCACCGGTTTGGTTATGTGGCAGCTTTAGTTCAGCATTTCCCATATACAGGTTCTACTCGTGCAGTGAGTAACATGCAAGAAAACGATACCTTTAAAGTTGTCACTAGCTGCCAACAGTGTTTCCCATGGGCTCATTACGGTATGTATGTATGTATGTTAGTATGTTAGAAATTCATCTACTCTTAAGGTTATTTAAAATGTGTTGACTGTAATATTTATATTATTTGTATACGTTTTGTTGAAGTTAAATGAACTAACAATTACGGACAAATCAGAAAGGCATTTGAAGGCAAGCAATTAATGAACAATCCTGACCATGTCAATGACTGCAGATCAGGTTTTCGTGAGTTGATTTGAAAATGGTGGTGAGCCCTACCAGACAAGACCTCTAAATCCCCTGGATTGAAGGTCCCTGAACTGAAGAGCCCAGAGCTGAGGACTGAGCATCATAAACATCATAAACTGCACAAGGCCAAAGCTTTGTTTGACTAGTTTATTATTGAACTTGCCCATCTCACAGTCACACACTGTGCCACAACCACAAGTAAGTTCTCAACCTGTAGGAAACACTGTAGTTCCTCTTCAGTTCTTCCCTTTACTTTGTGTCATTTATTTTTCCACTGAGAGCTTTGCAGCTGAGAGCTTTAAGTAATTCTGTTTTTACATGGTCAAATGGTCATCAGCTTAAATAAAAGCTGCTAGTTCCCAGACTCAAACCACGATGGAATATCACTAGTTTGAAATACAAACTAAAATCTTTCCCTTCACCTCCTCTTGGGACCAGATTGGAAATAACCTTATGCCTTTTGTGCTTTTTGTGTTCTACTCTCTTAAAGGTTTGGCTGTCTAAGCAGAGTTGCAATTTTTAAAAGGAAACAAAAATCTATCGAACAATCAGAACTAGTCAATTTGGATGAGAAGCGAGAGCTGATGGAAATTATGGTGAAGATTTTGCATGCAAATTACATGCTGATATCTAAATGAAAATCGTTAAAATGTTTGTCAGCAGGTACAATGGAGTCAATTTAAAAAACACTTAAATTTTACAGCATCTAATGGAAAATGTGAAGATGAAGTGAGTCACTGTTAATTTGTCCAATCATGTATAAGTTGCCATTGTGAATTGATGGGTAAAAGGAAATATAACGTTAGATTTACAACTTATATTATTTACAACAAATAACTAGTAAACTTACCATTAGAACTGTCTGTACATAGTTGAATAGTCACTGAATAAACAAATAAGTAGGTTACAAGTGGCAACTTGTAAGTGACTTTGGGCTTAACAATGACAAAGCAGTCATACACAATCCCATTCAAAAAAAAATCCCTGTGCGAAAAGCCCATTCAATAACCAGCCTAGCAAGTGCTTTAAAGTGCACAAGGCATCCTAATGAGCAGAAACAACAGCATGACACCAGCCGCACAGATGAGTCAGCGTGTGTTTATACACTAATGGCTGTATATTGTTTTCTGTGCCTCACTGTGTGACTAAGCATGCACTGGATTGTCTTGTAGCAGCTGTAATCCTAAAACAATTTCAGCAGCTTCTACTCTATGTATCTGAAGTATTAGGCAGCCATTCAGCTGAAAGGTACATAGATAATCAAGGAGATTTGTAAACTGAGGGATGACTTGAACACTGCAACTGGCCGAGCACATTTAATTAGCTACTTGGACGGAAGCAGTCTGTGGGGTTTAATCAATATTGTGGGACGCTCTAAAAACACAATTAAATCTTCTGCATTTCACCACATTCACCCAGGCCTCAGCAGACTTTTTCCTTCATTATTCCCCAGTTTACAACAGTCAGTGGCTGCTGTCCTTTAACTCCCTCACTCCCGTCCTGCCTGCCGCAAATCATGTGATCCCTTTCCATTCTCCAATACAATCCAATTATCATCGCCTGGTGTATAGCAGCCAGCTCTGGCCTCGGAGGTGACACAGTGCTCACATCATTTTATGGATTACTGCTAGTTCCGTGGTCATTTAATCACCTTGTACCATAAATCTATCCATTTGTCATTCAGTTGTAGATCCCCGCTACTCCCCACGGGTTTGCCCTCTATTAACCACTGTTGGTGGCCGAAGACTTCCCCTGACCTTCGTGGGACTTCCCAGACAAATACATGAGGAGGAAGATGTACATCTGTTGAGGAGTGTAAATCTTATGGAATGGATGCAATGAACAAAAGAGATGGACAAAGCTCTTTTCTAGAGCCACATTTGCAGGTATATAAGCAAAGTCATCAAGTGCAATCACTTTATCACTAGTCATATGACTTTGATGCACAGTATGCAATTTCTGCCACTCGGTCTCTTAATCAACACAAAACAAAGACATAAAAACATAATTTTATTGACGTTACATGACGTTGAGTTCATCTAGCAGATTTAGTATAAGTTCTAGTAATTTTTAGATGTTTCATTGCAGAAATGTTACGTAATATTTTTTAATACACAAGAAGCTAGTAGGCAGGGTATTTTTAAGCATACTTTGCTTTTATTTAAACTGTTAGTGCTGCTTAAATTAATCATTCCCTTCTCAGTAGGCAGTTATGCAAAACGTTCAGCCTCAGCAAAAGATTGAGCAGCATTTGGCTTATGCTTGGCAGTTCTTTCTCCACCCTGATTAAAGCTAAAGCTCTGTTTTAATACATGACACTGAAATAAGTCACTGTCTCTATGGACAAATGAACTGTTTCCTCTATGGCAGGTGAGAGTGCTTTTAGCTGCCCTGTGCTGACTTATGTTTTTCTTTCAAATCTAGGCTGTAGCTTTCAGCTGGAGGAACAGGCTTTGTCCAGTCAAGTGGAAAATCACTTTCTCCTTGTCACTACCCTACTCTGGAAAAAAGGACCTGTTTTCTGGAGGGAGACTATGGCAGAGAACAACAGCACTGTAATTTGAGATAGCAGAGAGAAGCACCAGAGAAGAAACCTGTGTTATTGCAGTGAGACTTCAGAGGGGAGGAAGGGAATTAAAGAATTTCCACATTGTTATACCAAACAACCCATACATTGTGAAAATGTCTTTGTTTGCTACACAAAATGGGCTTGCCATGACTCTGTGTTCTATTTTGCATACAATCAAAAGCTTGTTATCATGTATTAGGTGCATTTTTAGTATCCTGTGACAAACGCTCACTTCTCGCCACCTGCGGCATTTGTTACGGTCTCCAGAGCCATCAAGGTTAATTGGAATCGGGCGTTAAAAGACGTTCAATATTCTAAAAGTGACAACAAATTATGTTAATGGTGGTTTGAAGTCCTTGTTATCAAGGTGGAATCAATCATGCCCGCGTCCCTCGAGGTCAGCAGCCATACATAGCAATTAGCAATTTGTGTGTGTGTGTGTGTGTGTGTGTGTGTGCATGTGAGTGTGTGTGTGTGTGTGTGTATCAGGAATGTTAAATGTCAGACAGAAGATTATCCTCTCAACAGAAAGAAGATAGAGGATCTACTTGAAATCTTGCCAACCTCATAATCATGTTCACATTCATCAGAGGCCAAAATTACAAAATTAATAAACACTACAGAATGATGTCTGATGCTATATGCTGCCTTTTTTCTTCCCTACAAGCTAAAAGGATTATTGATTGAATGTAAATGAAAGCTGGCTAAGATAATGAGCTGGACATGACTGTCGATGTCCCACTGAAGCCTGACACAGGATTTACTCCATTAAAATTAACAAGGTGTAAACTGACACTTTTTGTTTTTCTTGCAGCCTGACAGAAGCAAACCTGATAGCCGTTTTCTCTGTGGCATCTGGTTCATCTGCTGCAGGAAGATCGTCTGCCAGGATCTCTTCAGGACTTCGAGGGTCGTTCAAGAGGGGCTTCTGCTCTTTCCCTTTGATCCCCATCCCTGCCGTGATGGCGTTCCACAAAGCACTCTGGGACTTCGAGCCTGCAAAATATCAAATAAAAAAACAAAAAGAGAAAGCCTTTATGGTGTAATAATCATTTAGCATAGTAAATCAAGTTTTCATTTCTTTAACAGGTGGTACTTTGTATGCTTTTTTGTACATTTATCTCCACTGAAAGAACTGCCCTTGGCTGTCAGGAACTCAGTAAAAGGAAGTTAGAGGATTGAATGCCTTTATAATGCTGCCCCCATGTGGGCATATGCTGTCAATGCTAGTGTAGCTTTCAAAATAACACACTGCACAACAGACAAG